>NC_134356.1:64193307-64495494 GCF_048569485.1 Anomaloglossus baeobatrachus
GTGTGGACAATTGCAGCAGCCGCAGTAGAAGGTATGGATAGTTGCAGCATCAGTGGAGTCATCAAGCACTGGAACACAGAAGAGCATCAGTAATACAGCACACAGCGCAATACCAACAGTGGAAGCACCTGAGAACTATCAACATAAGGAAAACGTTGTCCAGGCACCTCCTTTAAGGGGAAGGTACCTTAAATATATGATGCCTCTCGGCCATAAGCTGAGAGATACTTCCATGTTAGGATGAACTGACCCTTTAAGAAAGAGCGCACCCTAAGGACACTCCACGGGGACCTGTGCTGTGGGTGCAGGCCTCGAGAGTCGGCATTAGGAGTCGGGGATGGGGTAGTCACTGCTGGATGGCCATGAAGGTGAGAGTGCCGATGTGCCTGTTGGTGAAGAGTAGAGTTGAGCGCGGTTCGTGGTTCTCCAGTTCGCGGTTCGAGTGATTTTGGGGGGTGTTCTAGATCAAACTAGAACTCGAGCTTTTTTCTAAAAGTTCGCTAGCTCGAGTTACGTGCGAGAATGGTTCTATCAGCAAAAAGCCTAGCTAATTACTAGCTGGCTTTTCACTGTAATAGTGTGACTCACTCTGTGATTCACACTATTATCAAATTTCAGCGTATAGTGTGCGGGTGCTGCTGCTGGGATAATGGCGATCGCCTTTTTTTTTTTTTTTTTTCTTCCTTCCCTAAGCGCGCGTGTATTGGGGCGGGCCATCATGTCAGCCAATCCCAGACACACACATGGCTAAGTGGACTTTTTGCCAGAGAAGCAAGGGCATGTGTCATAGGCTGTCCATGTCACATGTCCTTGCATTATAAAAATGGACATTTTCTTCCAGCACGCCATTATCTGCCTTCTGCGTCTGGGTGTCAGTCACCTCTCACGCAGCTCCTGTCACCGATCCTGCTGTGTACGCTATCCACACAGCGTTCTACAGATTAGGGACAGAATTTTATTTCAGCCCTTTTAAGGGCTAATTACAGCTGGCTCAGAGCCATAGGTGACAGTCAGGTCCGTGGAAACGCTTTTTACAGCTACAGATAACAGCGTCTGTGTAGCTAAGCTTAGGGACTTCCTTGCTGAATTTCACCATTAGGAGGGATAGAAAGTGAGGCTTCCTTTCCTCTACACTGACCCACAACCTGGCCACTGTACCCTCCAGCCCTTTTTAGCAAAGGCATTTTAGTTGCAGAGTGCTGCCAGTTAGTGCCATCCAAAGAGTGGCTGCTGTCCTCCATTATTGTGCCACTTGTGCATTCTCCCCTCCTGCCAATTTTTGCAAAGCCATTTTAATGTAAAAGAGTGCTGCCAGTTAGTGGCATCACAATTCACAGAAAAAACGATCAAAAGGGAGTAACCCGAAAATATAAATCACAGAAAAAATACTAAAATTTTTCGTTAAACTTTTATTAAATATCAACGTGAAGTGAGGGAGGGGGGGTGTTTAGAAATATAAAATACCCTAAGGGTATTATATTATTATATTAGCAAACACTGAGGAAACTTAGTGGCATCCTAAAAGTGGCTGTTGGACTCCATTAGTGTCCCACTGGTGCCAAGCAATTTCCAGCACCTCTGCATTGCACCCTCAAGCTCATTTTTACTAAGCTATTATATTAGCAAACACTGAGGAAACTTAGTGGCATCCTAAAAGTGGTTATTGGACTTCATTAGTGTCCCACTTGTGCCAAACAAATTCCAGCAGCTCTGCATTGCACCCTCAAGCTCATTTTTACTAAGCTATTATAATAGCAAACTGTGCTGCCAGTTTAAGGGCCATAGTTGCATTGTCAGGGATAGTCAGTGTTGTTTCTTCTGCTGTCAATACAGCTAGACCACTGCTGAAATCTACACCACCTCTCAATTTTTACTACCACATTTTAAGTGGACAATCTTGTCGCTATCAAAATGAGTGGCAAAATGACAGATGCTTGTGGAAAGGGGAACAGGCGTGTTGGAAAAGGAAAAAAAGTTTTTGTCCATGTGGAAGGTGGCAAAGCTAAATTAACATCTGCTGAAGATAGGACATCTTCCAGCAAAAGTAAGATGGCTACTACTTTCCGTGGACAATCTGATGTGCTCCCTTTTTTACGGACCTGAACAACTGGAACAAAGGTAGATGATGCACAAAAAAAGAACATGCTTGAATGGATCTCAAGTGCTCCAACAAGTGCCCTCTCCTCCACCTCAACTACTGCATCCAAAAAAAACCAGTCCTCTGAGTTGTCATCCCAATCACACTTGCTTTCTCCCAGCTCTCAAGTCTCCATCCGCCCTGCACAGTATGGTGGAACAGAGATGGCTGAGTCTGCAGAGCTGTTCAGTCACACTATAGCTTGGGAATCAGAGGTCTGCTCCCAAGCTACAGTGAGTACAGACCAGGAAATGGTCTGCAGTGATGCCCAGAACCTTTGTGACTCAGATTCAGGCCGTGATGACCAAGTTTCTGAGCATAATGTTGACCCTTATTCACAAACTGTAATACCTGTTGTTATAGACAATGAGGAACATACTGATGACGATGAGACGCAGATACCAGATTGTGATGACAACTTAAATATTCGGTCAGGGCAGGAAGAGGCTCGGTCTGAGGGTGAGGGGAATGCCAACACAACGCTTGATGAGGAACTTCTAGATCCCACCTACTGTCAACCCACAGTCAGGCACTCGAGGAGGTCAACAGAGGCGGTGGAGGAGAATGCAACTGACGATGAAGTTACCTTGCGCCTTCCTGGACAGAGGAGGAGTACTGGTAGCACGTCTACAACTGCATCCTCAGCCACCACTCTGCCTCTGAGCACTAGTCGGGGTGGCTCAGCAGGTCACATGTCCTCTAAGCCTTGCCTAGCCTGGTCCTTTTTTGACCTTGCAAAGGATCGCCAAAATCATGTGATCTGTAAAATTTGTCGGGAATCTGTTAGTAGAGGCCAAAACCTCAGCAGTTTGACAACTTCTTCCATGAATCGTCACATGAATAAATATTATATGTCCCAGTGGGAAGCTCTCTATGCTGCAATGCGGCCTAGCGGAGCAGACAATCCACCGCCTGCCCCTTCCAGTGCATCCACACGCTCTTCATCTTCTAGGACTGTGGGGACAGCTGTCATACCTGGTTTTCCACGCACACCTTCCACCACTGTAACCGCAACAGGCAGTTTGCTTGGTAGGTCGTCAGTTGGTTTGGAAGGGGAAACAAGTGCGTGTGTACAGCTCTCTCAGACATCGATAACACCAACGTTGGATGAAGGCAACATCATGTCTACGCCTGCACTTTCCTCACAAACCTGCATTTTTCCAGGGACACCCTACTCACCACCGTCTACACACAGCAGCCAGATCTCTGTCCCTCAGATGTGGACAGATAAAAGGCCATTTCCTGCGACCCATGACAAAGCTAAGAGGTTGACTTTATCCCTCTGTAAGCTCTTGGCTACCGAAATGCTGCCTTTCCGCCTGGTGGACACACAGGATTTTCGAGACCTTATGTCTGTCGCTGTGCCCCAGTACCAGATGCCCAGTCGCCACTACTTCTCTAAGAAAGGTGTGCCTGCGCTACACCAGCATATCGCACACAACATCACCGCTTCCTTGAGAAACTCTGTGTGTCAACAGGTGCATTTCACCACCGATACTTGGACCAGTAACCATGGACAGGACGTTACATGTCGCTGACAGGGCACTGGGTAACTATGGTGATAGATGGTGAAGGGTCTGCTGCACAAGTCTTGCTGTCCCCACGACTTGTGTGTCAATCCTCTGTCTGTCCAAGTTCCTCCACTGCTTCTGCCTCTTCAACCTCGTCTGGGTCCTCCACCTCCGCCCCAAGCCAGCCTGGTCAGGCCACCAGCGTTGTAACTGCGCAGAAGGAATCACGCACCCCTCATTACTATGCTGGCAGCAGAGCGCAACGGCATCAGGTGGTCTTTATCTTGAAATGTCTTGGAAATAAGAGTCACACAGCGGCTGAGTTGTGGGCAGCTCTGGAAACTGAGTTTGGTAAACGGTTGTCTCCACTCAACCTGCAGCCTGGTAAGGCCGTGTTCGACAATGCTGCAAACCTGGGTGCGGCCCTTCGCATGGGCAAGGTGACACACGTGCCTTGTATGGCTCATGTGTTGAACCTTGTTGTCCAGCAATTTTTAACACACTATCCCGGCCTAGATGGCCTTCTGAACAGGGCACGAAAACTGTCTGCTCACTTCCGCCATTCAACCGCCGCAGCTGAGCGACTTGCAGAAGTCTTTCGGCCTGCCGGTTCATCGCCTGAAATGCGATGTGCCGACACGCTGGAATTCTACTCTCCACATGTTACAGCGACTGTGGCAGCACCGCCGAGCCCTGGTGCAATACGTCATGACGTATAGCCTGGGCCAACGAGATGCAGAGGTGGGGCAGATTACCCTGAAGGAGTGGTCTCAGATCAAGGACCTATGCACCCTTCTGCACAGTTTCGACATGGCGACGAATATGTTTAGCGCTGACAATGCCATTATCAGCATGACAATTCCAGTTATGTACATGCTGGAGCACATGCTAAACACTATTCGGAGTCATGGGGTGGGACAACAGGAAGGGGAGGAAGTACACAAGGATTCATATGCGCAAGGGACAACAACATCACCAAGGCCCAGACGTTCATCATCACCAAGGCGGCAGGCATGGGACCATGGGGGACAGGGATCAACAAGGGCGCATGGTAGCAGGCGAAATGTTGAGGAAGGTGCAGGAGAACATGAAGAAATGGAGGATGAACTGTCCATAGACATGGAAGACTCAGCGGATGAGGGAGACCTTGGTCAAATTTCAGTTGAAAGAGGTTGGGGGGAGATGTCAGAGGAAGAAAGAACGGTTAGCACCTCTATGCCACAAACACAGCGTGGACTTGGTCCGCATGGCTGCGCAAGACACATGAGCGCCTTCTTGCTGCACTACCTCCAACATGACCCTCGTATTGTCAAAATTAGAAGTGATGATGACTACTGGCTTGACACACTATTAGTTCCCCGGTACAAGTCCAAATTTTGTGACATAATTCCAGCCATAGAAAGGGACGCACATATGCAGGAGTATCAGCAGAAGCTGTTACTCGATCTTAGCTCGTCTTTTCCACCAAACAACCGTGGTGCACGAAGTGAATCTCCCAGTTGTAACTTGACAAACATGGGACGGTCTTGTCATCATCAACAGTCTACCCGTACCAGCAGCACAATATCTGGTGCTGGTATAACCAATTTTATTGAATCTTTTCATAATTTTTTTAGACCCTCTTTTGCAAGGCCACCAGAGACAACAAGTCTGACACATAGTCAACGGCTGGAGAGGATGATACAGGAGTATCTCCAAATGAACATCGATGCCATGACTTTGCAAATGGAGCCTTGCTCATTTTGGGCTTCAAATCTTGAAAAATGGCCAGAGCTCTCCACTTACGCCTTGGAGATTTTGTCGTGTCCAGCTGCCAGCGTTGTCTCTGAACGTGTCTTCAGTGCTGCTGGGTGTGTGCTGACAGATAAGCGCACGCATCTGTCCAGTGACAATGTGGACAGACTAACGTTCATCAAAATGAACAAGTCATGGATCCACAAGGAATTTACTACCCCTGTGTCATCCTGGGGAGAGTAAATGCTTGTGGATTTGGAATGTGCTTGATGCAAATCTACCTGTGAAGTGTACAACTGGGGCACAAGTGCTGCCACTGAAGGGGTGTCTGTGTGGCCCAATTTTTGGAAAAAAGGGAGACTCCGCTTGGAGTCACCTTGCAGTGTTTTACATGATTTTAGAAGGGCATGCCATGCCTATATCTGTGTCTCGTCCTCTTTTTCCTCGTAACGCTGTCTTGTTTTCACATGAGAATTTTTTCTTGTCACTTTCCCATGTGTTTGTGTTGTGTTATGAGTTGTTTGTCACCTTTTGGACACCTTTGAGGGTGTTTTCTAGGTGTTTTTATGTGTTTGTGATTGCCTCCCATTGTTTCCTATGGGGTTCGAGTGGTTCGCCGAACCGGTTCACAGAACCGAACTCGAACGCGACCTCCGTTCGACGAACCAAGCTCGAGCCAAACCGCGACCGGTTCGCTCATCTCTAGTGAAGAGGTGCAAGAGAGTGCGTGGATGCTGTTACAGCGTGGATTAAATTACAAAAAATTTAGTATTTTGTCAGTATTTTGGAAAATATGGGTTTTACAGAATTCAAAGAGAATTTAATTCCATTAATTTGCTGATCTCTAGTTGTATTCATTTCCAAGAATAGGCACGTGTAACTCCCATGCAGCAGGTGTACAGTAAACAGAGCATGTGTGTCATCTGCATCCATCACAGTCACAGGGGCGGGACTCATGGACTGGAAGAAGGTGTCGAGGCCGGTCTTGCATATCCGACTGCTCAGTGGTAACTCACAGTACAGATAGCATGTGATGGAAATAAAACAAGGTGATGATGAAGTAATAAAAGCAAATTGTGGGGCTAGATTGTGGTGACAAAAATGTGGTGGGAGAAGAACACCAATAGATCTATCAGTTGTTAACAAACCTGATGACAGCTCCACTTTAAAATGTTTAGCCCTGATATAATGCACTGTGGACCCCGTCTTCTGATACATTACATAAAAAATATTTTTTTATTAAAACAAATAAGCCAAATTTCACACAGATCACAACAATGGAAAGCGCAGCAGTGAAAGGGTGGAAGGCGATAGCATTTGTGCATTTGGTAGAAAAAGGAGGGAGTGTGTGTGTGCAAAGGGGCGAGAAAGATGCTCATCAGCCTGGCATGAGAGTTCCCCTAATGCTGATTAAATCCATTTGATTATTAATGACTTGTAGAATTTATAAGTGGCAGAGGGAGGAATAGTTACTGAAATAACTCATGAAAAGGAAGCAGTGAAGAAGAGTTATATAACCTTGATTCGAGGAAAATATTAAAGCGTAACTGTTGTTTTAATTTTTATTTCATAAATTAATAGTACATATGAAAATAAGTGACTTTGTAATATTTCTTATGAGACAGATCTGATTCTCTGCCACAATTGATTAGTCATTATCACAATTCTCAATTCTAAGGTAAAATCTGTATTCAGTGAAGACTTTCCAATTACTGAGATAGGAGATGACAGTTGGTGCTAATGAGATTCTAAAATGAAGGGAAAAGGGAGGCTCTAGGGGCAGAGGGAGGAGCTAGAGGCAGAGAGAGGAGCTAGAGGCAGAGAGAGGAGCTAGAGGCAGAGAGAGGAGCTAGAGGCAGAGAGAGGAGCTAGAGGCAGAGAGAGGAGCTAGAGGAAGAGAGAGGAGCGAGAGGCCGAGGGAAGAGCTAGGGGCAGTGGGAAGAGCTAGGGGCAGAGAGAGGAGCTAGGGGCTGAGAGAAGAGCTAGAGGTAGAGGGAAGAGCTAGGGGCAGAGGGAAGAGCTAGGGGCAGAGAGAGAGGTGCTAAGGGCAGAGAGAGGAGCTAGGGGCAGAGAGAAAAGCTAGAGGAAGAGAGAGGAGCTAGAGGCAGAGAGAGGAGCTAGAGGCCGAGGGAAGAGCTAGAGGCAGAGGGAAGAGCTAGGGGCAGAGAGAGGAGCTACAGGCAGAGGGGGGAGCTAGAGGCAGAGTGAGAGACTAAAGCAGGGGTGGGGAACCTCCGGCCCGCCGGTCGCATGCGTCCCACCATGACCGTTTGTGCGTCCCCAGGGCAGATTCCCGGGGTCGGCAGTACTCCGGCCACCGCCGTGGTTTTACCGGCCGCCAGCCCTTTAAATCTCCACCTGTGCTGCCAGAACGCACCAATGAGTTCTTTCCCTGGCAGGTGCCAGCGTGCTCAGGACTTACATTGTGCATGGGTTACCGCTCTGCGTTTCCATCCCACAGCAGCTTCACTGTTTCCAGCATTGTGCCGCCCGCTCTCCGCCCCTTCTATGGTGCAGCGTGCCCCATCAGTGAAGTATGCAGCTCCCAGTGTGTGTGCCGCCTGCTCCCCTGCGCCGCCCGCTCTCCGGTGCAGCGTGCCCCATCAGTGAAGTGTGCATCTCCCAGTGTGTGTGCCACCCGTTCCCCTGCGCCGCCCGTTCTCCAATGCAGCGTGCCCCATCAGTGCTGTGTGCAGCTCCCAGTGCTGTGTTTCACTCGCTCTCCACCCCTTGTCCTGTGCATCGTGCCTCCTACAGTGCTGTGTGCAGCTCCCAGTGCTGTGTTCTCTCCAATGCTGTGTACCCCCTAGTGACGTCTATGCTTGCAAGTGTTGTCCATGCTCCCCAGTCTCCTAGTGCTCCTTAGTGATGTCTGTGTGCCCCCCCCTTAGTGATGTCTGTGTGCCCCCCCTTAGTGATGTCTGTGTGCCCCCCCACTTAGTGATGTCTGTGTGCCCCCCCACTTAGTGATGTCTGTGTGCCCCCTCCACTTAATGATGTCTGTGTGCCCCCTCCACTTAGTGATGTCTGTGTGCCCCCCCACTTAGTGATGTCTGTCTGCCCCCCCACTTAGTGATGTCTGTGTGCCCCCCCACTTATTGATGTCTGTGTGCCCCCCCCCCACTTAGTGATGTCTGTGTGCCCCCCCACTTAGTGATGTCTGTGTGCCCTTCACTCAGTGATGTCTGTGTGCCCCCCTAGTGATGTCCGTGCCCCCCCTGGTGCTCTCCGTGCTGCCCTAGTGATGTGTGTGTCCCACAGTGCCGTCTGTGCCCCACAGCAATGCTTATGCCTCCCTGTGACCTAGTAATGTCTGTTCCCCAGCCCCTCTTGTCATGTATATGCCCCCAGCATCTCCTGTCATGGATATGCCCCAGCGTCTCCTGTTATGTGTATGCCCCCAGTGTCTGCTGTTATGTGTATGCCCCAACCCCTCCTGTGATATATACATCACAATGGAGATGCTAGGGGGCATATACATCACACGCTGGGGTATATTCATCACATTGGAGATGCTGGGGCTGTACATATCACAGCAGCGGCTGGGGGCATATACCTCACAGGAGCGGCTGGGGACATATACCTCTCAGCAGCGGCTGGGAGCATATACCTCTCAGGAGCGGCTGGGGGCATATACCTCTCAGGAGCAGCTGGGGGCATATACCTCTCAGGAGCGGCTGGGGGCATACACCTCTCAGGAGCGGCTGGGGGTATATACCTCTCAGGAGCGGCTGGGGGCATATACCTCTCAGGAGGGGCTGGGCGCATATACATCACAGAAGGGGGCTGGGGGCTTATACATGTCCCCAGCCCCTCGTGCGATGTATCTGCCCCCAGTGTCTACTGTGATGTAGGTGTCTCGTGTGATATATATACAGCAATCCCAGCGATGTATGTGATGTATATGCTAACAGCCCCTTCAGTCATGTCTGTGTCTCCTGTGATTTATATACACCAGTCCCTGAGTCTGTTGTGTGATGTATATGTACTACTAATCTTATTATCACAAACAGTTGCCTGCGCTCCAGACCGTGACAAACCTGGAAAAGAGAGAAGCAACATAAGTATCACCGAACATCACAGCTGCACAAAAGAGAACCAGCTCCGGCCACCACAATAGGGATGAGTTAACTAATTATTTGACCAAATATAGCAGGGTCATTTTCACATTGATAATTTTGTGCGGCCCCCGAAGGTTGGCAGAAATTTCCAAATGGCCCCCGGCAGTAAAAAGGTTCCCCACCCCTGGACTAGAGGGAGAGTGCCACCTCTCCTCCCTCTTCTATCTACATCGAATCTCCATAATGACTGATCAATTCTTGCTGAGAAAGAAACAAATCTATCTGATAAGATATATTGCAAAGTTACTTATTTTCATGTGAAATATTTATTTATGAAATAAAAATTAGTGTCTGTTATGTTTTAAACATTAACATGAAGTTAGAAAAGAATTGGTCTATTTATCTATCTATGTATGTATCTACAGTATCTATCTATGTATCTATCTCTCGTCTATGCTCATGCATCTTATATATCTGTATTTGGCTTACAGCTATTTCTAATTGTTCCCCAATATACACTAGAGATCAAAATTAGAGAACAACACACAATATCCTAAATGTTGCGGTCATTGTATCGTCCTATGTGATTATATCCTAACATGAGTAAACTAGCAGTACTTTAACATTCAATATGGAAGGAGAATGGCACTCACCAGATTATTGCTGTATAAAATCGTGTTTATTCGGATTTGGAGGTTACATGTGCAGAGCAGGTGGGTGGGGAGGGAGAGCTATACACGTCCGACGACGGCCGTTTCGCACTTACAAAGTGCTTCAGCTGGTCTGGATGAACATGACATCATGTCCGTTTTTAACCACATAACCCATGTCTGACATCAGCCAGCAATTTTCATGCAGGACAATGCCCCCTGTCACACAGCAAAACGGATAAAGCAGTTCCTTGAAACAGAAAACATTGAAACAATGAAATGGCCAGCCCAGAGTCCTGATGTAAACCCAATAGAAAACATCTGGAAAATCCATGGTGACAAAGTTATGGCCAAGAAACCCACAACAGTCAAAGAATTGTGGAAGAGACTGGAAGAAGAGTGGACCAAAATCACACCAGAGCAGTGTGGGAGACTAGTGATGTTCTGTGGCCGCAGATGTGCTGAAGTCATTCAAAATAAAGGCCTGTACACGTCCTACTGATTGGTGACTGTTCTTACCTTCAGAAAATGTACTTATAATCTTTCTCTGTGCTACAGTCATTGTTGTTCTCTAATTATGATCATCACGTTTTGGGCAAAATAAACTTTGGATCTTTTGTAAAGCACTGTTCTAGTGGCATGGTGCACCCCTTACAGAAAACCTTCAAATATTGATCAATGTAGATTACATTATTTCTGACAAAAGCAAATGATCATACATTTGTTCTCTAATATTGATTTCCAGTGAAAGGGGCACTTTGCACACTATGACATTTCAGGTGCGATGTCGGTGGGGTCAAATCGAAAGTGACGCACATCCGGCATCGCTGTCGATATCGGAGTGTGTAAATCCTTTTTGATACGATTAACGAGCGCAAAAGCGTCGTAATCATATCATTGGTGTAGTGTCCGACATTTTCAGAATTTAGCTGCAGCGACGGTATGATGTTGTTCCTCTTTCCCCTGCGGCAGCACATATCGCTGTGTGAGAAACCGCAGGAGCGAGGAACATCAGCGTACCTGCGTCCTGCGGCTGATGCCGGCTATGCGGAAGGACAGAGGTGGGCGGGATGTTTATGTCACGCTCATCTCCGCCCATCCACTTCTATTGGCTGCCTGCCGTGTGACGTCGCTGTGACGCCGCACGACCCGCCCTCTTAGAAAGGAGGCGGGTCGCCGGCCAGAGCGACGTTGCAGGGCAGGTAAGTGCATGTGAAGCTGCAGTAGCGACAATGTTCGCTACGGCAGCTATCACAAGATATCGCTGCTGCGACGGGGGCGGGGACTATCGCGCTCGGCATCGCAGCAATCGGCTTGCGATGTCGCAGCGTGCAAAGTACCCCTTAGTGAAGTTTCAAATCAATCAAAACTTTGTGTTTTCAATAACCAGAAAGGAGAAAACTATAGCCAAGGTGTTTGGCCACAGTTTACCTAATGCTAGATCAGAGGGATCTAGAATTTGTATTCGAGCCAGTCAGGAGGCCCAAAATCTAGCTAAAATTGCTGGGTTCGGCAAACTTAGTGTAGTCTTTTATGTCTATTGGGGCATATTTAGAAAACTGTATATTTGGTCCATGTGAAGTTTGTGGCGCCCCTGAGGCATCAGGTGCCACAGGGTATTGCATCCAGTAACAGGTGCGGTGCTAACCCCGGGATTCCTGGAAGACCAGTGTCGGTAAATACCATTCAAACACACATATCCATGCCTTTTTTTCCCCAGACTGGGTAACAGGCTAGAGACAGATCTGATGGATGGCCACCTATTCATCTATTGGTCGGGACATATCCAATCCGCTAGTCAGAAACCTGGGAGGAGGAGGGGCTAGTCAGTGCAAATAACGGGAGATGGACATCTTGTCAGATAGTCAGAAAGACATTCAGAGGAAGTCAGTCAGAAGTCAACGCTCAGACAGAGAGTGTAAAGTGACCTATTGGGCTAAAGGAGTACAGTTTCCAGGGAGAGTACAGTGTGAGTACTCACTGGACCGAGCACCGGCGGGTTGAAGAGCCCTTGTTCAGGAAGACGCTTCAAGCTCACCTGATAAATCTGCCCAGTGAGGGAATCATCATCCTCACCAACGTTAGTGTCAAGGGAACAGCAACAAAGAGGGAACCCAGGAACTGGGGCAGAGGTCCAACCTAAGAGAGGTTCAAGCTGCCTGACATGCGGGCCACGATTGTGACAACAGAAGGGGACCCCAAAACGCTTCAGGCCACGGGAACCCACCAACTACAGAGGGGTGCATGGAAGTAAAGTTCACCAGGTCACTACACTGGCACTGGGATCAAGGGAATACAGAATTACCTGAGGCCCAGATTGGTAAAGGCCAGCTCCAGCTGGATTGCAGCTACTCAGAACCAGTGAGTAAAGAACAAGTTAAACTGCAGCCCTGTGTGAATTCTTCCTACACCTCTGCATCACCAACTTCCACCATACTACAACCACCATCATTCTCCCATGGGGCTTAGGTACCCCAAGGCCCTGGGGTGCGTCAAAGTTCATGTGTAAGAACGAAGAGCATACAGACCCAATGTTGGCCTTCACATAGGCTTTCTCATAGGCTAGTCTCTTCTGACTTATGGATTTGACTGGCTCATGTAAATAGAAGGCAGAACCCACACCCATCCACAATGTGCAGAGCTACATAGAGCTTCACACAGTCATTCAATTTGCGAACGCAACTGATCCACATAATTAAGCTTTATCTTTGTAATATGAGGTCACTTTCCTTGTGCTGTGACATGGCTGTGCACATTATTCCCATTCTGTGACATTACTGTGTGCAGTAACTCTTTTTTTATGTTGCACATGGTGTGATATTATTACTGCGCTATTTATTATTCCTCCAGTGTTATATCATTGTATTTATGATCTGTGTACTGTGATATCACTGTGATTATTATCATATGCATTGTCCATTTCTGGTAGAACTATTCCTGAGCGAGGTCATCATCATTTTTCGAGATATACTGGCACCTCAGAAAGAATAATCTGCTAAATTAAAGGATACCTATATTATACATAGCATGTTATGAACTGTGGATTACTAAAGTTAGCAAGAAAAAATCAAATCACCAATGACATAAGAATAAATCCAAATATATTTTATAAATATATCAATTAAAGATGGGCGAGTGCCAGAGATTGTCAAATAAGGCAAATTACGTAGATTTTACTGAGGAATTCGATTTGCTGCAAAGTTATTGTCTGGGAATTGAATGTATCTTGAGGGACCTGTCTCTAATGTCAACCTATGTAACTATTGTAATGTTGACTTTCCTTGCAATAACTGGAAGGGTTGCCGACGTACTCAACTGTAATGCCGACGATCCCTGTAATAATTGGCAGAGATGCCGATGTACTCACCGGGCCGCTCTGGACAGCTGTTCCATTTACTCTTGTGCCTGTCGCAGCTCCCGGCTCCCAGGCCCTGTGCTCTCCACTTGGGTTCACTGGCCGCACGGTTAGGTCACATGCACGTGCACTCGCTGCTTCTTATAGGGTTCCCCATTCCAGCCTGTATTCCTGTATCTGTTCCTGTAGCCTGGTAGCAACCTATTTTTCTGTATTCATTCCTATGTCCCTGTACTAGACTGTGTTCCTGTGTCTGTTCCTATGTCCCGGTACCAGCTTTTTTTCCTACATCTGTTCATGTGTCCTGGTGCCAGCCTGTGTTCCTGTGTCCGTCGCTAGGCAGGTAAGTCCGTGTGATGGCCCCGAACGATATTGTGCGCCACGGGCAGCGATTTGCCCGTGACACACAAACGACGGGGGGCAGGTATGCTCGCTAGCGATATCACTAGCAATATCGCTGCGTGTAAAGCCCCCTTTAATGTATCTGTTCCTGTGTCTTGATACCCACCTGTGTTCCTGTATATCTTTGTGGTTCTCGATTCCATCCTGTGTTCCTGTATCCATTCCTGCATTGATGCCATCGATGCCAACCCATGTTCTTGCATTTGTGTTCCTGTCTGAACCTGAACCCATACCACTCTCGTCTGTACCTGTGCCAGCTTTCACCCTACCGGTTATCCTGATCCTGTCCTGGCAGTGGCACCTACTCCATTCTAGCCTGTTTTTGTCAGTGTCATCTTCCGCAGATCTGAGGCCTGCCTGGGAATGGTCCCTGGTGGCTACCTGCATCACAACCATAAACTCACTACTAGAAGCTCTAGAGAAGACCAGGTAGCTGCTTAGGTATGCCCCTCCAGGGTAAGCCTGTTATCCATGGTCATTGCCGTTCTGCCCGTAACATATGATACTTCAAGTTATTCCTTGGGTGATCAGTTCCCAAAAAGTTGTATCAACTTATCCAGTGGCTTCACAGATGATGTTTGCATGCCTTTGTAATTTGTAGGTGAAGACGCAACAAGATGAAAGGCGATCACAACGACATTAGAGCTGGACCTATGTATGTGCGGGGTCTACCACCTGGTTTACACCCTAATGATCCCTAAAACAGCAGAACCAGAGCTTTGATCGTAGAAAGGTCTCAATTTATGAGCTCTCATTTCTATTACTTGCCATGTTTTGTTTCTTGCTCTGCTATAGGAAGATAGTCTGTAGTTTATGAAGTAAGATTATAAAACAATTACATTTATCTTTCATATTCAAGTTCCAAGATGTGTTAATCCAAAAGAAGACAAATAACAAAAAACCTGGAATGTATATTCCATTGTAATATATGCATCTGCTCACTAATACCCGGATTCTAACTGAATCCCCAGACCCTTGTAAATAATATGTAATTTTTATAGCACTCAGCTATACAATAACCAGTATGAGACAAAGGTAAAGTTATTTTACTTGCAGTATATTCTGTAATTAAAAGACATAAAATTCTAGACCTAGAATTAGAGGAAGTTTCTGGGGATTAGCTAAAGCAGAGAGTTGCGACAAAGTGTTTCTTTCACTCTTGAGAATCCGATGCATCCATGCATTATAGATACAGTACATCCGAACATCCATCGTTTTTAATAGGAATTGTGTAATGCCTCATTTCCCCTGGGGGGGTGCTGCAGAGAAACTGAATACTTTTTTTCCGATTCCCCAAAAGATCACTTCTGATTGCTAGAGGAGCCAACAGAAGAAAACCATGTGGGCAACTTATAATCAGAGATCCCTCAAAACCAAAAACCGTATTGTCCACAGCGAACATAAACAACCTCTTTACTCTATAATAGTAAACCAATATCATGATTCATATTATGTGATTATTACATTTAATGATGGTGGAAGTATTGGTTCTACTTAGAAAGTCCAACTTAAGGCCGCTTTACACGCGGCGATTTATTGTGCGTTCGCATATACGATCACACCCGCCCCCATCGTTGGTGCGTTACCGGCAATTTGTTGCCCGTGTCACACAAAGTCGGTAACACCCTGTCACACGTACTTACCTCCCGAACGACCTCGCTGTGGGCGGCGAACATCCTCTTCCTGAAGGGGGAGGGACGTTTGGCGTCACAGCGACGTCACACAGCGGCCACTCAATAGAAGCGGAGGGGCGGAAATGAGTGGGATGTAACATCTCGCCCACCTCCTTTCTTCCTCATTGTCGGCGGCCGCAGGAAAACTGCAGTTCATCATTCCCGGGGTGTCACATGGAGCGATGTGTGCTGCCTCGGGAACAATGAACAACCGGAGCACAGAAGGACGATCGATTTCTTGAAAATGAGTGACGTATCAACGAGCAACGATAAGGTGAGTATCTTTGCTCGTTCACAGTCGCTCGTAGCTGTCACACGCTATGATATGTCAAACGATGCTGGATGTGCGTCACTAATGACATGACCCCGACGACATATCGTTAGATATATCGTAGTGTGTAACGGGCCCTTTACTATAGAGTCTTATAGGCAATGTTTCATGGGAGAAAATTATGCAAATGACTTTTCTCATAGATCAAAAAAGCTATCATACTCATTCCACCTAGAGAAAGTTCAAATTCACCAAATTGTGCTGTATTTACTCGGAAATTCAATTTGCAGCAAAATTATTGTCTGAAAATAGAATATTTCCTATTACGTTCTGGGGTCTCTCCAGACCAAAGAGCATAATACATGTAAGAGGTAAAATAGAGAACAACTAAAGCGGGTTTACACACAACGACATTGTTAGCAATGTCGCTGGTGAAAGCACCCGGCCCCATCGGTTGTGCGTCACGGGCAAATCGCTGCCCGTGGCGCACAACATTGCTAGGAACAGTCAACTACAGTCATATGAAAAAGTTTGGGCACCCCTATTAATGTTAACCTTTTTTCTTTATAACAATTTGGGTTTTTGCAACAGATATTTCAGTTTCATATATTTAATAACTGATGGACTCAGTAATATTTCTGGATTGAAATGAGGTTTATTGTACTAACAGAAAATGTGCTATCCGCATTTAAACAAAATTTGACCGGTGCAAAAGTATGGGCACCTCAACATAAAAGTGAACACTGTCTGCAGATTACGATTCTGGTTTGGCTTCTATCCTAAGTCAAAGGGCAAGACTTGATAAAGTGTCGATATTGACTTTTAGAATTGCAACCTCTTAGATGCCGCTAGAGTTTAAGTCCTCTTCCTCTCTGAACAGGCCATTTGCAGATCCTGTGATTAAAAACAGACTAGCTGAACCCTTTTAACCTCTATGTAGAAACCGGAAGTCTCTTTTGACTGCATGAGTCTGTAACGTGGCGCGGGGCAGTGCCAGTAATAAAGAGTCTGAGTCTGCTACTGCGGTTCCAGGTGTCTTTACTCACAGTTCGTGCCACTCGCCTAGGTAGTACTGGTCACCCGCTGTGATGGGCCCTGTCGACCCTGGGTAAGTTAGGAGAAGCCACCGCTGTTTAAAAGAAGAAGAAAGTCCTTTCCCAAAGTTGCCCTTCTTGCTGGTAGGAACCTGGGCTGAGCAATCCGCTCAAACCTGCAGACCCTGTGAAGAGAAGAAAGTGGTGCATGTGTTGTGTCCCAGAACTGATGTCCCGGGTAGACTGACTAGTGATCATGTGAGTTTGCTCCTATTTCTACCCCAAATGGAACCCCCCCCTAAGTGGTTGTCCTAGTGACCGCAACAGTCCCAAGCTCTGTGTTGGCCACCCTCCTGCCTACCCTAGTCTAGCTCCCCTGACATTACACTCCTAAGCTTTATGTAAAGTGTGAATGTGGAACACCGGTGATTAACCCCCTCTTTACCTTAAGGCAAATACCGCAGCTTAAATGAGCTGCAATACTCAGTACGACTGAAGCTTCAGGGGCGCTACAGATGCACTAAGTGCAAGGGCTGAAAAACATCTACCTCTGGGGGTATACATAAATTTGGCTACCCAGAATACCAATAGGCATGTTGTAGCTGGTATTCAACTACTGCTCTCTGCTGCTCACAAAGCCTTGCCAACATACAGTCATACGAAAAAGTTTGGGCACCCCTATTAATGTTAACCTTTTTTCTTTATAACAATTTGGGTTTTTGCAACAGCTATTTCAGTTTCATATATCTAATAACTGATGGACTGAGTAATATTTCTGGATTGAAATGAGGTTTATTGTACTAACAGAAAATGTGCTATCCGCATTTAAACAAAATTTGACCGGTGCAAAAGTATGGGCACCTCAACATAAAAGTGACATTAATATTTTGTAGATCCTCCTTTTGCAAATATAACAGCCTCTAGTCGGCTTCCTGTAGCTTTTAATGAGTTCCTGGATCCTGGATGAAGGTATATTTGACCATTCCTGTTTACAAAACAATTCCAGTTCAGTTACGTTTGATGGTCGCTGAGCATGGACAGCACGCTTCAAATCAGCCCACAGATTTTCAATAATATTCAGGTCTGGGGACTGAGTTGGCCATTCTAGAACATTGTAATTGTTCCTCTGCATGAATGCCTGAGTAGATTTGGAGCGGTGTTTTGGATCATTGTCTTGCTGAAATATCCATCCCCTGCGTAACTTCAACTTCGTCACTGATTCTTGCACATTATTGTCAAGAATCTGCTGATACTGAGTTGAATCCATGCGACCCTCAACTTTAACAAGATTCCCGGTGCCGGCATTGGCCACACAGCCCCAAAGCATGATGGAACCTCCACCAAATTTTACTGTGGGTAGCAAGTGCTTTTCTTGGAATGCCGTGTTTTTTTTCCTCCATGCATAACGCCTTTTTGTATGACCAAACAACTCAATCTTTGTTTCATCAGTCCACAGGACCTTCTTCCAAAATGTAACTGGCTTGTCCAAATGTGCTTTTGCATACCTCAGGCGACTCTGTTTGTGGCGTGCTTGCAGAAATGGCTTCTTTCGCATCACTCTCCCATACAGCTTCTCCTTGTGCAACGTGCGCTGTATTGTTGACCGATGCACATTGACACCATCTGCAGCAAGATGAAGCTGCAGGTCTTTAGAGGTGGTCTGTGGATTGTCCTTGACTGTTCTCACCATTCTTCTTCTCTGCCTTTCTGATATTTTTCTTGGCCTGCCACTTCTGGGCTTAACAAGAACTGTACCTGTCTTCTTCCATTTCCTTACTATGTTCCTCACAGTGGAAACTGACAGTTTAAATCTCTGAGACAACTTTTTGTATCCTTCCCCTGAACAACTATGTTGAATAATCATTATTTTCAGATCATTTGAGAGTTGTTTTGAGGAGCCCATGATGCCACTCTTCATAGGATATTCAAATAGGAGAACAACTTGCAAGTGGCCATCTTAAATACCTTTTCTCATGATTGGATACACCTGCCTATGAAGTTCAAAGCTCAATGAGGTTACAAAACCAATTTAGTGCTTTAGTATGTCAGTAAAAAGTAGTTAGGAGGGTTCAAATCAAGAAATTGATAAGGGTGCCCATACTTTTGCACCAGTCAAATTTTGTTTAAATGCGGATTGCACATTTACTGTTAGTACAATAAACCTCATTTCAATCCAGAAATATTACTCAGTCCATCAGTTATTAGATATATGAAACTGAAATAGCTGTTGCAAAAACCCAAATTGTTATAAAGAAAAAAGGTTAACATTAATAGGGGTGCCAAAACTTTTTCATATGACTGTATACTTACCTGCCTAGCGACGTCGCTGTGACCGGCAAACCGCCTCCTTTCTAAGGGGCGGTTCGTTCGGCGTCACAGCGACATCACTAAGCGGCTGCCCAATAGAAGCGGAGGGGCGGAGATAAGCGGGCCGAACATCCCGCCCACCTACTTACTTCCTCATTGCGGGCGGCCGCAGGTACGGTGATGTTCCTCGTTCCTGTGGTGTCACACATAGCGATGTGTGCTGCCTCAGGAACGACGAACAACCTGCGTCCTGCAGCAGCAACGATAATCGGGATAGGAACGACTGGACAACGATCAACGATATGGTAAGTAATTTTTATCATTGACAGGTCGTTCGTGCATTTCACACGCAACGACGTCGCTAACGAGGCCGGATGTGTGTCATGAATTCCGTGACCCCAATGACATCTTGTTAGCGATGTCGTTGCGTGTAAAGCCTGCTTAATACTTATCTCACCACTCACCTGTTTCAGAACCCTATCTGTACTGAATGTCCATCCGTCCAGTTTTTGGTGCCTCTTCTTTTCTCAGTCACGCACTGATGTCTTCATTCTAGCCCATGACTTCTTTCCACAACCAGTCCTCAGAGATGACAACATGTCAGAACGTTGCGGCACACATGGTGATCTCTGAGGCCTAGTGTCTTCACTCTAGAACCAGCCTTCCAGTTGTAACCAGAGTTCGGAGATCATTGTGCATCGTGACGTCACAAAGTTTTGACACTCTGTGACCCCCATGGTCTGTTCTCAGTCGAAGGTCTTCTTCAAAAGCAAAGACACTAAGATGTAACTCTGGAAACAAGAGGCCCTAAGGACCAGAACGCGAGTAAGGGGCACTGGAGGTAGTGTGGGTGCCAGGACTGCTGAGCAGTGGGTGATTACTAGGTTTATGTTATCGTTCTTATCCTTTTGCTAGCTCTCTATAATTCAGCAACATAGTGGCCCCAGCCTTCCACCATTGTGTAGAATTCTCATGGAGCGAATTACAAAAAAATTGTATTCTGGAGAATATGGCTTTTTTTTAAATTTGAGTATAATCAATTTCACTTTAATATATTAGCCAGTCTCTAATGGCTACCTTATAACTCATTGTCTGAACCTTTACCCAGCCTTGTAAAAAATGACCAAGTCTGAAACTTATTTACAGACAGCCTGTTTTCCCCTCATCAGGACAACATGGGATTGCAACTGATTTTTTCTGTGAGGTAAAACATTTCCCTGCCTGTTTTTAAAAATGTTTTACCTCACAGAAAAAAATCATCTTCAATCCCGTGCTGTAAATCCTGCTTTACACCTTACAATATCACATACGATATCGTATGCGATCGTACCCGCCCCCATCGTATATGCGGCACGTTCAATTTGTTGACTGTGTCGCACAAACGATTATTTGCTGTCACACGTACTTACCCTTCCATACGAATACGATGTGGGCGGCGAACGTCCACTTCCTGAAGTGGGAGGGACATTCGGCGTCACAGCAACGTCACACAGCGGCCGGCCAATAGATGCGGAGGGGCGGAGATGAGCGGGACGTAAACATCCCGCTCACCTCCTTCCGCATTGCCGGCGGGAGCCGCGGGACGCAGGTAAGATCTGTTCATCGTTCCCGGGGTGTCACACACTGCGATGTGTGGTACCTCAGGAACATTGAACAACCCGATGTGCAATTTTAAGGAAATGAGCGACTTGTATGCGATGAACGGTTTTACGTTCAATCGCAATCACACGTAGCTGTCACACACTACAACAACACTAACGATGCCGGATGTGCGTCACTTACGACGTGACCCCGCCGACACATCGTTAGATTTGTTGTAGCGTGTAAAGCCCGCTTAATGTTTTTATACTTTTTTTTACTTCCTCCCCTGACCATGCTCCTGTACGGTCAGACACATCCATTACACAGTACCTAGCAGGGGCACATTTATAAGATTATCTCAGCACAAGAACATTTTTTTTAACATAGCTAATTGAGCAACTTATTATTATCCCAAGTTCTATTGATTAAAATGTACTTTGTGCATGTGATAACCCCTTTAAGGCCACTTTGGGAAACTACCAGTTTTCCTCCATGACAGCTGAATATGAAGTCTTATTTGCAATGCTGAATCGGATAAAACTATGCAAATGAACTCTCTCACAGAGTGAAGGAATATCGCAAGTACCATCTTCACCTAAGATAGGTGGCTACACTTTAAGTCAATGTCTCCTTAAGGGTACCTCTGATAGGTTGTGTGACGCCCCTGGTCTAGTCAGGGTGTCACAGGGAACTGCACTCCTTTTTCTTATTGTGTAGAACCCACCCTCCATAATGCTAGGATCCTAATCTTTGGTATTACTTCTATTAGCATTCAAATCCTAGTCACCTTACACCACACCCGGTCAGGCACACCAGTGGGTGGTCTATCTGGAATAGGACCACCCGCCTAGGGGTCAGGCAGACTGGTGGGAGGGACTTGGTCAGTTCAGTGTCAGCTTCGAGTGAGAGAGGAGCTGAAGTGGCAGCTCCTGGGGAGCTGGGAGAGGAGTTGAGTGGTAGCCCTCAGAGAGTGAGGAGCTAGGGAAGTTGTAGCTCCCCGGGAGAGTTTGGCTAGGTCGCAGACGGTAGTCTGGGACCGGAGGAGTCGAGACCCCGGTCGCAGGGTATTAGAGAAAGGAGCCAGACTTAGTTTTGGAGAACGGTCGGCACCGGAATATCTAGTAACCGGACTGGTACCGAGCACGGCGGGGTACTGGACCCTAGATCAGGGAGTAGCTTCACACAACCTGATAATTAACCTGTGGAGGATAGTATCTTTATGAACTTTCCCCAAGAGCTCAGAGATCGAAGGCACCAACACAATGAGGGGGATAGGGCTTTCCAACCCATGCAGCCCACTGAAATCCCAAGTGTCAGCCATCGAGAGCACAGCTCCTCTATTCAAATATAGGGAGCGGCACCCCGAAAGCTCCAGGCCAAGGGGTTCACTGAGAACCATCTAAAAATCAGTGCATGGAGGCAGATCAGGACCATCAGCAATATCAACGGGAGCAGATTCCCAGATGAGCTCCCCCCGAGAGGCAACAGCACCCAGAGACTTGGTTTACTTATGTGTCAAAGTCTATTTGATGGTCGCACCAACATGCACACGGCCTGAGTGAGTACGCTGTTTTCCTCCTGCGTCCTGACTGCTGCGCGGCTGCACCCCGTGTCCCTGCACCTCCACCATCCAGAGTCTAGGGGCCTGCCCTACCCGTGGAGGGAATATCATCTGGCTGCCCTGCTCCATTTCCCACGGGAAACTCCCATCGGCAGCGGCGGTACTCCCATTTACCACGAACCACAGGTGGTGTCACGAACAATAAACTCCCCTATAAATAGCCCCCTTCTTATTTTTGAGTGTCTGCAAGTCCCGGGGTCCGGAGACCCTTGAGCCACAGCAAACCCTGGACTGACTGCTGCAGGGGCAATACAGTTGTACTTGAGAGATAGTTTAATCTCAATAGAAGCACTCAATATTTGAGTATGACCAAATCCATGAACTTCCTATTGAGCGCACTTTTACCTCTTCCTTTCATCAATTAGTGGGGGTCTCAGGACTGATCAAAGCTACTCTACAGGGTCTACAACATATCAGCATGCACTAAAGAGTTCAATTAACCCGACATGTAGGGCGTCCCCTGACAATAACAGCAGGTTGCTGTGCTGTCCTTGCAGCTGGACCCCCTATAATCAGCCAATCATTGATGGACCTTTTAGATGTATAGGGGATGTCGAAACTTATCATGATAAACAAAAGAAACAGTGACAAAAATAGTCCTGATACATCTACATGTAACATAGGGGGCACATTTGTGTGTCCTAATTATACTACAGTCGTGTCCTAATGTCAGAATACTGCAATTATTCTCAATTTTCAACCAGACAAGAAGCATGGAATCACTGGACACCTGTATTTTATGTTCTTTATCATTTGGACAGCAATGCAGTCGTAAATATAAGTTGCCACTTGCTCTGGCATGAAAAGTGTATGCAACCTCATCCCACGTGTGGGCAGGGCATGGACGTCTCTACCGTGGTATTGTACTGTATCTGGATGGCTATGTCATTATATGGAAAACAAAGCCAATAGCAGCTGTCACGTTCTAATGGCTGAAAGAGCCCCTGGAACATCAATTCAGCAGGCGCGTTATCATTACCAATATCCGGATTAACACTTGGCTGGAGTCCATGTCATCTGTGTTACCGATGAGAAAATATTGGACTGCTCTACATTGGAGCAAGAATTCTGCATGTTTAAAACCCAAATGGTAATAAACAGGATAAAATATTTATCAGTACAAGTAGTCAATTAATAAAAGAACATATGCAAGCCAATTCAAGAAGAAACACAGAAAAACACACATAGCCCAAATCAACTAATGTGCCAAGTAGAGAAAGAGCTTAAAGAGTAAACCGTTGTTTTCCTTTTTATTTCATAAATCAATATTACACATGAAAATAAGCAACTTTGTAATATATTCTATAATAATACCACACTTAGCTGCAATGAAAGAAGGGTTAGCTGCTGGAGTAGGGATAGCATATTAGAGGCATCCAATCAGGGATTTTTTGCTTACAGTTCTTGGTGCTGCCACATACAACCAATAGTCCTTTCAGGGTCAATATAAATAGATTGTATTCTCTAATAATTTAACTCATAATTTAAAGTGTGCAGTAAGGGACGGAGAAGTGGATGGTGGTGCATGCAGAGACCATGGCTATGGGCCAGGACAAACCTGGCCTGCTTTGAGAATAAACCAAACACATGCATCATCTAGACATAGTATCCTGTGTCACTTTGCAAGGGGGTGCTTGACACCAATGTTAAAGCCACACCAGTGCGCACAGGTTGTGGATTGGATTGCAGATAATGCTTCAAGTCTGTTTCCCTGCATGACCATCTCTTCCACATGGTCCAGTCTCACTAGCCAAGAGTCTGAATCACATAATCCTATCTTTGATTCTCCTTCCTCCCGCTATGATGAGTCCCAGTATACAAGTGACTCGGCACTTGGACACTTCGAGGAGCCCCTTACATTTCCATTTATGGCTTTGTTTGGCCTCTCACTGTACATGTGTCAAGAGGGACATGAGGGGATTGTGTGTGGTGATGCACAAATATCTGAGCAGCCATTGTCAGAAGAAGACAATTAGGGTACCGTCACACTTTCGCGACGCAGCAGCGATCCCACCAGCGATCTGACCTGGTCAGGATCGCTGCTGCGTCGCTACATGGTCGCTGATGAGCTGTCAAACAGGCAGATCTCACCAGCGACCAGTGACCAGCCCCCAGCCAGCAGCGACGTGCAAGCGACGCTGCGCTTGCACGGAGCCGGCGTCTGGAAGCTGCAGACACTGGTAACTAAGGTAAACATCGGGTATGTGTTAGGGCCAGGTGGACGGGCAGACCCAGGAGGTGGATCCACTGGGCTGAACACCTCACCGAGGGCAAGGTGCCCGGTAGCCGGGGCACTAGCAGGACAGTCCGTTTAGAGGAGTGGAGTAAAGAAGTCCCTGGGACCACGGGGTCTCTGATGGTAGTCCGGGTGACGGAGCTCAGGTTCGGAGGCCGAGATGTCGTCAGGCAGAGTCCGGAACCAATGGAGCGAGAAGACGGGTCACCACAGGGATCGGAGATGGCAGGAGCTGACGGGATGGCAGGCCGTCACCGTTCGGGGTTCGGGTATCGTCAGGACCGGTTGGCGCGGCAGGATCGGCTCTACGAGAGAGATAGGTAAGTATATCACAGACACAAGGAGACCTGACTCCTAGCTTGGAAAACACGAAGAACAGGCCCCGCCCACTTGGACATTAAACCCCTTTATACCCTGTACCTGTGTGTTCAATATCCTGTCAGTGGATGCTGGCCCTTTAAGAGAGGGTCAATGACCGCGCGCGCGCCCTAATGCGCATGCGCGAGGCCCGGGTGCCAGAAGCCAGGGCAGGGAGCGGTGAGCAGGAGGCAGAAGAGCCAGGCTGGAGCAGGGATGCCGACGGGCGCCGGGAGCGGGGACCGGGCTGCCTGGGGACCGCAGGTGCTGTAGCATGGAGGCTGTGGAGCGGGGGACGCCTGACAGAGGAGCCGGGGAGCGAGGCAGGTGAGCCGGGGAGCGTGGCAGGGGAGCCGGGGAGCGTGGCAGGGGAGCCGGCAAGCGTGGCAGGGGACCCGGGAAGCGTGGCAGGGGACCCGGGAAGCGTGGCAGGGGACCCGGGGAGCGTGGCAGGGGGACCCGGGGAGCGTGACAGTACCCCCTCCCCCACGCCCCCCTCCCCGCAACCGGGACAGCAAGGCACGTATCAGGGGAGTACCCACATTCTCCCAGGGTTCCCAGGACCTATCCTCAGGACCATACCCTGCCCAGTCCACCAGGAAGAACTGTCGGCCCCCGTCATGGCCACGATATCCCTTACCGCATAGATATCATCATCAGCAATAGGAGGAGGAGCAGAACTGGCAGCAACGGAGAAGGGACCAAGGACAACTGGCTTGAGCAGGGAGACGTGGAAGGAGTTGGGTATCCTCATCGTGGCCGGGAGCTGCAGCTTGTAGGAGACCTCATTTATCTTGCTGAGGACTTTAAACGGCCCGATGTAGCGAGGACCCAGCTTGTATGATGGAAGCTTCAATCGGACGTACTTAGAAGCAAGCCAGACCAGATCTCCTGGAGAGAAACACGGAGGATCCAGGCGCCTCTTGTCTGCGTGTCTCTTCATCCGCAGGGAAGCACGTCCAAGGGACGTCTTGACAGAGTCCCAAATTGTTGTAAAGTCACGGACTACAGCATCAGCAGCAGGGACATCCGAGGAAGAGGATACGGGTAATGGGACGGAAGGCTGAAGTCCGTAAATGACATGGAAGGGAGAGCTGGAGGAGGACTCACTGACGTGGTGGTTATGTGAGAATTCAGCCCAAGGAAGAAGCGTGGACCAGTCGTCGTGATGGGCGTTAACGTAGTGACGTAAGAAGGAGGTCAAGATCTGATTGACCCGTTCCACTTGGCTGTTCGACTGAGGATGGTAGGCTGAAGAAAAGTCCAGAGTCACTCCCAGATGTTTGCAGAGAGCTCTCCAGAAGCGGGAGGTAAACTGAGTTCCTCTGTCGGACACAATGTGTGATGGAAAGCCATGCAAGCGGAAGATGTGCTGTATGTAGGCGTCAGCGAGTTCCTGGGCAGAGGGCAGTCCAGCCATAGGGACGAAATGAGCCATTTTAGAGAACCGATCCACCACGACCCATATGACTGTGTGTCCGGAGGACAGGGGCAAGTCTGTAATAAAGTCCATAGCAATGTGTTGCCACGGAACGGAGGGTATAGGCAGAGGCAGAAGACGACCATATGGTAGGTGTTTGGGCGTCTTGTTCCTGGCACACGAGGAGCAGGCTGAGACAAAAAAGGCGACGTCAGTGCGAAGGGATGGCCACCAGTAGTGACGTACAATTGTGCTCCATGTTTTCTCGACCAGCATGGCCGGCTATTTTCGAGGCATGGCCCCAGAGCAACACTTTTTGTCTGTCAGTCTCAGAGACATAGGTCTTCCCGGGCGGTATCTGGGCCAGGGTGACAGGGGCCACCGGAATGATCTTACTTGGGCAGATGATGGGCTGGGATGTCTCCTCCTCCTGTTCCATGGGCATGAATGACCTGGACAGGGCATCTGCTCGCACATTCTTGTCCGCGGGTCGAAAATGGAGCTGAAAATCGAACCTGGCAAAGAACAAGGACCACCTGGCTTGCCGTGGGTTCAGTCGCTGAGCGGACCGCAGGTATTCCAGGTTCTTGTGGTCCGTGTAAATGATCACGGGGTACACTGCTCCCTCCAGAAGGTAGCGCCATTCCTCCAGAGCCAGTTTGACTGCTAATAGCTCTCGGTCACCGATGGTGTAGTTGCGTTCAGGCGCTGAGAAGCTCTTGGAGTAGAAACCGCAAGTAACCATCTTCCCGGAGGAGGACTTCTGCATGAGCACTGCTCCAGCTCCCGAGGAGGAGGCATCCACCTCCAAGGTGAACTGTCTGTTTAACTCAGGACGGTGGAGCACAGGGGAGGAAGCAAATGCCTGTTTTAGGGAGCCAAACGCGGCGTCGGCCGCAGGTGACCAGTCCTTTGGATTAGCCCCCTTCTTGGTCAAGGCGGAGAGAGGTGCAGTCAGGGCAGAGAAGTGAGGAATGAACTGACGGTAATAGTTCGCGAATCCAAGAAAGCGTTGGATTGCCTTCAGTCCAGAAGGAGGGGGCCAGTTGAGAATGGAAGATACCTTCTCTGGGTCCATCTGCAGGCCGGTATCGGAGATTACGTAACCCAGGAAGGGAAGAGAAGACTGCTCGAAGACACACTTCTCGTACTTGGCGTACAGCCGATTCTCTCTCAGTCTTTGTAGTACCAGCTGCACGTTCTCTCTGTGGGTCTGGAGGTCCAGAGAGAAGACCAGGATATCATCAAGATACACCACCACACAGACGTAGAGAAGGTCCCGAAACACGTCGTTCACCAATTCCTGAAAGACTGCTGGTGCGTTACACAGGCCGAAGGGCATCACACAGTATTCATAGTGCCCATCGCGAGTATTGAATGCGGTCTTCCATTCGTCCCCAGAGCGGATGCGGACCAGGTTGTAGGCACCCCGAAGATCCAACTTGGTAAACACACAAGCTCCTCTAAGCCGATCAAACAATTCGGGGATGAGCGGCAGGGGGTATTTATTTTTCACGGTGATCTGGTTCAATCCCCGGTAGTCAATGCATGGGCGTAGGTCGCCCTCTTTCTTCTTAACGAAGAAAAAACCTGCTCCAGCAGGAGAGGAGGATCTCCGAATGAATCCCCTTGCCAGGTTCTCTGTGATGTAGGTAGACATGGCCCTTGTTTCAGCAGGAGACAGCGGATATATCCGTCCTCGAGGTGGTGTAGTTCCCGGGAGTAGGTCGATGGCACAGTCGTAAGGACGATGTGGCGGCAGTACCTCTGACTCCTTTTTATCAAAGACGTCCGCAAAGGACCAATAGGCCGAGGGCAGTCCCGGTAGGGACTCCGGAACCGGAGGTCGTCGGATGGGCTGTATAGTCTTCAGACAGTTCTCGTGGCAAGAGGAGCCCCATCGGATGATTTCACCAGTACCCCAGCTGACTGACGGTTCGTGTGTCCGTAACCAGGGGAGTCCCAGCAGGATTTGATGAGACATGTGTGGGAGGACGTAGAGAGCGATGTTCTCGGTGTGCAGGGCACCGATACGTAGTTCCACCGGCTTGGTGATCCACGAGATGGTGTCAGAGAGGGGTCTCCCATCTACAGAGGCAATCACGAGGGGTTTGTCGAGTGGAGTAACAGGCACCTGGTACTTGTCCACCGTGGCCTGCTGGATGAAATTGCCTGCTGCCCCGGAATCGAGGTACGCCTCGGCCGTGAACCGCGTCTCTCCCGTGGTCACTTGAACAGTCCACGTAACCGGGTCTGAGAGAGTCCCAGCACCTAGGGTGGCCTCTCCTACCAACCCTAGGCTTTGGAGTTTCCCGGCCTCTCTGGACAGGAGCGTAGAAGGTGTGTGCCCTCTCCGCAGTAGATGCAGAGGCCCTTGGCGAGCCGTTCTGCTCGGCGTTGTTCGGACTGCCGCAAACGGTCAATCTGCATGGGCTCATGGACAGAGACACCAGACGACGCTGACTGAAGTACGGCGGGCTTCTGCGGAGGAGAGGAATGCCGTATCGGACGTCTCTCACGGGACACCTCTTTGGATCGTTCCTGGAATCTGAGGTCCACGCGGGTGGCTAGTGCGATCAGGGCATCCAGGGTGGAAGGAACATCGCGGCCTGCCAGCTCGTCCTTGATACGGCTGGAGAGTCCTTCCCAGAAGGCGGCGGTGAGGGCTTCATTGTTCCACCCCAATTCTGAGGCCAAAGTGCGGAAGCGGATGGCATACTGCCCTACCGTCGTAGTCCCCTGACGTAGCCTGAGGAGTGATGAGGCGGATGCAGCGGCACGTCCAGGTTCGTCAAAGGTGTTTCTGAATGCCTGCAGGAAGTCCTGGATGTTGGTAGTCACAGGGTCCTCTTTTTCCCACAAGGGGTTCATCCAGGCCAGTGCCTCACCCTCTAGATGTGACATCACAAACGCCACCTTGGCTTGGTCGGAGTCAAACAAGTGCAGAAGCAGCTTGAAATGAAGGGAGCACTGATTTAGGAATCCCCTGCAGGTCTTGGGATCTCCGGCGTACCAGGGTGGTGAAGCCAAACGAAGTCTGGAAGCATCCGAGGAGGCTGCCACGGGAGCTGTGGCCGTGGATTGTACCGTGGAAACTTGAGATGCCAACGATGTGGCCATCGCTTGTAGCGTGTTCAGGCGGGTATCCACAGAAGACATGAAGTTCAGCATGCGGGTCTGGGTCTCGCGCTGGCGTGTGAGTTCCTGCTGCAAGGCCGCTAGTGCTTCGGCGGGATCCATGGCCTGTTCTTACTGTTAGGGCCAGGTGGACGGGCAGACCCAGGAGGTGGATCCACTGGGCTGAACACCTCACCGAGGGCAAGGTGCCCGGTAGCCGGGGCACTAGCAGGACAGTCCGTTTAGAGGAGTGGAGTAAAGAAGTCCCTGGGACCACGGGGTCTCTGATGGTAGTCCGGGTGACGGAGCTCAGGTTCGGAGCCCGAGATGTCGTCAGGCAGAGTCCGGAACCAATGGAGCGAGAAGACGGGTCACCACAGGGATCGGAGATGGCAGGAGCGGACGGGATGGCAGGCCGTCACCGTTCGGGGTTCGGGTGTCGTCAGGACCGGTTGGCGCGGCAGGATCGGCTCTACGAGAGAGATAGGTAAGTATATCACAGACACAAGGAGACCTGACTCCTAGCTTGGAAAACACGAAGAACAGGCCCCGCCCACTTGGACATTAAATCCCTTTATACCCTGTACCTGTGTGTTCAATATCCTGTCAGTGGACGCTGGCCCTTTAAGAGAAGGTCAATGACCACGCGCGCGCCCTAATGCGCATGCGCGAGGCCCGGGTGCCAGAAGCCAGGGCAGGGAGCGGTGAGCAGGAGGCAGAAGAGCCAGGCTGGAGCAGGGATGCCGACGGGCGCCGGGAGCGGGGACCGGGCTGCCTGGGGACCGCAGGTGCTGGAGCATGGAGGCTGTGGAGCGGGGGATGCCTGACAGAGGAGCCGGGGAGCGAGGCAGGTGAGCCGGGGAGTGTGGCAGGGGAGCCGGGGAGCGTGGCAGGGGAGCCGGCAAGCGTGGCAGGGGACCCGGGAAGCGTGGCAGGGGACCCGGGAAGCGTGGCAGGGGACCCAGGGAGCGTGGCAGGGGTCCCGGGGAGCGTGACAGTATGGTTACCCGATGTTTACCTTAGTTACCAGCGCACACCGCTTAGCTTAGCGTGTGCAGGGAGCAGGAGCCGGCACTGGCAGCGTGAGAGCTGCGGAGGCTGGTAACGAAGGTAAATATCGGGTAACCACCTTGGTTACCCGATGTTTACCTTGGTTACAGCTTACCGCAGGCTGTCAGACGCCGGCTCCTGCTCCCTGCACATTCAGGATTGATGCTCTCTCGCTGTCACACACAGCGATGTGTGCTTATCAGCGGGAGAGCAACAATAAAAAAACGAACCAGGGTTGTGTGTAACAAGCAGCGATCTCACAGCAGGGGCCAGATCACTGCTCAGTGTCACACACAGCGAGATCGCTAATGAGGTCACAAAAAACGTGACTCAGCAGCGATCTCAGTAGCGATCTCGCTGTGTGTGAAGTACCCCTTACTGTCTCAAAAGGTGAATGTTAATGAGACACAGTTGCCAACAATCAAAAAGACTGCTGGAACACCATTGTAAATGTGAACAGGGTGCTAGCTAAAATATACACAATCTACTGTATATGAAGTGAAAGCTGCACACCAAATTCAGAGAAATATGAACAAACATAACTGCTTTATACAGTAATACATAAGGAAAAAAAATACAATTAGCAATATGAAAAATTGAAAAAATTGAAATGTGACATTGCATAACTACTGAGGATTATTTGAAAAAAAAGAGATATTTAGCTAATGTATTGATCAATTCATTACTGCCCCATAACCACTTCACGGTAATCTCTTATTTATGGGGTCCCTAACCAAATGTTACCTCTATATGCGGTTAAAACCTGCTTGTGTGCATGGGTACTTAACCAAATGTTACCTCTATGTGTGGTTGAAACCTGCTTGTGTATGGGAAGCAAGGGACCTGGCTGTATAGGAAATTGAATAAACAGTTTCCAACAAGTCATGTTAAGTCAACAAGTCAGGAGGAGGACCAGAATAAGGAAGTGGAAGACAAGGTGGTGGATGATGAAATCACTGACCCAATCTGGCAAGGTGGCATGCAGAGTGAGCACAGAAGTGCAGAGTAGGAGACATCTGCACAGCAACAAACAGAAAGAGACAGTGGGGTGGCCAGAGGGAAAAGGTGAGAAACTGTTGCCCAGAGCACCCACACTCAGCCAGATGCAAGGCCAAGGGTTAGGTGTTCTCCAGTCTGGCGCTTTCTTTTTTACCGAAAGTGCAGAAAACAAGAAAACAGTCATTTGCAAACTGTGCCTTTCTAAGCGCAGCAGGGTCTAGACCACTACCAGCCTGATCACCACCAGCATACTCAGGCACATCATCCAAGCACCCAAATAGGTGCCTGGTCCAGAATCAGTGACACCACTGACTCTTTGCCTGTGCTACATGCTGGGCAAACCCTTTCGAGGGTGCAGGCACAGATGACAATCAGCAACCACGGCCACTTCCTTGTTCCAGTGTAGCGTTCAGCTGCCTACCCCAGACCTTAGAAGGCAAGCAGAAATACTCAGCCACTCACCCACAGGCCCAAACATTAATTGGCCACAGTTCCAGACTGCTTGCCCTGGAAATGTTGCCGTTTAGCCTTTTGGACACTGAGATTTTCTGCAACCTCATGGTGGTGGGCATCCTTCAGTACTCCGTCCCCAGCCACCACTATTTCTCCCAATGTGCAGTCCCTTCCTTACACAAACACATATTCTAAAACATCACCTGTGCCCTGACCAACGCAGTTACTGAGAAGGTCCACTTACCACCGACACGTGGACAAGTGATTGTGGCTAGGAACACTAGATTTTACTGATCGAACAATGAGTGAACCTTGAGGAGGCTGGAACCAAGCCAGACCCTGGAACGGCACACGTGCTACCAGTACCTACAATTGTGCCCTTTGTTCTGAAGAGATTTCCCTCGCCTCCTAGACCAGTTACTGCACCTCTCCTTTTCCTCCTAATCCTCCATCTCCGAATTGACATCCCTATCCGTCTGACGCTGGAAGCATTGAAGCACTGCCTCAGTGAAACGGCAACAATCTCTGCTGAAACTGATAGCTTTATATAACATTTAGAACACCCCCGCACAGTTGTTGAAAGGTCTAACAGACGAAACAGATCTGTGGCACTCACTGCTGAACCTCCAACCAATCATGATCGTGTGTGATAATGGCCATAACCTGGTGCCGGCTCTGAAGCTTAGCAAGCTGCAACATGTACCATGTCTGTCCAACTTGCTCACCTTATTGGTTCAACATTTTCTGAAAACCTACTCAGATTTACCTGAGCAACCCTTCAAGGTACGCAACATAAGCACCCATTTTTGAAAGTCACCTACAGCTACCGCTAGTCTGGCAGTGCTTGTATGTTTCAGCTCACCAACTGGTTTGTAATCTGCCCAAGGGCTGGAACTCAACATTACATACAGAAAAAGATTGGGCACCCCTATTAATGTTAACCTTTTTTCTTTATAACAATTTGGGTTTTTGCAACAGCTATTTCAGTTTCATATATCTAATAACTGATGGACTGAGTAATATTTCTGGATTGAAATGAGGTTTATTGTACTAACAGAAAATGTGCAATCTGCATTTAAACAAAATTTGACCGGTGCAAAAGTATGGGCACCTCAACATAAAAGTGACATTAATATTTTGTAGATCCTCCTTTTGCAAAAATCACAGCCTCTAGTCGCTTCCTGTAGCTTTTAATGAGTTCCTGGATCCTGGATGAAGGTATATTTGACCATTCCTGTTTACAAAACAATTCCAGTTCAGTTAAGTTTGATTGTCGCCGAGCATGGACAGCACGCTTCAAATCATCCCACAGATGTTCAATGATATTCAGGTCTGGGGACTGGGATGGCCATTCCAGAACATTGTAATTGTTCCTCTGCATGAATGCCTGAGTAGATTTGGAGAGGTGTTTTGGATCATTGTCTTTCTGAAATATCCATCCCCTGCGTAACTTCAACTTCGTCACTGATTCTTGCATATTATTGTCAAGAATCTGCTGATTCTGAGTTGAATCCATGCGACCCTCAACTTTAACAAGATTCCCGGTGCCGGCATTGGCCACACAGCCCCAAAGCATGATGGAACCTCCACCAAATCTTACTGTGGGTAGCACGTGCTTTTCTTGGAATGCCGTGTTTTTTTGCCTCCATGCATAACGCCTTTTTGTATGACCAAACAACTCAATCTTTGTTTCATCAGTCCACAGGACCTTCTTCCAAAATGTAACTGGCTTGTCCAAATGTGCTTTTGCATACCTCAGGCAACTCTGTTTGTGGCGTGCTTGCAGAAATGGCTTCTTTCGCATCACTCTCCCATACAGCTTCTCCTTGTGCAACGTGTGCTGTATTGTTGACCGATACACAGTGACACCATCTGCAGCAAGATGAAGCTGCAGGTCTTTGGAGGTGGTCTGTGGATTGTCCTTAACTGTTCTCACCATTCTTCTTCTCTGCCTTTCTGATATTTTTCTTGGCCTGCCACTTCTGGGCTTAACAAGAACTGTACCTGTCTTCTTCCATTTCCTTACTATGTTCCTCACGGTGGAAACTGACAGTTTAAATCTCTGAGACAACTTTTTGTATCCTTCCCCTGAACAACTATGTTGAATAATCTTTGTTTTCAGATCATTTGAGAGCTGTTTTGAGGAGCCCATGATGCCACTCTTCATAGGAGATTCAAATAGGAGAACTACTTGCAAGTGGCCACCTTAAATACCTTTTCTCATGATTGGATACACCTGCCTATGAAGGTCAAAGCTCAATGAGGTTACAAAACCAATTTATTGCTTTAGTAAGTCAGTAAAAAGTAGTTAGGAGTGTTCAAATCAAGAAATTGATAAGGGTGCCCATACTTTTGCACCGGTCAAATTTTGTTTAAATGCGGATTGCACATTTTCTGTTAGTTCAATAAACCTCATTTCAATCCAGAAATATTACTCAGTCCATCAGTTATTAGATATATGAAACTGAAATAGCTGTTGCAAAAACCCAAATTGTTATAAAGAAAAAAGGTTAACATTAATAGGGGTGCCCAAACTTTTTCGTATGACTGTATGTTGGCAAGGCTTTGTGAGCAGCAGAGAGCAGTAGTTGAATACCAGCTACAACATGCCTATTGGTATTCTGGGTAGCCAAATTTATGTATACCCCCAGAGGTAGATGTTTTTCAGCCCTTGCACTTAGTGCATCTGTAGCGCCCCTGAAGCTTCAGTCGTACTGAGTATTGCAGCTCATTTAAGCTGCGGTATTTGCCTTAAGGTAAAGAGGGGGTTAATCACCGGTGTTCCACATTCACACTTTACATAAAGCTTAGGAGTGTAATGTCAGGGGAGCTAGACTAGGGTAGGCAGGAGGGTGGCCAACACAGAGCTTGGGACTGTTGCGGTCACTAGGACAACCACTTAGGGGGGGGTTCCATTTGGGGTAGAAATAGGAGCAAACTCACATGATCACTAGTCAGTCTACCCGGGACATCAGTTCTGGGACACAACACATGCACCACTTTCTTCTCTTCACAGGGCCTGCAGGTTTGAGCGGATTGCTCAGCCCAGGTTCCTACCAGCAAGAAGGGCAACTTTGGGAAAGGACTTTCTTCTTCTTTTAAACAGCGGTGGCTTCTCCTAACTTACCCAGGGTCGACAGGGCCCATCACAGCGGGTGACCAGTACTACCTAGGCGAGTGGCACGAACTGTGAGTAAAGACACCTGGAACCGCAGTAGCAGACTCAGACTCTTTATTACTGGCACTGCCCCGCGCCACGTTACAGACTCATGCAGTCAAAAGAGACTTCCGGTTTCTACATAGAGGTTAAAAGGGTTCAGCTAGTCTGTTTTTAATCACAGGATCTGCAAATGGCCTGTTCAGAGAGGAAGAGGACTTAAACTCTAGCAGCATCTAAGAGGTTGCAATTCTAAAAGTCAATATCGACACTTTATCAAGTCTTGCCCTTTGACTTAGGATAGAAGCCAAACCAGAATCGTAATCTGCAGACAGTGTTTTGGGTGTATTGCAAAGTATGAGATGTGATAGGCATGTCACTCTCCACAAGGAGAAACCTTACCCCTTAATCATGTGATGTTATAGAAGGAATAGAAAAGAGAAGAATTAAGTGGGTAGAAATGCAAAATGAGCAATTTTAAGTACAGTGTTGTAAAATATGTTGACTGCAGTTGTCGCGGGCGGAGGAGGGGACGCTGCGCTCACCCACTGCTCGGGTCCGGCTACTGCTGCTGCTCGGTGGTGGCTCGAGCGGTGGGCCAGATCCCAGGGTCTCGAGCGGCGTTCCTCGCCCGTGAGTGAAAGGGGGAATTGGTGTGCGGTTTGGGGGATATATTGTCCGTGACGCCACCCACGGTTGTGGTGAGGTTGTGACACCACCGCTGCTCTGGACGGGTATCCCGGGAGCGATGACAGGGAGCAGCTTGGATGTTGGTTCTCCCCTCCATGGGTAGGGGGATTGGTTGTCCCAGGGCCCGGTGAGGGGGGTAGGGATGCAGGCAGGTTACGGGGCCTGGTGAGGTGCAGGGTCGCGGGGGCAGCGCTGTGCCGCACGGCACGGTGGTACTCACTCAGCCAGTAATCCACACAGAGTCTCTGGTCAAACAAACGGCTGGATGGACGGGTCCCACAGGCGGCTGCGGTTGTTCTCCTCCCGGCAGGTTGATGGTGACTGCCTTTCCCTGCACCTGTGTTGTGTTTACGGTTCCAATGGCTTCCCACCGGTAACCCTCTCCCCAGCTTGGATGGATGCTGAGGGAGTCCCTTCTGCCCGCAGGCTCTGGCCCTGGGAACTGTAGCCTTGGCGGTGACTGTGTTTCCCTCTACGGTGTGAGCTGTTGCCTTCAATCGGGTCTTGGCTGCTGGGAAACCCCGGAGGTTCCCTTCGCTATTGGATTTGACCGGTTTTACGGCGACTCCTAGCCTGGTCGGGGTCCATAAGCCCTGCCAAATGGTGCTGGCTTCTCTTCACTCCCCGATCCGGTACCGGCGGGCCACCGCCTGACCCCGGTCCTTACGGTTCACTTCAATCAGCCTCTCCTGCAGACGGTCACCACCGTCTGCCAACCTTGCTGTCTGTGCCCGGGCCACACACCCGGACACCGTCAGGCTGCTCCGCTACCACTTCTCTCCAAAACTAAACTGCCTGGTTTTCCCGCCTCCAGGACTGTGAACTCCTCGGTGGGCGGGACCAATCGCCTGGCCCACCCCCTGGTGTGGACATCAGCCCCTGGAGGAAGGCAACAAGGATTTGTGTTTGACCTAGATGTGCCTAGCCGGGGTGTGTTGTTGTAGTACCTGTGACGACCTGGCTTGTCCAGGGCGCCACACATTATATTAAGAAAATTTAAACTTTGATGGTAGTGCTTCTTTAACTTCATATTTAACAAAATTACATGGGACATGAAGGACATTTTTGGAGATTGCATAGGCAGCACTAAAAGGCAGCGGTGGCACTTTGGAGACAGAGACCTACTGATAAGTTCCCTTTAAACTGCAGATTTCCACTTGTATAGTCCTTTTGTGTTTTTACCCAGTGTATACTTATATGCAATGTAGCATGTTAAGTAATTTTAGAAGCCTATTCTACGGTTCAAGCTGCTAATGAAGGTTTCTTCCCAAGGTCTCTGTTTATTTCAGTTGAGCATCAAGGAGGGAGCAAGTCAAGCAACACCAAACAAGAATGTGCCCACCTCATGAAAAAGTTGGAAATCAGGGAGTTAAGGTAAAAAGCTAAATTACACAATAATTACCTAGTTCCTGTGGTTCTTTGGTATTACTACAACAATGTACAAAATTAACTGAGCCAAACACTGAAAATAGGCTGTAATGAGCCATGCAATTTTAGACTTTAATCAGATAGAGAAGCATTTAAGGTCTAAAGATTGTGGAGAATATAGCTGCAGTGTTTTACGGGAACAGTGGCTATAGGGATAAAGGGTTTATTGCATAGATGGCCCGATGGATGTGCCTGTTGTACCCTGAAATCATCGTGAATTTTAATTTTCTGCATCAATTTAATGCAGCGGGAACAACAATTATAGATGTATGAGGTGGTAACGAGCACCTTCCACATGGCCATTAACCCTAGAATGGCGATTTAAATGATTTTGTCAGCTGCTGTGCAAGTCTGCATTTATCCTGACTTTCACCGGATCTATAGAAAAACACTCTGTGTTATTTTTGCTTCATAAGAAAACACTATAATTGTATAGAACATTACATGTTTCCATCTGTTCACACACCCACTACTCTTTTCATCCTTCCTCTCGGTGAAATGTAGGATCAGCCACTGTCAAACACTTAGAAAGCAAGGGTTGAAAATCCATTTATTCAGCATTGAGTTAATGTTCAATAAATTGTTGTTTTTTTACTTTTCTATAGTTCAGGAGACGCACAGAACCGTCATTAGTAGACGGCAGGGATGCACACGAAAAAGGGTAATTCTATACATACAGAGCAGTGATAAACAGCTACAGCAGGAACAGGTGTAGCATATGTTTGGTAGTCACCGCTGAAGGGACGAGTTTGTCGGTGTTCATGTGCTCTAATGAGTAGTTGTAATGTTAATGGATTTACATAGGACTGCCTGTCAGTTGTCCGGCATTACACATCCAATAGTCACAGTCCGAGAGGACATGGGTCTCCTGTCCCATTATATTGAATGAGGCTATACACTTTTGGTGTACAGATTTGAGGCCAGTTCATACCTTGTGGTCCATACTGGGATCATGAATGTCAAATGTAGTGGCGTAACTAGAATTTGATGGGCCCCTGTGCACAATTTGGACCTGGGCCTCCATCCATCCCCACATGTTGTTCAGATGTATGTATTTGTATGTATACAATTAGAGTTCTAAATCAAGTTGCCCTCCCCCCATTATGTAGTAATGTCTGCTGTCATGTTCTAATGTATCCCATCCTAGTCTCCTTCCTGGTATATATGTTCCTTATCCTGGTATATATGCCCCCCATCCAGGTAATTATGTCCCCCATCCTGGTATATATGATCCCCATCCTGGTATATACTGTCCCCCTCCTGGTATATACTATTCCCCTCCTGGTATATATGTTCCTCTCCTGGCTACCTCCTGGAACATACTATCCCTCACGTGGTATATATGGTACTTACCCTCCCTGGCTGCCATGTTGTACGGCGACCTCCTCTATACCTGGCTCACAGTGGTCGGTAGCTTTCATTGGCATCCGTGCTATGACAACACATGATGTCATTGTCATGTGCCACCTCAGTTACGAAGACACCATTGAAAGCTCCCGGCTTCTGTTTGGACAGCAGTGTGCATTGCAGTGCAGGGACCCAAAGTGTCTATGCACTGCAATACATTTCAGATGGATGTGCGGCCTTGGTTGCACATCCAGCTAAATCAGGGACTGGGGCCGGTGGGCCCCCTACACCCTTGGGCCAGTTTGCAGTCGCAAACCCTGCGACCGCAATCATTCTGCCCCCTAGTCAAATGTGTGACACTAGCCTAAAAGTAATTGTTTAGTATATTGTCTTGTGTGCCTACATGAGGAATAGTGGTATTTCTGACTATTATATAACTTTTATCTTTCAGTTTTCCCCAGTTTTCCTCCCTGTAGGCTCCCACTCTACTTTCTAGCCATCTCTGCACTATTGGGGGGGAGACTAGCCGCTATGATTTTTCTCATATGAAGTATACACAGTCATCGGGGATTCCTGGTATCCAGTCTCTAAGTAAGAGATGCTTAAAAACAAAAACAGCATTGTGGACACTCTATAGTAGTACTAAGTAGTGTAGCTGTGAATCCAACTTTGGGTAAGATAAAAAAAAATCTTACTAGAAATCAGCAACAGAGGTCTGTGTGTGTTTGGGCCTCTCTTTTTCACTCCTGATCTCACTTTACCTCTGTGGGACTTGCTCCTACGACTTATGAATTTTTCAATTACCTGGAACCACCGTGTTCATTCTGCCGGCAGAGCTGTTGATGGAGGAGATTTTGTGACTAGAAACCTTGGGCTGCGCAGACTCTGTCCAGAAATATCCAGTCTGTGCCATTCTGTCTGGCAGTATAGGGATGTGCTGTCCATCTGAAATAATTAACCTGTACTTGGCCAGTGGGACAGCACCCCATCCTACCAAAACACCAAGCTTATTATAGCTGGGAGTTGCCAGGTATAGTTTTATCAGCCCTGGTTAGAGTCTCCAATCCAGCTCCTGTTTAGCCTGTTATTCATGTTCTGATCTCAGCCCATTTCCTAACTATTCTTCTGTCTTTTGATTTTCTTACTTGTCTGCCCTCCTGGAATCGACCCGATGACCTGACCATTGCTGCAAGCCTGCCCTACAGTCATAAATGGAGGAGCTCTCACTAAACTGTAGAATAAATTTGTATCCAGTAAATTTCCCCTAGTAGCAGCAGAAAGAAATTTAGAAGTCAGCTTCTTATACAACTACTAAGTGTTCCCTGTGGTATTGATGTCCTCTCACAGATTTAACTAAAGGTTCATGGCCTGTGGTTTAAAAGTTCAGCGTGCATGTCCCCCATTAATGGTAAAGCAAAATCTCTTCCTACATTACTGCTATGTACAGAGCACACAATTACAGAATCATACATATGTGAATATCATATATAAATAATGCAGCCATATACTGTACTAACAAATAATGGTGCTATATAATGTTTACTTCACCCTCCAACTGAGCCTCTCCCACTTTTTTCGAACTGTGATGGGGAAAGCATGGAAATGCAAAAAGTCATAATTTTTTGCTCAACTATGGTATTACACACTTGTCCCAGATCCGGGCTTTGCTCCCTTCCCTACATTTCACTGGACTCTATTGTGCTCCACGTTAGGCTTTGCAGGTGGCCTGGCATGCACACATTTGATTATCTGCCTGGGCCTATACAAGGCTCACTAAGACACACAAGTGTCTTGGTATTAAGACTTTTAATGGTCCTCTGTCTTTTTTGCCTGCAGCTTCCAGTACCTCTACTATCAGTCTCCACTCTGCCTGTGGCTTCCAGTACCTCTATTACCAGTCTTCTGATTGTGTGTAACTTCAATTACCTCTGCTACCAATCTCCTGTCTACCTGAGGCTTCCAGTGCCTCTGCTTCAGGTCTTCTGTCTGCTTGTGTAACGCCCCTGGACTATTCAGGTCGTCACAGGGTACTGCACGCTCTTTCTCTTCAGTGAAGGATTCAACCCCCCCATGGTTCTGGGTCTCCATCCTGCAGTACTGCCTCCACCAGCATGCACAAATCCTTGATACATCTTGCACCACACCCTGACAGGCACACTAGTGGGCTGCTTAGGCAGGAATAGGGCCGCCCACCTAGGGGTCAGGCAGGGAGGTGAGAGGTGTCAAGTCAGTCGAGTGGTAGCCCTCAAGCTGTAAAGAGCTCTGAGGAAGCTGGGAGTTGTAGCTCCCAGGGGAGAAGCAGACTAGGTCGCAGACGGGGGTCTGGACCTAGAGGAGTCGGACCCCCGGTCGCAGAGGATTGAGGCTGGGTGCCTGGGACCTGTCTTGGAGGACGGTCAGCAGCCTGGGCCTAATCACTGGTCCAGGACTGAAGGCACAACGGGGTACACGGACCTTAGGCCGGAGAGAAGCTTCAGGTGACCCGACAATTAACCTGCGGAGGACAGGGCCTTTATGGACTGTTCCCACGAACCTCAGAGATTGGGAGCACTAGCGCAACGAGGGGGATAGGGCTTTCCCAAACAAGCGGCCCACTGAAATCCCAAGTGTGAGCTCCTGAGAGCAGGCTCCTTCAATTAGCAATAGTGAGGAGTGTGGCCCGGAAAGCTCCAAGCTGACAGGCCTCAAAGGACACTCTAAATTTGTGCCAGGAGGCAGGTCACCGACCACCAGGCAGTGCTGCAGGGGACGGGACCCGGACGAGTTTGCCTCATTAGACAGCGGCAGTCAGAGACTTGCTTTACCCTGTTGTCAGCGTCTGCTTTATTGCTGAGTGAGTACCCGACTGACCCCTGCAACCAGCAAGCCTGCGCTCCCCCTGCATCCCATAGCATCATCCAGAGTCCCAGGGCCTTCCCCTACCCATGGAGGGTAACGTCATCTTGCTGCCCCATTCCATCACCCCGGGTACTCCCAACGGCTGCGACGATACTCCCAATTACTGTACACCACGGGTGGCGTCACGAACTATATCTCCCCTGTAAATAATCCCCTTCTTCATTTGAGTGTGGCCCATGAATGGTGAATGGTTACAAGTGGTCAGCTGGGTCCCAGATTAAATACACGGCAAAGCGGGAAGCAAATTGATTGCACAGTCTCAGTATAAGGAGGGCTACACCCCCATCTTGCGCTAAAGCAAGAAACAGAAAAAAAACACCTAAACAAACTGAGCTGTAAGAATTGTTCAGTAAACATGCAACATTACAAACATGAGAATGGCAGCTTCAAGACTAGAAAAAAAACAAAGAGAAAACTTGTATGAAAAATGGGTATGTGGCGCCCCTGACCTGGTCAGGCACCACTGAGTACTGCACCCATGCTGGGGACAGTACAATACAGGTAATCCAGATGGCTGACTGGGGTGTGGAACACAGGCGCATAGTGATCAGGCCTCACACATGTACCTAAGAGAGGACCCCTGGGGAACCCAGGAGGGGGCAGAGCCTACGCCTTCACTGGAATAGTGGAGGGGGTGAGAGCTTCCATCTCCTCTCAAGGGGTGTGGTAAGAGAGTCTGGTTGCTAGGTGGCGTAGGCAGACACAAGTGGGGAAGAAAAGAGAGATAGGAGGAGTTAGTTAGAGCTTGGAGCTCGGACTGAGGAGATGTCAGCAGAAAGAGCAGAGATGGAAAAACCCACCAGTGAGTCGGTTAGAGCAGAACTCCATAGGGCTCAGTGAGGAGCAGACCTGTGGGGCTGTTGCTGTCTAACAGCGCCCGCGCAGTGGCTATTGACGGGGGAGAACGGTCAACTAGAAGTGCTGCCTGAAAGCCAGCTTCAGCTAGAGAGTGCACGGAGTGGGAAGTACGGAGACTTCTAGAGAGCACCAGGCCCAACCGGGCGGCAGATCCCGAAGCGGGGATAGATTCAACTTTCTTCTGCTAAACCTGCCGGTGTGGGGCTCTTAAAGCCCACACCACAACACTACAAAAGCCGCAGCCACGTAACCGCAGTGAGGGCCCATAGGTCATAGGAGGCAAGAGGCTGGAGTGGCCTGGTCCGGGGAACAAGCACACGGCGAAACAAGAAGGGGAGAGAGGCTTGGAGCATCTTCCCTGGGTGACCCCCATAGGGACTCAAAGTCGGGGTTACCCCAAACCACCAAGGGCTAAGGAAGGCGAGTCAGTAGTCACCCTCATAAAGTCAGCCTGAAGGACACCTGGTTCCCATCTGGTTCATCTCAGCTACGCCCGGGCTACTCACCCTGCCATCTAATGTGAGTAAAAACCCTGAAAGACATCCTGCCTGTGTGGTCATTCTGCGACTTGTGGTACTACAAACCTACACAGGGCCCTGGGGCTTGCCTCACTCTCAGGAGGCTACTACATCTAACTGCACACACCATCAGCCCCAGGCGACCCTCAACCTGCAGTGGCGGTCCCTACTGGCCGCAATACTGAGAGTGGCGTCACGATCAAAAACAGAAGATTTCCTACCAGTGACGGAGATCCAGCAACGTGGAGTCCCTGAAGGTAACGCACCGACACCGACACAACACCCGTGGGGCTTCACATCTGGCGTCACGAACAGGATAAGGACTAGACCTGTTCAGACAGGTGACCATGTGCCTAGGCGGTCCGCTTGAAAAATTGGAAGCGCCGCCATATTGCCACCATGAAAAGCGCGCTGAAAAACAACAGCAGCCCGCGCTGGAAGAAGTTACCGCCCACGAAGAGGTGTGGCTACCCAGAGATCCCCTGCAGAGTTCTGACCTTGCCAGCTATGAGGGTGGAAGCGTCGAGAAACGGCGGAACAGAAAGGGAGCCACAAGCCTGCTGCTGGGAGAGGAGCTGCTGAAAGAGGCAGAACAGAAGCTGGACAGCTTGCTACAGGAGGCAGCGACGAGGCCACCGCTGGGAGATCGTGCGGAAGACGGCGCAGAAGGAATGGCGTCTGACAGCAGGAACCCAGAACCAGGCTCCGCTGCCTGGTGGTATCGGGAGCTGGCCCAGTTCTGTGATCGACTGGAGACCCGGGTCATAGAGCAGGTCAGAGAAGAGTACGCGGAGTTCCTGGGGATGGCTGCGGCGGTGCGGACCTACGAGGAGGGAGCCGCGCGACGCATGTCAGACCGAGCGGCGACGACGCAGACCCCGATGCTGCCACCGGTGGGTGAGTCAAGTGATGCCCCGGCCAGCGCGAGTGCCCCGACCCCTGCAGCCACGCCCGCGGTCCCCGAAGAGGCGCCCGGCGCGGCGATGCTGGACCAGGCCGCAGCCACGCTAGAAGCAGCCCGCCAAGCCCAGGCCGCTGCAGCGATGCCCCGCCTGTCCCGCAGGGCTCCGACCACCACGGCAGTGCTCATCCGTGCTGCAGGTGTGACGCTGACCCAGGCTGCCACCCTGCTGAACCCAGCCCGCCAAGACTCCAACGCAGCAGCGACGCTCGTCCGCGCCGCAGGTGATATGCTGAACCAGGCCGCAGCCCCGCCGGGTGCGGCCCGCCAAGCTCCGACCACCGCAGCGATGCCCTGCCCGGCCCGCACAGACCAGGCCGCCGCAGCGATGCCCTGCCCGGCCCGCACAGATCAGGCCGCCGCAGCGATGCCCTGCCCGGCCCGCACAGATCAGGCCGCCGCAGCGATGCCCTGCCCGGCCCGCACAGACCAGGCCGCCGCAGCGATGCCCTGCCCGGCCCGCCAAGACCAGGCCGCCGCCATACAGGGCGCGGCCCGCCAAGATAAAAGAGACATACCATTTACCCCGGCCTGCAAGGCCAGAGCTGATACCGCTCCCCAATCCACGGAGGTCTCTGATAGGAAGCCCACGCTGGAGGAAGAATACTGGCAGATGAGGGCTGACATGGAGGCCAAGTTTCCCCAGTGGTTGGTGGATCTGTACCTGCGCCCCCCATGCACCCCTGAGGAGATTCAGGCAACCCCTGCAGCCGCGCCGGAGAGTCCCCCGCCCGGGCCAGCAGAAGAAAGTCCATCCCCAGTCCTGCCACCAGAGGAGTGCCAGGAAGAACTAAGGGGGAGAGGAGGCCAGGAAGCAGAAGGGCTAACTCCGACGCCAGCCGCAGCAGACCCCTACCCAGAGCCGGAGATGCTGCCCTATTCCCGCTGGGAGGAGGAAGACTTGACACCGTCAGCAGACGAAGATCAGCCCAAAGACCTCACCTGGGAGCCTGCAGGCATGAACCCAGCCCGCAAGACACGGCGCAGCAGATCAAAGCGTCCTCCGACACCACAGTCCCCAGAACAGAAAGAGGTTACAGCCAGAGATCTGGAGGAGAAAAGGTGCCTAAGAAGGTCCAAAGCCCAGGCTAGAGGACCCCTTTACAGAGGAATAGTAGAGGACTTCAACCTGAAAAGTGGATACGGCTTCATTGTAGTGAAAGGAATAAAAGAGGGCATATTTGTTAACAGGAGAGATGTTCAAGCCCACCTGCCCAGAGGACATTCAGGCAGAAATTTGAAAATTGGAGAAGCAGTACAGTTCACTCTGCATGAAGGTGAAAGGGGATTGTATGCGCTCGATGTAGCACCATGTCCAAGACAAGAAAGACAAGAAAGACAAGAAAGACAAGAAAGACAAGAAAGACAAGAAAGACAAGAAAGACAAGAAAGACAAGACAGAGATAAAGAAACAGATACAGAAAAGGAATCAGATGCAGACCAAGAAAGGAAAGACACAGAACCTATAGATGAGGCAACCACAGATGAAGAAAGAGACAAAGAGCAGGAAAGTCACAGGTGCCAGTGCCCAACGTGCCCTCGCCCTAGTGAAAAAGAGGAGTAAAGTAAAGGAAAGTAAGAAGAGAAGTTACTGTTTTGATCAGTTTTGAAAAGTTTTGTTTTGCAACGTTTAAGAAATGCGCCCACAAAAACTATTGTGAGAAACAAACTTAAGGCTATGAACTTGCTATAGCCACAAACTCTCGCAGTGTAAATAGTTACACCAGTGGCACCACCACCAGGGCCAGCCTGTTTAGGGGCTTGGCTCGTCTGCAACCAGGGGGGCCCGTCCGTAGAAAAGGGCCTTGGCTCACCTGCGACCAGAGAGCACGCCTGTTTATGGGGCCTTAGCTCACCACCACAAAGAGGGTACCTGGTCAGCACCAACTGTGGAGTCCGCCTCTGCATCCTGCCAGAAGAGGCTGACGGCGCGGATCCACCAGGCCAGGTATACCCTGAAACCACCAGCCCATGAAAGCCGCCTATACATCCTGCCAGAAGTGGCTGAAGTTGCGGCCAACGTGAGAGGGTTTTGGGTGGGTTAACGGACTTGTGGGTGGAGGGTGGTGATGTCTGATACCTGGTGCTTTTAAAAATGTTTTACATGTTTTAATGTTTTATGCATTTTAAAATGTTGTCTTGCAGCCCGAGGACGTGCTGGTGATAACTAAGGGGGAATGTGGCGCCCCTGACCTGGTCAGGCACCCCTGAGTACTGCACCCATGCTGGGGACAGTACAATACAGGTAATCCAGATGGCTGACTGGGGTGTGGAACACAGGCGCATAGTGATCAGGCCTCACACATGTACCTAAGAGAGGACCCCTGGGGAACCCAGGAGGGGGCAGAGCCTACGCCTTCACTGGAATAGTGGAGGGGGTGAGAGCTTCCATCTCCTCTCAAGGGGTGTGGTAAGAGAGTCTGGTTGCTAGGTGGCGTAGGCAGACACAAGTGGGGAAGAAAAGAGAGATAGGAGGAGTTAGTTAGAGCTTGGAGCTCGGACTGAGGAGATGTCAGCAGAAAGAGCAGAGATGGAAAAACCCACCAGTGAGTCGGTTAGAGCAGAACTCCATAGGGCTCAGTGAGGAGCAGACCTGTGGGGCTGTTGCTGTCTAACAGCGCCCGCGCAGTGGCTATTGACGGGGGAGAACGGTCAACTAGAAGTGCTGCCTGAAAGCCAGCTTCAGCTAGAGAGTGCACGGAGTGGGAAGTACGGAGACTTCTAGAGAGCACCAGGCCCAACCGGGCGGCAGATCCCGAAGCGGGGATAGATTCAACTTTCTTCTGCTAAACCTGCCGGTGTGGGGCTCTTAAAGCCCACACCACAACACTACAAAAGCCGCAGCCACGTAACCGCAGTGAGGGCCCATAGGTCATAGGAGGCAAGAGGCTGGAGTGGCCTGGTCCGGGGAACAAGCACACGGCGAAACAAGAAGGGGAGAGAGGCTTGGAGCATCTTCCCTGGGTGACCCCCATAGGGACTCAAAGTCGGGGTTACCCCAAACCACCAAGGGCTAAGGAAGGCGAGTCAGTAGTCACCCTCATAAAGTCAGCCTGAAGGACACCTGGTTCCCATCTGGTTCATCTCAGCTACGCCCGGGCTACTCACCCTGCCATCTAATGTGAGTAAAAACCCTGAAAGACATCCTGCCTGTGTGGTCATTCTGCGACTTGTGGTACTACAAACCTACACAGGGCCCTGGGGCTTGCCTCACTCTCAGGAGGCTACTACATCTAACTGCACACACCATCAGCCCCAGGCGACCCTCAACCTGCAGTGGCGGTCCCTACTGGCCGCAATACTGAGAGTGGCGTCACGATCAAAAACAGAAGATTTCCTACCAGTGACGGAGATCCAGCAACGTGGAGTCCCTGAAGGTAACGCACCGACACCGACACAACACCCGTGGGGCTTCACAGGTACACCGTGACGAGGTGGGACAGCTTCTTACCTTGCGTTGGAGGCAGCGCGTGCGCAGATGAGAACTTGAGCCGAGAGCTCCATCTGCGCACACGCTGATTTTGGGCGTCATTATTTGAAGCCCTCACCGCTGACCTCTTCAGAATGGCCCATGCCTCACCGCCCGCCACACAAAGAGCCACACAAAGCAGCGCCGCACAGAGCAGCACCCACAGCACAGCACACAGCACGGCCTCCTGTGACCCTTCTCCACCATCCCCCGGTAAGTTACATTTGTATTTTAAGATGCACCCCTCATTTTCCTCCCAAATTTTTGGGAGGAAAAGTGTATTTTATCATCTGAAAAATACGTTACATGTGTATTTGTAGCATAATCTAAACAGAAAAGCTTAGCATACTACAGAAACCTATAGCCGTAAAACAAGTGACAATTTACTGCAGTTTTAATGATCAATGTTGGAAATTTGAGCAAAAGTTTGTTTTGCCTGATCATTACTGGAGGCCACGTTCTCAACAATATGTTTCACAAAATGTGAGAACAATGACATCTAAGCAGAAATAATGAATTTAGCACATCAAACGCTCACGTTAATAAGGAACACAAGCAAACGCCTACACAATTCTCTCCCATAACCGTGGCTTCTATCTCTTTTCTGGCAGCCGAGTGGTCAGCATGGACAAGTGGTGACTTATTTTCAGCGGCATGTTTTAATAAGTGTCACTTAATAAATAATTCAGGGCCCTGTTTACTCCAGTGATCATCACTGTATACTCATCGGGTAATGATGTGAAAGATTAAATCTTCCTCTGTAGAGAGATGCTGAGTGCTACATTTTTCCTAGCAGTGCAAAGTGATATTTCTCACTCTGAGAAGAGGTAGAAGAAGCCATGACTTTAATATTTAGTTCGATTTAGCCCTCTCCATGACTTTGATGCTCCAAAACTAAAGTGCACATGGGCCCGGAGGGCATCTGTTACCTCTTTACCCTTATCATGCCTCCTTTTCCATCTATGCTGAACCAACTTTACGTAATTATGGCATATATCTAGTGAGAATATGCTGTATAGCTTGCTGTTAAATATAATCCTACACTTTCCTATGCATTTATTATTATTACTACCCCTGCAGAACAGAAATTCCCCAGAGGGGCGGCACCAAAGTCACTTATGAGATCCAGAATCAATAGCAGGGATGGAGACAGTGAGACGTGACCACAGTTTTTATCACCACTGTCACTGCTTCTGTCCCCACCACATTTTTCACTGACATGAGACATCATCGGGGGCAGTGATAGAAGTAGGGTGAGGGACCCTAGTGCCACCCCTTGATGATGATTCATTTCAGGGCAGTGACAGCATCTGCTGTCACTTACCCTGCTTCTATCACTGCACCCTGATGATGTCTTGTTTCAGTGAAAGAAGGGGCCAGGACGGAAGATGTTGTCATTGGGTATGAAATGACAGAGCAGGGGCTCCTAGGCTGACACTCAAACTTGAGACCCTGCGCTGTCCCTTATCTCAGCTTGATGGTAGCGAAGTCTGAGCCCCCATTGTGACCCTGACTCCTGTCCGAACCCTGATCTTACTCCCCTCTCCCCAACCCTTGGGGCTGGCCGGAAATACGGTAAGAAAACCCCCCAGAAACGACAAGGAAGAACAAAAACTCGTACACACTGCACTCAAACACAAAAGGAGAGACTATCGTGTGCAGGGGAATAAAGAAAAAGGAAGGAAGTAAACGCACGACAGGGAAACTTCCACCCGACTCAAAACAGCAACTACAGATCACCAAGAACTAGATCACCACAAAGACCGGAATCACTGGAGCTATGCTGAAGTTATTATCGGCTTAGAAACACAGGCTCCCATACCTTAAATTCTAAGTGTGTGCACACTATTTTCTTAATTTTAAATAGGAAAGAGACAGCTGTGGGTTGTAACTGTCGTGGGCGGCGGGGCACTGTGCTCGCTAACGCTCGGGTCCGGCGCTTCTGCTCCTGCTGCTGCTCGGTGGCTCGAGCGGTGGGCCGGATCCGGGGACTCGAGCGGCGCTCCTCTCCCGTGAGTGAAAGGGGGTTGGTTTGTTTGGGGATTTAGTCCGTGACGCCACCCATGGGTTGTGGTGAAGATTGGTGGTGTTGTTTTCCCCCTCCATGGGTAGGGGTCGGTGGTCCCAGGGCCCGGTAGTGTGACGGGGAGGCAGGGTCGGTGAGGTGCAGGGTTGAAGGGACAGCGCGGCGCGGTGCCGGATGGCACGGGTGTACTCACTCAGCAAGAGATGCACAAAGTCTCCGGTAAACCAAACGGCTGGATGGACGGGTCCCACAGCTGGCTGCAGTGTCTCTCCCCAGACAGGTGATGGCGGCTGTCTTTCCCTGCACCTTTGTGTACTGTTTGACTACGATGGATCCCCAATGGTAGTCCGCTCCCCGGTGTATGGATGCCGGAGGAGCCCGTTTGCCCGCAGGCGCTGCCCCTTGGGTCTCTAGCCTTAGGCGGTAGCTGTATACCCTCACGGTGCAGACGGTTGCCTTCTAACGGGTCTTTGGTTGTTAGGAAACCCCTGGGGTTCCTGTCACGCTCGGATTTGACTGTTGACGGCGACTCCAAGCCTAGTCGGGGTCCGATGGCCCTGCCTGTGTGTGCTGGCTTCACTTCGCTCCCCGGTCGGTACCGGCGGGCCACCGCCCGACCCCGGTCCTACGGTTCCGCGTCGATCCACCACTCCTGCAGACTGCCACCACCGTCTGCCAACCTTGTTGTCAGTGCCTGGGCCACAAACCCAGACACTCGCCACTTTACTCCTCTCACTTCAACCTCCAAAACTAATCTGACACTTTTCCCGCCTCCAGGACTGTAAACTCCTTGGTGGGCGGGGCCAACCGCTTGACTCCGTCCCACCTGGTGTGGACATCAGACCCTGGAGGGAGGCAACAAGGGTTTTGTGTTTGGCTCATGTAACTGTCTAGTGGGGGGTGGGGGTGTGTGTGTTACCTGTGACGACCTGGCTAGTCCAGGGCGCCAAATTCCCCCTTGGTGAAATGCAGACCGTCTGCAGGCTAACCGTCCATCACCGGTTTTATTTTTCCAACTGTAAAAGACATAAATAACATGTAAACATATAAAACATAAGCATTCTTTTGGTCACTTGAACGTGCACATCTAAACATTTTTTAACAATGACGGATGGACAGACGGATGTCTTCCGCTCTCCCACCCAAGCAACCTAGCCCTGATGCTGCCCCTAAGAAGTGGGCAGCACCCCTTGACCCCAGTCCAGGTTCAGGCTGCCCGAGCGGGAACGGGTACGGTAACTCGCACCCGACTGTCACTTCAGGGGACCCCACGTCCAGGGGGACCCCTGACCGCCGGAGGATGGCCACCAGTCCAGGTGGTGGCAGGGCCCCAGCCTGCTCAGCTGCGGGCCCTTCCTCCAATGTGCCTCTCCAGAGGCGGCAACGGTATCCATCCCACAAAACTATTTACAGGCCCACAAGTTCGTGGGTGGCCTGCCAGTTCTCGGCCTTGTTCATGAAGAGTTTCTCATGTGGGTATGGGAATGAACTTAACAAGGACAACTCCAGTCCCAACAGGGACGGTTCTCTTTCCGGATGGTAATCAGATGATTTTTCGGTTTGATTCATTTTCATTCACTCACATAAGCAACGGTGCTGGGAGTCCCAACGGGGACAACAGGTTGCAATGGTGGACCGCTGCCAATTCAACTCTCTTCAGAATAAACGTGGGCATGCACATCCGCTCTCTTGCCCAGGAGCCAGGACCACCTGGGTGCCCACAGCGCCGGCCATGACTGGCCTCTCACACTGCCGTGGGCCCCACCGATCAGTGGCCTGCTCTGGGTCAGCCTGTTTGGGGGACGGGCCCAGCTGGAGTCCCTCCGTGACGGCTATGACCGGCACCTTGAGTAATGAGGGACCGCGCTGTGACGTGGCCTGCTCTGCCGCTTGGCAGCTGCGTCCCCGCCGTGCTTCAGCCGAGGCCGGGTGTCTGGACTTCTGGGCGAGGGTCGCCTCCGTTGCGGCCGGGTTGTCTGCCGGGGCCGTCGTCATCTCCGTCACGGCCGGGATGGAAGCCGGGACGGGTGCCAGGGCGGTGACAAAGGTAAGGCCCGGGGGCCCCAGGTCTGGGCCCTCTCTCACAGATGCTGTGGGCTCCGCTACCGGTGGCAGGGGTAACGGGTCGGTCGGGGCGTTGGCCATGGGCATGGGCAGTGAGGGAGGTAGCGTGGTGGATGGCAGCAGGCCGGGCCCCTCAGCCGTATCGACCGATCCCTCGGGGACATAGGGGCGTGGGTCGCTTACCCACTCCTCTGAGACCACCTCCACTTCGGATGCCCAAACGGTTGCGGCCAGGCCCTTCATCTCCGACGTCCACTTCGCCAGCATGAAGTGGACTTGGGCCTGGAGCTCCTGGCACATCTTGCGGCTGGATCCAGGAACGTGTTTCAGCAAAGTCCTGGCGTCCCTGCATGCTGCAGCGCTAGTTACATGCCGCCGCGGCTGCGACCGCCACTCCTCCAACAGCACCTCACTAGCGCCATGCTTGTACCCGCCCATAATCTCGTGCCTGCACATTTAATTCACCGGCACGAGCGAGGGCAGCTGTTTTCTGCTCTGCCCACAATATGGCAGAGCAAACTGCGCCTGCACGATCCAAGCACAGGCGCGAGATTTGAAAATGCGATGAGAAGGATGACGGAGGGCGTCATCCCGTTAATCAAGAAAGGAGGATGGCGATCAGCGGCAGGAGGGGGAATAGGAGCAGAAAATGAGCCCGCCCATCTGGCCAACCAAGTTCATTAGCATACCTAACGGCCAAGTTTTATAAAGTTATTTTTGGGGTCTGGAAGGGGAGTCAGGGCCAAGGTGCACCTTCATAGAATGCAGCCCAGGAGCTGCAGAAGGAGATTCTTTTAGTTTAATAGGAAAAAATCTGGTGACAGGTTCCCTTTAACGCATATCCTATCCATTAATTGAAAGATAAATATCTGACTGCTCCGACCCCAAAATTACTAAAATACGGGATTCAAATCCCCTTTTACTCCACCTCGGAAGAAGCCGGTGAGAAGTTTTAATGGAATAATCACCAGAACAGCAACCATATATTTTTGAGGAACATCTTTGAAGAAGCTATTCTTAGAAGACACATTGTAAATCCTATTGGAGCCACGGGCGCAGGACGACATGCAGGCTTTGCATCTTCTTTGTTGTTTGTATTTCCATTGAAGCCAATAAGAAATCACAAACACAACATGCAATGATTAAAAAAATAAAAGACAAAAGAAAACACAGCATCTTCTAAAAGATTGGGAAACTGTGCAGTGTCTCTATGTATATGACACATTTGGCTCATGATGTAAAATACTTCAGTGACACCAATGGTACCATAATGCCAAACCTAGATAACCTGAACTATACTTGCTGTACATTGCTGTCTACAGAGGCAAAAGTAGAACATACAGCTCTTCACCCTCCAAAAGCAAACTTTAACAGACACCTTTATACTATGTGTCCTTTTTTATAGACATAGACTTCTTTCAACATTGCACGTGCTACATCCGAACTCAAAAGCCTGTTGCCTTCTCACTGACTTCACTATACAGTGTGTCCACCCATATCCTGTCCACCGCCATTAACTTAATAACAGCGGCAGCTATAGGTATAGAAGTGGTGTCTAGGTATAGTAAAGTATCCATGCGCTACGCAATGAAACCACCTATGGCACCACCTGGTGGAAAACAACGGAGTTACCATTTTTATCTTGAAAACGGATAGAGAAAAAAAGTGAATTAAAAAATTGTAGGGCATCATCAATTCAATACAAATCAACACCTTGCATACAGAAATTCTATTATATGAAACCCATGACCCCCCCAAAACATTGAATGCTGGTCACGATATGGCGCTCATTTAACTTTGAAGCTCAAAGTGGCCCCCGTCAGCTGCAATGCACATCTGGACTCTGCACAGCATACTGTATCTGCTGCACGTTGTGCAATATGGTAGTTGACACGTTTGCACAAGCATCTGTGATACGTCGTCGTAGGTCCTGCAATGTTGGTGGAGGGTGTCGCATACACCTGTTGTTTGATGTGACCTCACAGAAAGAAGTCCAATGGGGTCAGGTCAGGTGAGCGTGGAGGCCACTCCATGCAGGCACCATACCCAATGACTTGTAGGAAGGTCTGTTTATTTTTCCATCTGTCCTGATTTTTGGCGGTTGGTGGCTGTTCACACTTGCCATCCAACCCCGTCCACTGGCTATTTATTCTAAGCAGCATGTGCTCGGGCCTGTCCCGCCCACAACCATGAATCAGTCATGGAGACGGTGACTGAAAAGCACAAGGTACGTGCTGTGCAGTCCTAATTTTGCATATGTGAGGCCACATGGCACACTTTAAATAAAAATATTTTAGTGTTAGGACTGCCCCAGGAGATTTGCCGTGACGTTGGCGGGGTGGCTCGAAAAATTGCAATTTTTTGCCAAAAATCTCATTTTTTCAATAGTACAGCTTGGAATGTTGGTACTGTGCACACTTTGCAATACATAATATTTTTGAGTGGAGGTTGTTTTTATGCTGTTTTTTCTTTTTATATAGGGTCCCAGGTGAGCGTGGAGGCCACTCCATGCAGCCTTCATAGCCAATGACTTGTAGGAAGGTCTCCATGAGGTATCGCTTCACGCCCGCAGCCTTGTGAGTTTTACACATTCTAATCATAGCATTTCTGTATATAATGTGTCGATTCGTATTGAATTGATGATGCCCTACAATTTTTTATTTCACTTTTTTTCTCTATCTCGTTCCATTTTCGAGATAAAAATGCTAACTCTGTTGTTTTCCACCAGGTGGCGCTATAGGTGGTTTCATTGCATAGCACATGGCTAGTTTACTATACCTAGACACCACTTCTATGCCTATATCTGCCTCCGTTCTCAAGTTAATGGCGGTGGACAGGATATGGGTGGACACACTGTATACTATTCTGTGAAAAAGTATTCATGCCCCATGAACTTTTCCCCATTTTTTCACAATACATCCACAAACCTAAAATGTCTATATTGAAATTTTATGTGATATACCAACACAAAGTAGCAAGTATTTGTGAAGTGTAAATGAAATGATGGTTTTATAAATGTTTAAAAATATATAAATATGAAAATTGTGCAAAGATCACCTTTCGTTGCAAGTCTTTTGGGCTATGTCTCTATCAGCTCTGCACATCTAAAGGCTGAAATTTTGCCCATTTTTCTTTGCAAATTTGCACTAGCTCAGTAAGATTGGATGGAGGCGTCTGGAGAGCAGCAGTTTTCAAGTCTTATCACAGATTCTCCATGTTATTTAGGTCTGGACTGTGACTGGGTCATTCACACATAGGAATATGCTTTAATCTAAATCCTCTATTGTAGCTCTGGCAGGATATTTAGGGTCTTTGTCCTGTTGGAAGGTGAACCTATGCTCCCTTCTAAAGTCTTTTCCAGCCTCAAACAGGTTTTCTTCCAGTATTGCCCTCTATTTAGCTCCATCCATCAGTCCATTAACTCTGACCAGCTTTCCTGTCCCTGCTGAAGAAAAGCCTCCCCACAGCATGATGCTGCCACCACTATGTATGATGGTGGGGAGGGTGTTTTCAAGGTGATATGCAGTGTTAGTTTTCCACCACACATAGCATTTTTCATTTAGCCCAGAAAATTCTACTTTGGTCTCATCTGACCAGATCACCTTCTTCCACATGCTAGCTGTCTGCAAACAGGACTTTTTATGGTTTACTTTCAAAAAAAGGCTTTTTTTATTGCCACTCTTCCATAAAGGGCAGATGTGTGGAGCATATGGCTAATGGTTGTCCTGTGGGCAGATTCTCCCACCAGAGCTGTGGATCTCTGCAGCTCATCCAGAGAGACCATGGTCTACTTGGATGCTTCTCTATTTAGTGCTCTCATTGTTTGGGATGTCAGTTTAAGTCGACAGCCATGTTTTGGTAGGTTTGCAGTTGGGTCATACTCCTATTTTTGGATGATGGATTGAACAGTGCACCATGATTGACATGCGATGTTTAGCTCTGCACACACCTGCGGGCACTGTGATGCCAGACTTTGTTCACACTGCAGAATCTAACAAGCAACCTAAAGCCAGCTTTACACCTTACAATTAGGTGTGCGATCTCGTATGCGATGTGACACGCCCAGGTCGCATATGCGATTGAATGAGATTGCACATAGGTCGTTCATTTGCTGTCACACGTGCGTTAGTAGTCTATGTTAAATTGATCAATTTTGTGTGCGATCCTTTAGATCATGTGTTCTGTGACGTATGCATTGGACACCCTTTTTTTTTTTTATTTATTGACTTGCCAAGCGTGTGTAATGTGTAGGGATGCGTTTTTACTATGTCATCTGTCATTCAGCTCTGCTACATGGCCGCTAACAGCAGACACAGACAGCCATGTAGCAGAGCTGAATGGCAGATGACAGCAGACACAGACAGAGCCGCACTGTCAGAATGAACTCGGGTGAACTTCACCCGACTTCATGGTCATGCTGCGGCTCTGTCTGTGTCGCGTCCTGATTAGCGGTCACCTGTGAAGGGCTCACCGGTGACCGCTAAACTCCTGAGTAAGTGAATTGAGCAGCCCTCTCTCATACTCACCGATCCCCGGCGCTGCACGGCATTCACACTGCTCCGGCGGCTTTTACTGTTTTGAAAAAGCCGGCCGCCCATTAAACAATCTCGTATTCCCTGTTTTACCCGCCATATGGCTTTATCTGGCTGGTTTTAAAATTGGGGGGGGGACCGCACGCTGTTTTTTTTAATTATTTAATTGTTTATTTCACTGCACAGAATAGACACGCCCACCGGCTGCTGTGATTGGGCGCAGTGTGACACCTGTCACTCAGCGTGGGGGCGTGTCTCACTGTAACCAATCATAGGCGCCGGTGGGCAGGTAAAGCAGGGAATACGAGATTGTTTAATGGGCGGCCGGCTTTTTCAAAACAGTAAAAGCCGCCGGAGCAGTGTGAATGCCGTGCAGAGCCGGGGATCGGGGATCAGTGAGTATATGAGAGAGGGGGATAGACTGACATGGACAGAGAGTGAGGGACAGAGATAGTGACCGACTGACAGAGATTAGTGAATGACAGACATTGTGAGGCGCTTCAGAACGCAGCTTTTCAGCTGCGCTCTGAAGCGGACCTTTTTTAAGCTGCGGTGCAGAGCGCACACCTGCGCACATAGCCTCAGACATCAAAATCGTATGAGGGATGTCACACGTTACAATTCACTAGGTTCATACAACAAAACGTCCAATGTATGAGGAATAAACGACGTGTATGCGATCACCGTATTTTAGTTCAATCTTGATTGCACGTAGGTGTCACACGCAAATATGTCACGAACGATGCAGGATGTGCGTCACTTACAACTTGACCCCGACGACGGATTGAAAGATTTATTGAAGCGTGTAAAGCAGGCATAAGGTTTCTGGATTGTACAGCCAGAGCCAGGCATTGCCTGGTTCAGGTTCACTGGTCTTCATCTCTGCAGGAGTTAATTCCTGTAGACTGCTGAGTAGTAAGTGCTCAGGTTGCTGATTACCAAGTGCAGCTGTCACTTGCCTAGTTAAGGCACTGCCTCCTTCCAAGAGATGACGATGATAGCTTCAGTTTTTACTCCAGCAATCCTGGTCTTTGTGCTTTGCCTGTGTAAGGTGATCTGTACTGCGCTTCTGAGTGGTGTGAGCGTCCTCCTGTTGTGCATTACTTCCTCCCCTTTTTCGTTACTCCCCAGTACACATATTGTCTCTTCTGTGTGTTTTCAGTGCAGTGTATACGAGTTTCAGTTCTCCCTTGTCCATGTCATTTTGTGGGGTATTGTCTTTGTGTTTTCAGGCCCGCCTCGAGGGTGTGGGAGAGGGGGAATAAGATCAGGGTAAGGACAGGAGTTAGGGTCACACTGGGGGCTCAAACTTGGTTACCAACAAAAAACCTAAAATGTGTAGCCCCAAAATACCAATAAAATTGTATAAAAGAGGGGATACAGAGAGAAAAGACCACAAACTGATCAAGGTGAAATACAAATTGCTTTATTAAACATAGATAGGTGATACAGAGTGCACAGCAGTTGCAGGCAAGGTGGAAAAAGCCTGCCAGAAACAACCCACAGCAATACCAGGACAAACCACCAGATGGCAATGATACCTGGTGACAGGCAACAATATAAGTAAGAGATTATACAAAGTGTGGTAGCCCGTGAGAGACCAGATGGGGACAGTGTAAAATTAGTTAAATACAAGAGAGATCTGTAAAATCTCACATAAGTCCCACAGTGGCTGAAGGGCATAAGCGGTTAGAGAGTATTACCTTGCGTCATGTCAGAGCAGGAGTGGTGGAACTGTCCAGGCGTGGGGGCGGGGCCTCGGCGCGCGTTTCACCAAAGGCTTCATCAGGACGTCTGACATGACGCAAGGTAATACTCTCTAACCACTTATGCCCTTCAGCCACTGTGGGACTTATGTGAGATTTTACAGATCTCTCTTGTATTTAACTAATTTTACACTGTCCCCATCTGGTCTCTCACAGGCTACCACACTTTGTATAATCTCTTACTTACATTGCTGCCTGTCACCAGGTATCATTGCCATCTGGTGGTTTGTCCTGGTATTGCTGTGGGTTGTTTCTGGCAGGCTTTTTCCACCTTGCCTGCAACTACTGTGCACCCTGTATCACCTATCTATGTTTAATAAAGCGATTTGTATTTCACCTTGATAAATTTGTGGTCCTTTCTCTCTGTATCCCCTCTTTTTTACAATTTTATTGGTATTTTGGGGCTACACATTTTAGGTTTTATGTTTGTGGACCCTTTCCGGTCATAGGAAAGTTTGTTTAGGTTATGTTGGTTAGCAACAAACATACCTTATAGATAAGGAACAGTGCTGGGTCACAGTCTTAGAGCCAGCCTAGGGGTCTCTGTCCTGTCTCAATTTACCCCATGACAGTGATATGTTCAGAGCTTGGGCTAATTTTTTTATAACCTAACCTAGCTTTATTCTTTTCCACAACTTTATCCCCGACCTTTCTGGTGTGTTCCTTGTTTTTTTCTGATGTTCTAATGTTCTCAAACAAACCTCTGGGGCCATCACAAAACAGCTGTAGTTATACTAAGAATACATAGCACACAGGTGGATTCAATTTACTAATTAGGTGAGTTCTGGAGGAAATTTGTCACTCAGGATTTTATTTGGGGGTATCAAACTACAGGGGGCAGAATACAAATTCATGTCAGATTTATATTTTTTAAATATTTAGAAAACCATATATCATTCCTTTTCAATTCACCAATACTTGCTACTTAGTGTTAGTATTGTTCTGTCCTCCCTACATGGACCCTGGGGTGTATGTGTCGCGGGCGGGGAGGGGACGCTGCGCTCACCACGCTCGGGTCCGGCGCTGCTGTTGCTTCGCTTGCTGCTCGGTGGCTCAAGCGGTGGGCCGGATCCGGGGACTCGAGCGGCGCTCCTCGCCCGTGAGTGAAAAGGGGAATGGTTTTGGGGATTTATTGTCCGTGACGCCACCCACGGTTGTGGTGAGGTTGTGACACCACCGCTGCTCTGGACGGGGATCCCGGGAGCGATGACAGGGAGCAGCCTGGATGTTGTTTTTCCCCTCCGTGGGTAGGGGGGTTGGTTGTCCCGGGGCCCAGTGAGGGAGGAATGGCAGGCGGGTTATGGGGCCTGGTAAGGTGCAGGGTCGCGGGGACAGCGCGGTGCCGCACGGCACAGTGGTACTCACTCAGCCAATGAATAATGCAAAGTCTCTGGTAAGACAAACGGCTGGATGGAGGGTTCCACAGACGGCTGTGGTGGTTCTTCTCCAGGTAGGTTGGCGGTGACTGCCTTTCCCTGCACCTGTGTTATGTTCTCGGTTCTGGTGGCTTCCCACCGGTAACCCGCTCCCCAGCTTGGATGGAGGCTGAGGGAGCCCCTTTTGCCCGCAGGCTCTGGCCCTGGGAACTGTAGCCTTGGCGGTGACTGTATTTCCCTTCACGGTTTGAGCTGTTGCCTTCAATCGGGTCTTGACTGCTAGGGAACCCCGGAGGTTCCCTTCGCTAACGGATTTGACCGGTTTTACGGCAACTCCTAGCCTGGTCGGGGTCCGTAGGCCCTGCCAAATGGTGCTGACTTCTCTTCGTTCCCCGATCTGGTACCGGCGGGCCACCGTCCGTCCCCGGTCCTTACGGTTCACGTCAATCAGCCCCTCCTGCAGACGGTCACCACCGTCTGCCAACCTTGCTGTATGTGCCCGGGCCACGCACCCGGACACCGTCAGTCTCCTCCGCTACCACTTCACTCCTTAACTTCCAAATTCACTCCCCTGAACTCCCTTCTTTTTCCCGCCTCCAGGACTGTGAACTCCTCGGTGGGTGGGGCCAACCGCCTGGCTCCACCCCCTGGTGTGGACATCAGCCCCTGGAGGGAGGCAACAAGGATTTTTGTTTGACCTAGATGTGCCTAGCTGGGATGTGGGGTGTGTTGTTGCAGTATCTGTGACGTCCTTGCTTGTCCAGGGCTCCACATATACAGTTTGACAAGCAGCTAAACCTTTATCCACTAAGCAATAAGGAGACTGTTGCTTGAAGGAAGTCTGTATATATTGAACATTAGCAGATTTCCTTTTAGGTGAAACTGGAACAATAAGATGTGTACAATTAGTACATGTATAATATAACAGGGAACATACATACATACAGAGCCTGACAATAGACATACAGATGTAAGGTAGCTTAAACCTAACTTAATACATGCAGCTATCTAACATGGTCCAGAGCTGCGGATGGCAATAAAGGACATATATTTCCTTACCAGCGATGCTATCATACAGGGGATAAAATGGAGAATGTCCTCGGTTTGTGAGTCAGCAGGAAATGGAGGATTCCTACCCAGAATGCACCACAAAGGAGGAAAAAGGAAACATGAAACAAAGTATAACCTAGTAAAGGAAAATTGATGTAAAGCAAACAATGAAAAACACAATCTGCTCCCATCACGTGCTTCTTATTCTCCTCCTTGTGGAATCAGCTGTATTCATTCTATACCATCGAGCTACAACCCATTTTATACAGTAGATTTTACTTCTCATATAAATGAATATGGACGGTATATATTCAGTGTGTGGTTTAGGAAATGATTTCTGATAGTACTGCTTGCATGTTAGTGCCGATACTCACCTTTTTTTTTGCCTTTTATAAATCAGAAAAAAAGCTAGGAATGAATAAAATGCCGGGCACAACTTTAATCTATAATGAAACACACAGAGCTCTTTCATTTAATAATGCACAGGCCGTGACTTATAAAGTATTAACAAAGTATTGCGTAAAGCACCAAGGCTACAACTGGGCAGCCAGCGCGCGGTGGAGAGGAGGCAGCATCCGGTGCCAGGTAGTTAAATCGAAGAGAAGCGGGCAAACTTAGCAGATGTGGCAGAATGTAAGCAATGAAAGGCTTGATCTGTGCCTTGCTGTAAAATGTGTGTGTTACTTAGCATTCCGATTTCTACCTTTTAACTATAACTCCTGCTTAGAAAATAAATCCTAACTGCCTTGAAAGGGAAACTCTACGTTTGTGAAGCAAAAAATGATTAGCTGGTAAATAGCTGTTCTAATGTATTTACAAGTCCACGGCTCAGTAAAATGGCTGTGAGAGCAATTCATAAAACTATTGCACAGGGGCATAGATAGGGGTTAAGCTCCGGGGGCAAAACATCTAGTGTGCCCCTAATCGGGTAACCATGCATACAACATGGGTGGTGCAGCCTAATCAGGGGTGGGATTCAAATTTTTAACAACAGGTTCTCTGTAAACCCCGCCCAATTGAAACCACGCCCCATTCTGTAACCACACTCATTTTGTTAGCCACACCCATTTTTTTGTGCACTTTCCTCAACCACAAAATACAAGAAATTAATAATAAAAACTTTCCCCTTCTTACTCTTCCTATACCTTCACTTTCCTATCAAGTACGTACCAGTTGTTTCAGTCAGTGCCAGTCACTTATTTGTCATATTGTATGAAAGTTTTTCTACAATGCTTGAAAATTATTACTAAAGGAACCCTGCTCAAATTGGAACGAACGACCTATCCCATACAGATCCCATCCCACACAGATCCCATCCCATACGGCCTCTTTACCCATGCAGATTTTATGCGGCCTCTACCCCCCTGCAGGCTCCCACGCAGATTCCATGCAGCCTCTACTCCCCTGCAGGCTCCCACCCAGACGGCCTCCACACCCCTGCAGGCTCCCACGCCCTGCGGCCTTCACTCCCTTGCAGGCTCCCACCCCATATGGCCTCCACTCCCCTGCAGGCTCCCACCCCATGCAGCCTCCACTCCCTTGCAGGCTCCCACCCCATGCGGCCTCCACTCCCCTACAGGCTCCCACCCCATGCGGCCTCCACTCCCCTGCAGACTCCCACCCCATGCGGCCTCCACTCCCCTGCAGGCTCCCACCCCATGCGGCCTCCACTCCCCTGCAGACTCCTGTTCCATGTGGCCTCCTGCCCTGCAGAGTCGCATCTTACCTGCTCCAAGTGCTGGCAGCCTCTCTTCCGCCATCCTCCGCGGCACTCTGCATACAGACACTGACAGGCGGCAGCGTGGTGAGGTCGTGACCTCTGCAGCGTCATCACGCCGCCGGACGCCGGGTCAGAGAGCAAACTGGCTCCACTGAACCTGGAAGTGCGGCGTGCGCGGATGTACGGGGATTCATTTGTATTGGCATCTTAAAGATGCTGATAGAAATGAATACAGGGAACCGGGTCGCGGACCAGCTGTTATTTTAACAACTGGTTCACCTGAACCGGACAGAACTGGCTGAATCCCACCCCTGAGCCTAATCATTAGTAGATGACCACGCTGTTTCTGAAAATCTCTATACAAAGATTAACACTGATATTATCATCACACGGTGACAATATAGTGGTAAATACCAGTCCTGCAGAACATATAAGAGATTACATTACAGTTATAGATAGAGACTTACAGCTGATGTTCTTTCTTATGTAGTCGTTCACTTTTCCCATCTTTTCCATCTGGCTCAGACCGTCATGACAACTTCTTCCAGCCACGACTCATCTACAGAGATTAGAATAGTGACACATCTGACTTCTCACATTTCTAGCACAGTCCCTATCTATTCACAACCTGCAAAAACTCCTCATTTTGGAGATACCCCAATACTGAGCCACTGCTGTTGTATGTCTTTATGTGACGCCCTGGACCCCAGGGGTCACAGAATAACATCCCATACCCACACACCCCCTTCCCTGGTAGGGAACATCCGTCAAACAAAACCCTTGTTGCCTCCTCCGGGGTCTGATGTCCACACCAGGTGAGGCGGAGCAGGCGGTTGGCCCCACCCACCGAGGAGTTCACAGGCCTGGAGGCGGGAAAAGTAGTCAGTTCAGTTAGGAGTGGAGTGGAGGAGTTGAGAGGAGTGGAAGTGGAGACTGTGTGTGTCTGGGTCGGAGCCCAGGCGCACTCAGCAAGGTCGGCAGACGGTGGTGGCTGTCTGCAGGAGTTAGTGTACGTCTGCGGAACCGTAGGACCGGGGTCGGGTGGTGGCCCGCCGGTACCAAACCGGGGAGCGGAGTGAAGCTAAGCACCAAGGCAGGGTACTCAGACCCCGACTAGGCTCGGAAGCCGCCGTAACGGTCAAATTCTCTGATTGCGGTCTGGACTTTAGGGGTTCATTCCCACCCAAGTCCCGTCAGAAGGCAACAGCGCAACCCGTCCGGATAAGAGCCACCGCCAACGGCCAGAGATCCAAGGGCCAGCGCCTGCGGGCAAAACGGGCTCTCCCGACACGTACAAGCCGGGGAGCGGACCACCCGTGGGAATCCATAGGGGTCAAACACTTACACACAGGTGCAGGGAAAGACAGCCACCATCAGCCCGTCCGGGGAGAGTGAAGACGCCGCAGCCGACTGCGGGCCTCGTCCATCCAGCCGTTTGGTTTACCAGAGACTCTGTTATTGACTACCTGAGTGAGTACACCAGTGCCATCCGGCACAGCGCTGCACCGTATCGCTGCCCTGCTTCCGCGCTGCCTCCCTGCATCGGCACCTGCACCTAGCCCCTACCCACCAACATCCATCCATCCCCCCAACCGGGGCCCCGGGACCAAGCGCCCCTACCCACGGAGGGGCCAACACTTCATCTGCTCCCCGCCATCGCTCCCGGGAACCCCCATCACCAGCAGCGGTGGTGCCCACCATCACCACAACCCCGTAGGTGGAGTCACAACCGACATCCCACCACCAAACCTTCCCCTTTCACTCGTGAGCGAGGAGGTGTGACGCCCTGGGCAAGCCAGGGGTCACAGGTCACAACATCACATGCACCCCACATTCCCGGCAGGTACATCTAGGCTAACCTCAAATCCTTGTTGCCTTCCTCCAGGGGCTGATGTCCACACCAGGGGGTGGGCCAGGCGGTTGGCTCCGCCCACCGAGGAGTTCACAGCCCTGGAGACGGGAGAACCAGGCAGATAGAGTTTAGAGGAGTTGGAGTCTAGCTGAGGGCTAGAGTGGAGGAGTAAACAGTGGAGTTGTAGTGAGAGAAAAGTGACAGCAAGAAGCCTGAAGTTGGTCCGGGTGTGTGCCCCGGACTGAGACAGCAAGGTCAGCAGACGGCAGTGATAGTCTGCAGGGGGACTGCTTGGAGGTTGCTGGAAGGACCGCGGATGGGTGGTGACCCGGCGGTACCGGAGCAGTATACGAAGAACAGTCAGCACAAGGGCAGGGGCCTTTCAGATCCCGGCAAGGCTAGGAGTCGCCATAATTTGCCAAATCCGTCAGTGAAGGGGACCTCTGTCTCCTAACAACCAAGTCCTGATTGAAGGCAACAGTCCGACCGTTAAGGGGAGACACCGCCACCGCCAAGGCACCAGTTTCCCAGGGCCAGCGCCTGCGGGCAAGAGAGGGGCTCCTCCGGCTCATGTCCAGGTCGGGGAGCGGGTAACCGGTGGGAACCCATCACTACCAAAGAGACTTTTCATAGGTGCAGGGAAGAGACCGTCACCGCTAACTGCAGGGAACATCAGCACCGTAACCGTCCGAGGGACCCGTCCAACCAGCCGTTTGTTTACCGAGAACTGTGTCGTGTTTACTGGCTGAGTGAGTACCTCCGTGCCGTGCGGCACAGCGCTGCCCCTGCGCCCACACAGGCCCCATACCCGCCTGTCCACCATACCAACCCCATCACTGGGCCCCGGGAGCACCAAAACCCCTACCCATGGAGGGGCAAATCAACAACTGTCTGCTCCGTACCATCCCTCCCGGGCTCCCCAGACAGAGCAGCGGTGGTGTCTACTTAATCACCACAACGGTGGGTGGCGTCACGGACAATAAACTATCCCAAATCCCAATCCCCTTTCACTCACGGGCCAGGAGCGCCGCTCGAGTCCCCGGGATCCGGCCCATCGCTCGAGCCACCGAGCAGCAGCAGGCCGCAGCAGCCGCGGCAGCCGGACCCGAGCAGAGGGAGAGCGCGGCGTCCCCTCCTCCGCCCGCGACAACTTGGCGTCACGAACAGGATCTTACCGCTCTGCCGTTGGGTAGAGGTGCGCCTTGTGACCGCTGGAGGTATCCGGCCGAAAAATTTCGGAAGTCGCCATCTTTGGCGCGAAAAGTTCCCGCTCGAGCGTCTTCTCGAGTAGTAGAGGCGCGAAGGCCAAAACCCCGCCCCGATAGAGGAGGGGCCGGAAAGAGGCTAAGGGGGACGCGAATGGAGAAATGGCGGCGTCCTCGAATTGGAGCATGGGAGTACCCGCTACTGGGGCATCCAAGCTCTGGGGAAAAAGAGGAGGAGTAGCTTTTGAAGACTGCGGCCCGGGTGAGCTCCCCGCCGGGACCGCTGAGTGGCTTGAGCGGGAGTTGGGTCGGTTCTGCTTGAAGGTGCGGGCGCAGAGCCTGCAGCAGTTGATGGACTGGAAGGCAGAGATGCGCAGGATGATTGCCGTAGTGGGGGCCCATGAGCAAGGGGCCGCTGCGGCCATGCCGCGTCGCGACCAGTCCACCCAAACCCCAGAACCAGCCCTGATTGAGTGGGAGATGGACATCAGCGCCGCTGCCGGGGGGCCGGAGAGAATGCCGATGATGGAAGAAGAGGTCCCAAGTATGCTGTCTCCGCCGCCGTACCTAACGGCTGTCAGTGGGTCGGGGTTGAACTGCCGATGGGAGGAGAACCCCAAGTACCGTTCGGTCCCTGAGTGGGCCGACCCCCTGCGGTGGTAGCCGCCTCAAGGTCAGCGGAGTACCGCTGCACAGTCCCCGTTGGGACCACCAGTGTGTTTGTTTGAAAGTTCTGCAGATAATGAAAAGATGAAAATGCGTGATTACCGAACAGTCACCTGATTCAACTGTGATTGAAACTGGCCGTTGCCGGCACCGTTGTCCCCGTGGGGACTGTTGGAAAAGTTTGCATAGAGAACTTTCTATGGACAAGCCCATGAACTTGCAGGGCAACCACAGACGCTAGTGGCTTGTAAATAAGTTGTGTTACCGTTACCGTTTCCGCAATTACCGCCTCCGGAGAGGCAGGTTGGAGGGAGGGCCCACAGCAGAGCAGGCTGGGGCCCAGCCACCACAGGAACTGGTGGCTACCCTCTGGAGGGGAAGGACAGATCCCGCTCGGGTAACTTGTGCTGGACTGGGGTCAAGGGGTGCTGCCTGGGCTTTAGGGGCAGCATCAGGGCCAGGTTACTTGGGTGGGAGAGAGCGGAGACCGTAACCGTTAACCGTTTTAATGTTTGCAACGTTTAAGAACTGAACCTCCTGATGTGGGATGATGTCATAATTTGTATATATGTTACCGTTTTTTCTATCTTTACAGAAAAAAAAAGGAAAATAAAACCGGTGTTGGACGGGCAGCCCGAGGACGGTCTGTGTTTTGCTAAGGGGGAATGTGACACCCTGGGCAAGCCAGGGGTCACAGGTCACAACATCACATGCACCCCACATTCCCAGCAGGTACATCTAGGCTAACCTCAAATCCTTGTTGCCTTCCTCCAGGGGCTGATGTCCACACCAGGGGGTGGGCCAGGCGGTTGGCTCCGCCCACCGAGGAGTTCACAGCCCTGGAGGCGGGAGAACAAGGCAGATAGAGTTTAGAGGAGTTGGAGTCTAGCTGAGGGCTAGAGTGGAGGAGTAAACAGTTGAATTGTAGTGAGAGAAAAGTGACAGCAAGAAGCCTGAAGTTGGTCCGGGTGTGTGCCCCGGACTGAGACAGCAAGGTCAGCAGACGGCGGTAATAGTCTGCAGGGGGACTGCTTGGAGGTTGCTGGAAGGACCGCGGATGGGTGGTGACCCGGCGGTACCGGAGCAGTATACGAAGAACAGTCAGCACCAGGGCAGGGGCCTTTCGGGTCCCGGCAAGGCTAGGAGTCGCCATCATTTTCCAAATCCGTCAGTGAAGGGGACCTCTGTCTCCTAACAACCAAGTCCCGATTGAAGGCAACAGTCCGACCGTTAAGGGGAGACACCGCCACCGCCAAGGCACCAGTTTCCCAGGGCCAGCGCCTGCGGGCAAGAGAGGGGCTCCTCCGGCTCATGTCCAGGTCGGGGAGCGGGTAACCGGTGGGAACCCATCGCTACCAAAGAGACTTTTCATAGGTGCAGGGAAGAGACCATCACCGCTAACTGCAGGGAACATCAGCACCGTAACCGTCCGAGGGACCCGTCCAACCAGCCGTTTGTTTACCGAGAACTGTGTCGTGTTTACTGGCTGAGTGAGTACCTCCGTGCCGTGCGGCACAGCGCTGCCCCTGCGCCCCTGCACCTACACAGGCCCCATACCCGCCTGTCCACCATACCAACCCCATCACTGGGCCCCGGGAGCACCAAAACCCCTACCCACGGAGGGGCAAATCAACAACTGGCTCAACATCCCTCCCGGGCTCCCCAGACAGAGCAGCGGTGGTGTCTACTTAATCACCACAACCGTGGGTGGTGTCACGGACAATAAACTATCCCAAATCCCAATCCCCTTTCACTCACGGGCGAGGAGCGCCGCTCGAGTCCCCGGGATCTGGCCCATCGCTCGAGCCACCGAGCAGCAGCAGGCCGCAGCAGCCGCGGCAGCCGGACCCGAGCAGAGGTAGAGCGCGGCGTCCCCTCCTCCGCCCGCGACAGAGGCGTTTCTCGAGCCCCCGGGTCCGGCCCCGTGCTCGAGCCACCGAGGAGCAGAAGCACCGGACCCGAGCGCTAGAGATTCCCCAGGCGAGCGGCGTTCCCAAAGAAAACCCCTCTCCGCCCCTCTCATTTACTACTGAGTTTCTTATACTTGTCACGCTAGGTACAGGAAAGTAGCAAGCGAGCTGCAAAAGGGAAGGGAAGGGGACCCTGCATCTAGGGAAGGGGAAAATGGTGACCCCTGACCAAAACTACTGCTAGTCCCTAGGGTCTCCCACCCACCCTAGATAGGTTCTACACCTATGCGCTAAGCCAGATACCTGACCCTAGGTCTCCCTAGTGCTGAACCCTAAATAGGGAATGGGTGAGATGAGCTCTTCGTCAACCTCACTAAACTTTATAGAAGACACAAGAAGGACACACAAGGGGAAAATGCATGAATTACGTATCCTCAGATGACTCAGGCAGGAGTTCAGCAAAGCTTCAAGAACGATACCACAAATAAGTACAAGCCACCTGCTTGCAACTAGAGCTTGAATGAACAGAATAATATCACCACCGGTCCAGGGAAGATAGGAGTATTTAAGCACAAGTGGAATACTGTTAGTATTCATTGTACTAGGTAGCTTTTCTGCTGGATTTTAATCTCTTCCCCTTTGGGACCCAGCAGCTGGGTGGAAGTTGAGCTCTTGCTGAGTTCTAAAGGGGAAGAGATGAAAATCCAGCAGGAAAGCTACCTAATACAATGAATACTGACAGCAGGAACAATATAAAGTCAGGGAGCATTTTGTGCAGCCAAACGCTGTGACCTTCTCTTGCCAGAAACCACATGACTGTCTGTCACCCGTGACATTAATGCCCAAATAACAATGTCCACCACTGTCTCTCTTACAAATTAAATATGCCTCCTTTGCACCGCCTTGATGGTAAAATTGCCAATAGAAAATATTAATCCCTGTACAAATGCCCTAGAAAGCAGTGCCCACATTTTGCCCTCTAGAAATGCCTCCAATGTGCCTATTTCCCAATCACAATACACTAAATGCCCTTATAACAATAATGCTTCTTAAGTGCCCACTTAACATTTAATAACATCTCCTGAGTCACCCCATATATAGTGCCTTACACACAGCATGTTGGGCCCCACAGTAGCCCCCTCCCACTGTATGAAAGTTCTCAGTAGTCCTACTCTATGATGGCCCCCAGGATTTCACTCACACTGTAATACAGCTCCCAGTATTTCCCCTACACTGTAATATGGCCCCCAGTATTTCCTCCTACACTCTAATATGGGCCCTAGTATTCCCCAACACTATAATATGACCCCCAGTATTTCCTCCCACACTATAATAAGGCCCCTAGTATTCACCCACACTGTAATATGGCCCCTAGAATCTCTCTTACATTGTTATATTGTAATATGGCCCCCAATATTCCCCTGACACTGTAACATGGCCACTATTATTCTCCCACACTATAAAATTGCCCCTAGTATCTCCCTCACCCTATAATATAGCCAGATGATGACTCACACTCACAAAGTGACCAACAGTTCACTTTAGGCCGGGGCCACAAGGGGGACTACTGCGAACCTCACACGACACTTGGCTCATGCTGGCAGCACAGCGGGAGCTGAGTGTCATGCGAGTGGCACTGCGACTGAGGTCCGATCGTGCGATCGGACCACAGCTGCGGGGGGCGGGCCGGCACTGAGGAGGGGGTTGGCTCTGAGAAGGGCGGGCCAGTGCTGATGAGGGGCGGGCCGGCGCTGCGGAGGGGAGGGAGGGATTTATCTATCTCTCCCCTCCATTGCTGGCTATTGCCATTCTCGCCCTGCACTCGCAGTACACCGGTGTACTACGACTGCAGTGCGATTTTTCTCTCGCCCCATAGACTTGAATGGGTGCGAGAGAAATAAGGATCGCATTGCACCTGCAGCATGCTGCGACTATTTTCTCGGTCCAATTAGGGCTGAGAAAATAATCGCTCATGGATGCTGGCACATAGGCTAATATTGGTCCGATTTTCATGCCGTGTGTCTTAGACCTTAAATAACAACTCTTTACTGTACGGGACATTCTCATTCACAGTTTTATGTTCCAGATAGCGAGCACATACCTTCTTCCATCACATTACAGTTTCACTCAGACACAGTTCAACTTACCTCTTGGTTGTGTCGCGGGCGGGGAGGACGCCACTGCGCTGCGCTCGCTAACGCTCAGGTCCGGCGCTGCTGCGATGGCTGCTCGATGGCTTGAGCGGTGGGCCGGATCCGGGGACTCGAGCGGCGCTCCTCGCCCGTGAGTGAAAGGGGTGGTTGGTTTGGGGGATTTTAGTCCGTGACGCCACTCACGGGTTGTGGTGAGGTTGGGCACCACCGCTGCTGGTGACGGGGATCCCGGGAGCGATGGTAGGGAGCAGCTGAGATGTTGTTTTCCCCCTCCGTGGGTAGGGGTTGGTGGTCCCGGGGCCCGGTGAGGTGACGGGGAGGCAGGGCTTGCAAGGTGCAGGGTCGCCTGGACTGCGCAGCGCGGTGCCGGATGGCACGATTGTACTCACTCAGCCACAAATGTACGCAAAGTCTCTGGTAATCCAAACGGCTGGATGGACGGTCCCGCAGCCGGCTGCTGTGGTTTCTCCCGGACAGTTGGTGGTGGCTGCCTTTCCCTGCACCTTTGTGTATGTTCGGTCCCGATGGCTTCCCAACGGTAACCCGCTCCCCAGCGTGTATATGTGCCAGAGGAGCCCTTTTGCCCGCAGGCTCTGGCCCTTGGAACTAGCTGTGGCGGTAGCTGTATTTCCTTCTACTGGTCGGACGGTTGCCTTCTATCGGGTCTTAGATGTTAGGAAACCCCTGGGGTTTTGGTCACTAACAGATTTGACCTATTAACAGCAACTCCAAGCCTGGTCGGGGTCCACAGGCTCTGCCGGTGTGTGATGGCTTCACTTCGCTCCCCGGTTCGGTACCGGCGGGCCACTGCCCGACCACGGTCCTACGGTTCCGCGTTGATTCACCTCTCCTTCAGACGGCCACCACCGTCTGCCAACCTTGCTCTTAGGGCAGCTTTGTACGTTGCGACATCGCAAGCCGATCCTGCGATGTTGCACGCGATAGTCCCCGCCCCCGTCGCAGGTGCGATATCGTGTGATAGCTGGCGTAGCGAAAATTATCGCTATGCCAGCTTCACATGCACTCACCTGCCCTGCGACCGTCGCTCTGGCCAGCGACCCGCCTCCTTCCTAAGGGGGCGGGTCGTGCGGCGTCATAGCGACGTCACACGGCAGGCGGCCAATAGCGGCGGAGGGGCAGAGATGAGCAGGATGTAAACATCCCGCCCACCTCCTTCCTTCCGCATATCGTACGGAAGCCGCAGTGACGCCGGTAGGAGATGTTCCTCGCTCCTGTGGCTTCACACACAGCAATGTGTGCTGCCGCAGGAACGAGGAACAACATCGGACCGTCGCGTCAGCGTAATTATGGATTACGCTGACGCTGCACCGATGATACGATTACGACGATTTTGCGCTCATTAATTGTATCATCTAGGATTTACACACTACGATGCCAGATGTGCGTCACTTTCAATTTGACCCCACCGACATCGCACCTGCGATGTCGTAGTGTGCAAAGCCCGCCTTAGTGCCCGGGCCACACACCCGGACACGGTCAGTTTGCTCCTTCTAACTCCTCACTTCACTCCTCTCACTTGCAGTTCCTTAACTGACTGACTTCCTTTTCCCGCCTCCAGGACTGTGAACTCCTCAGTGGGTGGGGCCAACTGCCTGGTTCCACCCCACCTGGTGTGGACATCAGCCCCTGGAGGGAGGCAACAAGGATTTGTCTGGCTGATGTGCCTGTCTCGGGGTGGGGGTGTGTGTTGCAGTACCTGTGACGACCTGGCTAGTACAGGGCGCCACAGTTGCATCTGATCTAACTGAGCCAGTGAGTATCAATGCAAAGCAGTTCATCTTTACAGCACACACCGTGATTGTTATCTTTCTTTCCTGCAGATCCACATCCAGTCTCTTTAGGCGTCTCATAATGAACGGAATAAAACTTTACACTCCGGACACCTAGCAAGAAAATGCTTGTTTGGTTTACTATGTTCATGTGGCGCCCTGGACAAGCCAGGGGCCACAGAGAACAACACCCACACACCCCACACTCCCGGTCAGGCACACTGAAGTCAGACACAAAACCCTTGTTGCCTTCCTCCAGGGGCTGATGTTCACACCAGGGGGTGGGACAGGCGGTTGACCCCGCCCACCGAGGAGTTCACAGTCCTGGAGGCGGGAAAAGTGAGGAGTTCAGCTAGGGAAGTGAAAGTGGAAGGAAGGAAAGTGGCAGCTGAGCAGACTAAAGTTGGTCCGGGTGGTGACCATCTGCAGGAGTGGCCTATCAGAGCTTACCGTAACGACCGTGGACGGGCGGTGGCCCGGCGGTACCGGACCGGTACGCAAAGAGAAGCCAGCGCCATCTGGCAGGGGCTTACGGACCCCGGCAAGGCTAGGAGTCGCCGTGAATTTGCCGAATTCGTTAGTGAAGGGAACCTCCTGGGTTTCCCAGCAGCCAAGTCCCGACAGAAGGCAACAGTCCAACCAAGAGAGGGAGACACCGCCACCGCCAAGGCAACCGTTTCCCAGGGCCAGAGCCTGCGGGCAAAAGGGGCTCCTCCGGCCCATATCCAAGCTGGGGAGCGGGTTACTGGTGGGAACCCATTGGAACCAACTACCGTACATAGGTGCAGGGAAAGGCAGTCACCATCAACCTGCCGGGAGAAACAACGCCGCAGCCATCTGTGGGACCTGTCCATCCAGCCGTGTGTTTTACCGAGAACTGTGTCCTCATCATTGGCTGAGTGAGTACCACCGTGCCGTGCGGCACAGCGCTGCCCCCGCGACCCTGCACCTCACCAGGCCCCGTAACCTGCCTGTCATCCATTTCTACCCCATCACCGGGCCCCGGGACAACCAACCCCCTACCCACGGAGGGGAGAACTAACAACCATGCTGCTCCCTGTCATCGCTCCCGGGATCCCCATCCAGAGCAGCGGTGGTGTCACCAATATCACCACAACCGTGGGTGGTGTCACGGACAATATCCAATCCCCACAATCAAATCCCCTTTTCACTCACGGGCGAGGAACGCCGCTCGAGTCCCCGGGATCCGGCCCACCGCTCGAGCCACCACCGAGCAGCAGCAGCAGCAGCCGGACCCGAGCAGTGGGAGAGCGCAGCGTCCCCTCCTCCGCCCGCGACATTCACACGATAGTTGACCTTAACCAGGTACCTTGACTGCTAAGGGGCCTGGCCACTAGAGTCCTGCACCAGTAGAAGTCACCCAATAGCTTGACGGATTAAGGAGACTGGCTGCTAGCGTTCTGTCTTCTGGCACTTATCATCTGGGGCCACTCCATCCAAGGATCAATGTCTAGTCACAACACTGTTCACATCCTGTGCCATTAGCCATTGAAACTCTTGAGGTTCATGCTATCTTGACTCTTGTTTCTTTTCCTGTGTTGCCACAACCCCCACACACACACACACTGTATGCGACCTTTACAACTGACCAACTAAACGTCTGTTCATGTTTGCTCACTAGGCTTTCACTGACTTTTCCAAAATGAACCTTCACTTTCCCTTTCACTTGAGTCCTCCCAGGGTGAGCTAGTCCAAACGTTAACTTTCTCTGTCCCTGCTGTTTGTTGAAGAAAGAAAATGAACTGTTGTTCTCCGTGCAGCTGCTTGTTTCCATTCATTGGGGGTTGGTTGGGGCATGGATTAGTAAGAGCTTAGTCCTCCTGCTTCATGACTGAAATATGCTTAGACCGGAATGTCATTGAGTGCTGAATGATCACTGCCACAGCACCATGACTTTAAGCAAGCAACTGCAGGGAGAATATAAATGCATTTTCTCCCTACAGCTGCAATTCTCATTAGGCCACCACTTTACCATTATGGCCACAGGTAAATGCTTTTTTTTGGCTGAGAGGTTCCCCTTCAGCCATCATGTTTAGATATACTGGCCATTAAGCAGGGAAGATCTACTGCCAAAGAACTCCAATACCTAATTTTTCTGAAATCTTTCCTTACCACTGTCATGCCCCTGGTCACTGGCTCGGTTTCGCTTGGGCAGGGAAATCAAAGTTCTCCCTGCACCTCCATTCCTGCCCCTGGTTCGGCCCTCCGCTGCTGGCTCCACCGCTGCTATGCAGTGTGTCACTCACCCTGCCTGCATTCACCTGCCTCCTTCTCCTCCCAGAACCTGCGTTTTCTTAGCAGATCCTCTGGAAGCACTCTTAGGTGGCACGCATCGCACTCTGCTGTAATTTAAAAGAGCAGTACATCTATTCATTTTTGTGTTGTAATTCTGATTGCAGGAGTGCTCTGTGTTTATGAGGCACCTTTTCCCTATGGGTGGTTTCTGGGCAACGTGTTCATTCGTTTGGAACGTTGCTAGGGTTCCCTCTGCTGCAGTGCTCTGTGCTATGTTCTGCTGTGAAAGATACTTACCTCTCTCTCCACAGTATCTCCTGCCGGTCCATCATTCCTGGCTTCACTGCATGCCTTGAATCTCACTTCTGCTGTTTAACCTCTGTGGTCATTCTGGAACCTTCTGGGTTCCTTCAACAGCTGGATCTGCTTCGCCAGGACGGTGCAGACCATTCCAGATTCTCTCCTCTGATTGAGCTGGCATTCCACAGTTTTGTTTGACTGTTTGAGTTGTCCCTTTGGCTTGTGGCTTCCTGACTCTCCGAGGTTGTGCTGGGATAATCCCTGTATAGGGGTTCCCTTGCCGGTTGCTTCTCCGGCGCTGTTCAGCATCTTGACCCATAGGGTTCTCTCTCCCTCTCAGCTTTAAAGGTTTACTAATTAGGGAACCGAGGTGGACCGGGCCAGGGTTGTAGCCCGCCGGTACCGACACGGGGAACCGACCCGGAAACCGTAACACAAAGGGGGGTACTCGGACCCTGAAGCCAGGAACCAGAACCTACTGGAACTGGTTAATTAACCGATTGAGGCCAGGACTAGAGGTCCTGCCCCACCCAAAGTCCCTCATGAAAGACAACAGCCCACCGATTAGGGATAAGAGGTCACCGCCAAGGCCCATAGATCCCACGGGCCAGCGTCTGCGGGCACAGCTCCTTAGGCCACATCCAGCTGGGAGCGGACTCTTGAGTTTCAAGCTAGGAAGTCTAATTCACACAAAAAAGTACAGGAAAAGGATAGAGACCACCAGCCGAGTGGGGGACCAGGACGCAACCGGCCGCGGCACCGGCCACCACCACCTTGGTTTACCAGAGACTTGTGTGTGTTACTAATCGTAAGCACACCAGCACCCCCTGCGGTCGTCATTCCCCCTGCACCAGAGCCACCGGGTCCCGGAGCCACCATCCCTGCCCACGGAGGGGTTAACAACTTGCTGCACAACATCTCCCACGGGTGCCCCGTAACAGCAGCAGTAGTGTCCCACCTCATCACACACCGTGGGTGGCGTCACGAACTTACTATGGCCTAGCCTGTACATGTATATCCCCCCATTTTATTCGGCATGTCCGCGAGAGCCCCAGGTCCGGAGACCCTCAAGCCACCACCCCTGAAGGTATGGGCCTGAGCAGCGTCGGCTGCTGGCACGGGGGCGGCACAGTTGCAGTGAAATTGTGGACAATCAGTGCCAGGTTTGTGGCTGTGTACAAATGGAACAATATGTCCATGATTTCACTGCAACCACAGATCTACCAAAGATTTATCTCTGTGTGTGACGGGGCCTATAGTCTCCTTTCTGTGGTCTCCCTCCACCCCAGCTCCTGGGCCATGGAATGGGTCACGGGTGCCTGCTGCACTCCACGAGAACCGTGGGATTCCCCTTCTTCTCCTAAGACCCTTGGTCGAGCCTCCAGCTCCAGACCACGGGCCCCAAACTTTTCGTTGCCTCCTGCTCCTCACAAGTGCAACCTCACACGGACACTGTCCAATGCTGATTGCCTATTGTGTGTCGGATGGCTCCTAACTTCCCCTTGTGGAAGCCTCCACTCCTGCGTTCCTGACTAGTGGGCATGAGGTCCCATACCTTGTGATGGCTGCCCCAGCTCCTACCCTAGCCCGGTCCCAGTGACAGAACCCCCATGTTATGTGTTGGTGGAGGTTGTGGTTGTTACTGGGGACGACTTCCTCCGCATCCAAGATGAATTCTTCACCTTAAGTGAGGTGCAGTACCCTGTGGTGACTGAAGCCTCAGGGGTGCCACAATATTTCCAATGGGAAGAAATACCTCTCTGCTGAATTACTAAAGTGGTGGCTATTATAAGATAAGAACCTGAGTTAAACATATACTCCACCCATCGGTATTCCTATATGCCTATTTCTAGACATACATAAACTACATGAGAAGGATTGAGAAGGATTCATAGTGGAGTATATTGAACATATGATGTCCATTCATTTATCCCACAGATGCTCGCTTTCCATTACATCCTCACCCTATGTCTACTCGCCCATTAAGACATGTAAAGCTCAGGGGCATTTCATTAATAATCCCACCTGACAGAGCCAGACACTTCCCATCCCCAAAACATCTGCGCACATCCTTGTAGCCTGAAAGTGTTTTCACCCTGACTCACCCAAGCAGCTCTTTTCTTGCATCTTGCCCTGGTAAAAACACTACTACTGACAGATGATTGATGAATAATGCTTAAGACAGACAATAAAGGACCAGAGGATATAGCGCCGCTACGTAGAGTCTGATGCTCCATCCGAGTTCTTCCCAGACGTGTTGTAATCTAATTCTATAGGAAGCAGAGATTATATAATCTTCTTGGAATAAAAGAAGCTGAAATTTTCATAGTGTAATAATTTTACTCCAGTAAGAAAGAAAAAGAGTATCTCGATAGTGCCACTAATTAAAGGTAACTATCTTGCCAATCAAAGTCCAAATCTCATTAATGGTTCTGACATTGCCTTACAGGGTGCCTAACTCTAATAGGTGACATTATTTAGCACATATATATGTTTGTGTTCATTATATATAAAAATATATACAGTGCTGGCCAAAAGTATTGACACCCCTGCAATTCTGTCAGATAATACTCAGTTTCTTCTTGAAAATGATTGCAATCACAAATTCTTTGGTATTATCTTCATTTATTTTGCTTGCAATGAAAAAATACAAAAGAGAATGAAACAAAATCAAATCATTGATCATTTCACAAAAAACTCCCAAAATGGGTCAGACAAAAGTATTGGCACCCTTAGGCGGGCTTTGCACACTAGGACATCGCAGGTGCAATGTCGGTGGGGTCAAATTAAAAGTGACGCACATCCGGCATCGCATGCGACATCGTAGTGTGTAAAGCCTAGATGATACGATTAACGAACGCAAAGTCGTCGTAATCGTATCATCGGTGCAGCGTCGGCGTAATCCATAATTACGCTGACGCGACGGTCCGATGTTGTTCCTCGCTCCTGCGGCAGCACACATCGCTGTGTGTGAAGTCGCAGGAGTGAGGAACATCTCCTACCGGCGTCACCGCGGCTTCCGTAGGATATGCGGAAGGAAGGGGATGGGCGGGATGTTTACATCCTGCTCATCTCCGCCCCTCCGCCGCTATTGGCCGCCTGCCGTGTGACGTCGCTATGACGCCGCGCGACCCGCCCCTTAGGAAGGAGGCAGGTCGCCGGCCAGAGCGACGGTCGCAGGGCAGGTGAGTGCATGTAAAGCTGGCGTAGTGATAATTTTTGCTACGCCAGCTATCACATGATATCGTACCTGCGACGGGGGCGGGGACTATCGCGTGCGACATTGCAGCATCGGCTTTCGATGTTGCAATGTGCAAAGCCGCCCTTAGCCTAATACTTGGTTGTACAACCTTTAGCCAAAATAACTGCGAACAACTGCTTCCGGTAACCATCAATGAGTTTCTTACAATGCTCTGCTGGAATTTTAGACCATTCTTCTTTGGCAAACTGCTCCAGGTCCCTGAGATTTGAAGGGGGCGTTCTCCAAACTGCCATTTTGAGATCTCTCCACAGGTGTTCTATGGGATTCAGGTCTGGACTCATTGCTGGCCACTTTAGTAGTCTCCAGTGCTTTATCTCAAACCATTTTCTAGTGCTTTTTGAAGTGTGTTTTGGGTCATTGTCCTGCTGGAAGACCCATGACCTCTGAGGGAGACCCAGCTTTCTCACACTGGGCCCTACATTATGCTGCAAAATTTGTTGGTAGTCTTCAGACTTCATAATGCCATGCACACAGTCAAGCAGTCCAGTGCCAGAGGCAGCAAAGCAACCCCAAAACATCAGGGAACCTTCGCCATGTTTGACTGTAGGGACCGTGTTTTTTTCTTTGAATGCCTCTTTTTTTTCCCTGTAAACTCTGATGGCTTTTCCCAAAAAGCTCTACTTTTGTCTCACCTGACCAGAGAACATTCTATCAAAACGTTTTAGGCTTTCTCAGGTAAGTTTTGGCAAACTCCAGCCTGGCTTTTTTATGTTTCGGGGTACATAGTGGGGTCTTCCTGGGTATCCTACCATACAGTCCCTTTTCATTCAGATGCCGACGGATAGTACGGGTTGACACTGTTGTACCCTCGGACTGCAGGGCAGCTTGAACATGTTTGGATGTTAGTCGAGGTTCTTTATCCACCATCCGCACAATCTTGCGTTGAACTCTCTCGTCAATTTTTCTTTTCCTTCCACATCTAGGGAGGTTAGCCACAGTGCCATGGGCTTTAAACTTCTTGATGACACTGCGCACCGTAGACACAGGAACTTTCAGGTCTTTGGAGATGGACTTGTAGCCTTTAGATTGCTCATGCTTCCTCACAATTTGGATTTTCAAGTCCTCAGACAGTTCTTTGGTCTTCTTTCTTTTCTCCATGCTCAATGTGGTACACACAAGGACACAGGACAGAGGTTGAGTCAACTTTAATCCATGTCAACTGGCTGCAAGTGTGATTTAGTGATTGTCCACACCTGTTAGGTGCCACAGGTAAGTTACAGGTGCTGTTAATTACACAAATTAGAGAAGCATCGCATGATTTTTCAAGCAGTGTCAATACTTTTGTCCACCCCCTTTTTTGGTTTGGTGTGGAATTCTCTCCAATTTGGCTTTATGACAATTTTTTTCTTTTTTCATTGAAGATAAATTAAATGAAGATAATAATACCAAAGAATTTGTGATTGCAATCATTTTCAAGAAGAAACTGAGTATTCTCTGACAGAATTGCAGGGGTGCCAATACTTTTGGCCAGCACTGTATATATTTTTATATATAATGAACACAAACACATATATGTGCTAAATAATGTCACCTATTAGAGTTAGGCACCTTACGTGTCCTTGTGTGTCCCCCCTGACAGCTCCCCACCAAGTCCTCTGCATCACTAGCCCCTTCCGGTCACGTCTTCCATCTCAACAATGTCCTTCAGTAGCTCTAGTACTCACTTGACCTCTCGCTTAAGGCAGGAGGTCAAGTGAGGGAAAGGTTTACACCAGGGCAAGTTAACCCTTTCCCGATTCTTAAAGAAATCCAACAAAATGGTATCTAGTCAACATCTTTTGGAATCTGAACAAAATAAATTACAAAAAAATGTTTGTTTTTTTTGTAAAATTGGAAGCGGATTTAATTTGCTTTGAATTACTCTAAATTGTTCATCTCTGTTCCTTAAACATCTCTCTATAAGGACAGCTAGGCCTCTATGGGTATAGAATACATGTCAAACATTTCAAGTAACACATGTTATGCTTAGATTATTAATGCTGTCAGAAGAACAATTTGCCAATTTTTTCCACAGCTGCATTCAAAACTTGACCATAAAGGAGTTGTGAGAGTTTAGCATAATGTTTTTTCATCTCCAAAAAACAGTCCCACATCCATATTGCTGTTAGGTATTGTTGCTGAGCCCTATAAAAATGCCCTAGCTTAGTAGAAATACGTGACACAAGGAAGTGTTACATGCCTTTCCTGGATCTAGTCTTTACTCCCCTCTTCCCAGTCATCTGCTGAACCTGTGCTTCAAGTTGGGTCTGGCGTACCCCTTTGTGACAGTTTGTCTGGACCTATATAAGGCCTAACAATTCACACTCCTCTGTCTTGATATTAATACTTTTAGTGTCAGAACTGTATAAAAAGACATGGACTGCACAATTCCAAATAATACATCTAATGCCACTAGGCAAAAATTTATACAACTGAATACGAGGTTTTTAGTTTAAAATTCTGACCAGACTGTATGAAGCAGACTGCCATGTCACGGCAAACCTTTTAGTGGGTTCTTAACTTGTAATAGCCTTAAAGGTGAATCGCAATGTGCCAACCACGGCAGCACTGACATTGACCAGTAGGGCGGGCAAACTGGTGCCTCACAACACCCAAGCTGTAAGACTTTTAGTGTATCTGCAGTTTCTAGTGCTTTCACTGCCTGATTCCTCATTTCCTGTCTGCCTGTAGCCTCCAGTTCTTCAACTACCTGTATCCTGGTCTCCTTTCTGCCCGTGGCCTCCTGTGCTTCTTCTACAACCTGCTTCCTTTCTCCTGTCTGCCTATGGCATCCAGTGCTCCTATTACCCACTTCTAGTTTTCTGTCTGCCTGCAACCTTCAGTGCGTCTACTAAATATATCCCGGTCTCCTTTCAGTCTGCTGCCTCCACTGCTTCTACTATCTGCTTCCAGTCTCTTGTCTGTCTGCTGCCTCCAGTGCTTCTACTATCTGCTTCCAGTCTCTTGTTTGTCTGCTGCCTCCAGTGCTTCTACTGCCTGCTTCTCGGTCTCTTGACTTTCTGCAGCCTGCAGTGCTTCTATTATCTGCTTACCGTCTCTTGCCTGCCTGTTGCCTCCAGTGCTTTTGTTACCTGCTTCCCATCTGCTGTCTGCCTGCCACCTCCAGTGCATCTACTACCCTTTTCTTGTGTGCCTCCACTGCCTGCTGCACCAACGCTTGGGGCCTCTGTGCCCAACTAAACCTTGGGCTTGAAGGATCCACCTCAACAGTTGAGCTGAAACACCAAAGAAAGTAGAAGCAGCATATCTAAAGATGGAAGACATGTTTACAACATTATAAAACATGGTGGTATGTCAATAGAATATGTTATCACTTTATGACAACATCCACACTAATCCAAACCTCTCACTCCCGGATCCAAGACTTCTCCCGAGCTGCACCAATCCTCTGGAACACTCTACCCCAAGAAGCTAGGATGAATTACAACTTCCGCAGCTTCAGACACTCCCTAAAAACACATCTTTTTAGAGTGGCCTATCACACTCCCTAGCTGAATTAAATTCACATAGTCCCTCAATGACCTTTCAAAACATAACTGCACGTCAAACTTCACTGCACCCAAATTCTTCTCAAGGTTCTCGCTGACTGGTAAAGGCATCCCTAATCTATCCCCCATCTCCTTGAGATGGCTGGTTTATCATCGTAAATAAGCACTTGCACCTTTTGTGTCCCCCCCTCCCCATCTCATTGTGCTCTCACGTCATGAACAAGGTTGTCTTTTTTTTCCTACTCTAATTATTATATTTTCTTGTTTGTATATGATCCTCCTGAATTGTAAAGCGCTGCAGAATATGTTGGCGCTATAGAAATAAAGATTTATTATTATTATTATTGTCATTATTGATGGTCGCACCTCTAGCGTCCCACTTGGGCCTTGAAACTCTGTACAATACATACTTTATACTATCTAAGGCCCCCTTCACACGCACGTGTCTCCGGTACGTGCTAGGTCCGTGCCTGTGTGGCGCCCTGGACAAGCCAGGGGCCACAGATAACAACACCTACACACGCCACACTCCCGGTCAGGCACACCGAAGTCAGACAAGAACCCTTGTTGCCTTCCTCCAGGGGCTGATGTCCACACCAGGGGGTGGGCCAGGCGGTTTCCCCACCCACCGAGGAGTTCACAGTCCTGGAGGCGGGAAAAGTAGGGCATATGAGTTGAGGAGTGGAGAGAGATTAGTTTGGGAAGTGGAAGTGGAAGGAGTGAAGTGGCAGTTAAGCAGCCTGAAGTTGGTCCGGGTGTGTGGCCCGGACAGATCAGCAAGGTTGGCAGACGGTGGTGACCGTCTGCAGGAGAGGCCTATTGGAGCTAACCGTAAGGACCATGGACGGGCGGTGGCCCGGCGGTACCGGACCGGTACGCAAAGAGAAGCCAGCACCACCCGGCAGGGGCTTACGGACCCCGGCAAGGCTAGGAGTCGCCGTGAATTTGCCAAATACGTTAGCGAAGGGAACCTCCTGGGTTTCCCAGCAGCCAAGTCCCGTCAGAAGGCAACCGTCCAACCGAGAGAGGGAAACACAGTCACCGCCAAGGCTAAAGTTCCCAGGGCCAGAGCCTGCGGGCAAAAGGGGCTCCTTCAGCACCTATCCAAGCTGGGGAGCGGGTTACCGGTGGGAACCCATTGGAACCGTTACACTACATAGGTGCAGGGAATGGCAGTCACCATCAACCTGCCGGAAGGAGAAACACCGCAGCCGTCTGTGGGACCCGTCCATCCAGCCGTGTGTTTTACCGAGAACTGTGTCCTCATCATTGGCTGAGTGAGTACCACCGTGCTGTGCGGCACAGCGCTGCCCCCGCGACCCTGCACCTCGCCAGGCCCCGTAACCCGCCTGCCATCCATCCTTCCCCCTCACCGGGCCCCGGGACAACCAACCCCCCTACCCACGGAGGGGAGAACCAACATCCAAGCTGCTCCCTGTCATCTCTCCCGGGATCCCCGTCCAAAGCAGCGGTGGTGTCACAACCTCACCACAACCGTGGGTGGCGTCACGGACAATATCCCTAAACCCAAACCACCCCCTTTCACTCACGGGAAAGGAACGCCGCTCGAGTCCCCGGGATCCGGCCCACCGCTCGGGCCACCACCGAGCAGCAGCCGGACCCGAGCAGTGGGAGAGCGCAGCGTCCCCTCCTCCGCCCGCGACAACTTGGCGTCACAAACAGGATCTTACCGCTCTGCCGTCTGGTAGAGGTCCACCTTGTTACCGTCGGAGGTGTCCGGCCGAAAAATTGGAGCAGCCGCCATCTTGGGCGCGAAAAATTCCCGCTCGAGCATCTCCTCGAGTAGTGGAGGCGCGAAGGCCAAAACCACGCCCCTGTAGAGGAGGAGCCGGAAAGAGACGAAGGGGGACTGATGGCGTCTGGCCGCATGTAGCCCGCGGCTATGGAAGTAGGGATGCCAGGACCCTGCGGCCATTTACTGGTTCCTGGAAGAGGCCGCTGCTAAGGATGCTGAGTCCGACCGACAACACCATGGTCCCCGCGCCTGGCACCGCAGCGTGGGTGGAAGTCCAGACCGTCCAGCTAAGCAGCCGTCTGCAGGTCCGCATGCAGCTCCTCCTGGAGGAGTGGGAGGCCGACATGGCGGAAGTGGTGGCGGCCATACAGAGACGCGAGGTGGAGGGAGTCTTGGAAGGGAGGGTAAGTGACCCACGCCCCTGTACCCCTAGTGGGTCGGTCATCGCGGCCGAGGGACCCGGTCCATACCCGCTCGCCCTGCTACCTCCCCCGCTACCCGTGTTGGCTGCTGCTGTCCTGCCACTAGGCCCGCTACCACCACCACCGGTAGCGGTACCCTGCCAATCCGCCCTGGCGGACCGACCTGCAGCAGAAGCTCGTGACCACCCTGATCCGCTTCCATGGAAGAAGCCGAAGGCTGAGCCCGTCAGCAAAGATGCACCGGAGGCACGGTGGGGATGCAGCTGCCAGGAGGCAGAGCAGGCCATGTCACAGCGGGGTCCCTCATTACCGAAGGTACCGGTCGTAGCCGGCACAGGGGGACTCCGGCTGGGCCCGTCACCCACACTGCCTGAACCGAAGCAAGCAGAAAGTGCTCTGCATCGGGAGCGGCAGCAAAGGCAGCTGCGCCGCGGGATTGCTGATTAAGAAAGAAAAGTTAGAGCATGGTAGTGGTTCCCGGTTACCTTGCTGTCGGTCCCCATTGGGACTCTGCTGACGTTCCAGACGGCCCTCAAGGCTAAGGAGTCCGGTTGGAGGAGCAGTCGTACCTGCATCATCGGCAGCTGAAAATGGAGTCCTGTGGGACAGTGTCACCCCTGTGTGAGGGTGGCATTGGGGGCTCGTGCTGTTCGATGGTGGACTGTGGGAAAGCTGCAGGAGGAAGCTGTACCGGAGCCAGGTGCTGTGGATGGCCCCTGGGACCCAGCTGACAGTCCCCGTTGGGACCCTATGGCAAGTCTCCGTTGGGACCCTACAGTTTTGTTTGTGGTAGCCCGTTGGCTACGAAGCACTGTTGTCCCCGTGGGGACTGTTTGCAAGTTTATGCGTAGAAACTGCTACGGACAAGCCCGAGAACTGGCAGGGCAACCACGAACTTGTGGTGTGTAAATAATTATGTTTGTGGCTTTCACTGTTGCCGCCTCCGGAGAGACAGATTGGAGGAAGGGCCCGCAGTGGAGCAGGCTGGGGCCCAGCCACCACCGCAACCGGTGGCGATCCTCTGGGGGTTTCAGGGGCTCCCCATGGACGTGGGTCCCCTGAAAAGGACAGAACCCGCTCGGGGAACTTGTGCTGGACTGGGGTCAAGGGGTGCTGCCTGTTTGCTTAGGGGCAGCATCAGGGCCAGGTTACTTGGGTGGGAGAGAGCGGAAGTCGTAACCGTTTTGCAACGTTTACGTAAGAGTACCTCCCGATGTGGGAAGATGTTATTATAATTGTAACCTGTTTTACCGTTATCTTTTCCAGTTTATGAAAATAAAACCGGTGATGGACGGGCAGCCCGTGGACGGTCTGCATTTTACTAAGGGGGAATGTGGTGCCCTGGACAAGCCAGGGACCACAGATAACAACACCTACACACCCCATACTCCCGGTCAGGCACACCGAAGTCAGACAAGAACCCTTGTTGCCTTCCTCCAGGGGCTGATGTCCACACCAGGGGGTGGGTCAGGCGGTTGGCCCCGCCCACCGAGGAGTTCACAGTCCTGGAGGCGGGAAAAGTAGGGCAGATGAGTTGAGGAGTGGAGAGAGATTAGTTTGGGAAGTGGAAGTGGAAGGAGTGAAGTGGCAGTTAAGCAGCCTGAAGTTGGTCCGGGTGTGTGGCCCGGACAGATCAGCAAGGTTGGCAGACGGTGGTGACCGTCTGCAGGAGAGGCCTATTGGAGCTAACCGTAAGGACCGTGGACGGGCGGTGGCCCGGCGGTACCGGACCGGTACGCAAAGAGAAGCCAGCACCACCCGGCAGGGGCTTACGGACCCCGGCAAGGCTAGGAGTCGCTGTGAATTTGCCAAATACGTTAGCGAAGGGAACCTCCTGGGTTTCCCAGCAGCCAAGTCCCGTCAGAAGGCAACCGTCCAACCGAGAGAGGGAAACACAGTCACCGCCAAGGCTAAAGTTCCCAGGGCCAGAGCCTGCGGGCAAAAGGGGCTCCTTCAGCACCCATCCAAGCTGGGGAGCGGGTTACCGGTGGGAACCCATTGGAACCGTTACACTACATAGGTGCAGGGAAAGGCAGTCACCATCAACCTGCCGGGAGGAGAAACACCACAGCCGTCTGTGGGACCTGTCCATCCAGCCGTGTGTTTTACCGAGAACTGTGTCCTCATCATTGGCTGAGTGAGTACCACCGTGCCGTGCGGCACAGCGCTGCCCCCGCAACCCTGCACCTCGCCAGGCCCTGTAACCCGTCTGCCATCCATCCTTCCCCCTCACCGGGCCCCGGGACAACCAACCCCCCCTACCCACGGAGGGGAGAACCAACATCCAAGCTGCTCCCTGTCATCGCTCCAGGGATCCCCGTCCAGAGCAGCGGTGGTGTCACAACCTCACCACAACCGTGGGTGGCGTCACGGACAATATCCCTAAACCCAAACCACCCCCTTTCACTCACGGGCGAGGAACGCCGCTCGAGTCCCCGGGATCCGGCCCACCGCTCGGGCCACCACCGAGCAGCAGCAGCAGCCGGACCCGAGCAGTGGGAGAGCGCAGCGTCACCTCCTCCGCCTGCGACACCCACATGTACCGGAGATATGGGCACACGTAAACCCATTAAAATCAATGGGTTTATGTGCACGCACGTATGCAGCCATTGTCCTGTGCCTTTGTGTGAAGCATACGTGTGTCTGTGTGCTCCACACGGATTCATGTCCGTTTTTCTCCAGCAGCACGGGTGTCACACGGCCCACACACGTACCACATGGATGTAGTGTGGATGCGGTCCCATGTGACACGCGCTGGAGAAAACTCACGTGTCAGAAAAAAAAATAACAAATCTTTACTCACCTTCTCCTGTCCTCCTGTCTCTGCCGCTGCTGCCACTTGCTGACAACCGCCGCTCGTTATGCTCATTTAATATTCACTTCACTGCGGCGGAAGCAGCATCAGCGGGGAGTCGGCAGGACAGGAGACCGAAAATCAGCACCACGACAGCGATACCAGGGACAGGTGAGCACGTAGTGCCATAAACACGGCACACGGAGGGGAAAACGCACCTCTAACACATCCGTGAAAATCACGCACGTGTCTCACGGACGTGTGAAGGGGGCCTAATACAAACTATTACTACATATACTGTATATTCCCTACCGTAATTACACAAAACCAAAAAGCACCAAAAACTTTTTACATCATGGATTAAGTATGAAAGTGGCATCCATAATAATATTTTGCCACCAAAATACGGCAGCACTTTACTTTCCGAAGATGTGGGGCGCTAAACCGTTGTATCCCTGGAACAAATTGGATAAAGAAGCTGTATAAGTTGTACGATAAGATCAAATTGGCAAGTCTGAAGACAGAAGACATTCTACTGCCGTTCAAATCTAAATCAGGTTTTTTTTTTAAGAAACTCCGGTATTTCAAATTTTCTCGAAGTTCTTACTAATTGAAATAAAATAACTCTGAAAGTTTTATTATTTTTTGACTCTTCTTATTATAATACCCCAGCTATTTGTCTGTGCCCTTCAGCATCATGTACCGAGCTTATAATTCACTGTCTATCGTAAGCTATGCATAAAGCTAAAGTAGTTGACTCAAAAAACTAATTTTCATTGCAAATTAACTTTGCTTTTTCACTGTTTAAATATACCATTATGGAATCCTTTGGAGGTTTTCTATTAAGGATGAATTTTGTAAAGTAAAGCACTGTGGCTCAGATTGGCCTGACCACCCTTGATGATTTTTTTTTCCCATCTGTTGAATTTTTCAAAGCTCATGAATACATAAAATGAGAATGTTAAGAAATGGCCTGCTAATTACAGACGTGCTCCCCCAGAAAGAAAGCTTAATAAGACCAATATTAAAAATTACTTACATTTTATTTTTACTTCCAGTTCTTGGTCAGACACGCTCAATGGAAGTTTTCGGATCCCTTGGGAGGTCCATGTAAAAGCTCATTGCCGATTACTTGAAGTGACAGTTGTCTTATGTTTTGTTTATTCTCAGAAGAAATAACTAAAAGCTTTGGACACTTGGGCAAAAGATCTCACCTAGGACAAATCCGACTCATACACAAGGGCATAATAAACATAAATAATGCATTCATATACTATACATAATAATTAATTTAAAGATAAATGGGTTGTCTGGGAAAATTAAATAAATTTTTTTAACTATGGGCTTAAAGGGAACCTGTCAGGTCCCCTAGGACCTGCAATCCAGCAGCATTGATACCTCTATGCCCAAATTCCCTCGTTAACAAGCCCTGTATAATGCTATTGACTAATATGAATGTTTAAAAAAATTAGTTATAAACCTCCCTTTCTCTAAAATAATTAGGACTGTGACAATAGTGCATTGTTTCCCTAGATTAAAAAGGAGACAGCTGCACTCTGTTTTGCTAATGTCATGATTCTGCTCAGTAGTGTTCTGCTCTCCTGCAGAGCCTATGCTAGGCCTCATATTTTCCCCAGTTCCCAGTCGAGTCTTGTGTGGTATGGGAGGGGTCTGTTCTTTGGAGCCTTGTTCCGGGTGATTGCTCTGCTTTATCTGGGAGCTGTCAATGATAGTTCCTGTTTTGCAGTGCATGTCTCTGGTTCCCGTAAGTGTCTGACCTGATCTTGTTCCGCTACTGTGTTCTGCTGTTCCCCTCCTGTCTCCTTACTTACTGATTTGACTCCCTGACTCCCTGACCTAGGCTCGTCCCCTGACTCCGGCTCTCCTCGCTCCCTTGTACTTATGTGACCTTTCTGTTTACCGACCCTGACTCGTCCCCTGACTTCGGCTCTTCTTGCTCTCTTGTACTTATGTGACCTCTCTATTTACAGACCCTGGCTAGGCCTCTTACTACGGCTCTTCTTGGTCCCTTGTACTTACGTGACCTCTCTGTTTACTGACCCTGGCTTGTCTCCTGACTCCGCCTCTGCTCGCTCCCTTGTACTTACGTGACCTTTCTGTTTACCAACCCTTTCTAGTCCGCTGACTCTGGCTCTGCTCACTCTCTCGTACTTACATGACCTCTCTTTACAGACCCCGACTCATCCCCTGACTCCAGTTCTGCTCGCTCCTTTTCTCATTTAAGTTATATCCTGATTTTTGTCCTCTGTCTTGTTTGAGTGCCCCTCACTAGGTGTATCTAGCGACACCTAGTGTACAAACCCGGCAGATCCTCTCCACTAGTGTGCCTGGTAACACCAAGTGATTTGGTGTCTTATTTCACCCGGGTTCTCATCATCACAGCTAAGATGTGAGTAACAATGAATATGGGAATATAAACATAGCTGATACCAGGAAGCAACATTATTGTTCTGTTGGCTTAGGCCCCACCCCTTCTGGTCACATGGGTATGATATCAGCACAGGTCCTTCTAGCCACTTAGCAAAACGCTTCTACAATAGAATTAGCATAAATAACAGGGGGAGGACGGACAGACAGGGGGACGGGAATCACTATGTATACCCACCCCAGCTATTAGCTGATCGGCAGCTGCTGCTATACAAAAAGCTGCTCATTTTACAAACTTCACTTGCTTGTGTTTCAAACCCTATACATCCAAGCTGACAACTAAAGGTATGTATAGAATCAGCCTGATAGTGACAGTATAGCACTGGCTTTAGGATATATAGGAAAATCCTGGTGATTGGTGCGCTTTAAGCAGGAATTGTTTTTAGCAGACTTCCAGATTTTAGTGTATCTCTTATATGAGCTTTATTAAAGTTTGTCAATTTTCCTTGGAAGTTTTTAAGTTTTAGAAGAGTGACATCAGCTTTGTTTGATTCTTTAGTGGAGAAATTAAATTACATTTCTTTAAATCTTTACGAATTTATTTCCCTTCGGAATTAGAGAAAACGTCTAACAAATTGTTTCACTTTTTGGCATGAAAGCATGTCTTAACCCCACTAGACTCTGACTCGTAGGATATGGTATTTCTAGGTGATAGGATAATAATTGGACGTTAACCCCATCATTCCCACTTTGCAGCTCATTTCCAAGAAGCTTGATTGATATAATCTCTTGTCTCGGAACATGTCTGCATTATTGGGAGGGGTCAAAGAGTAATTATTCCCATCACTGCCCAAGAGAGCATTCGGTGGGATGTAATTAACCTCCCGTCTGCCCCCCATTGATGACGGACCATGCTCAGTAGATAATTAACCCCCACTTGGAGGTCACACCAGTCTTGCATAAATTCATATTGAAAGTCTCAGTTCATTCCTTTAAACTCTTGCACTTTTCTATTGGGATCACTTCTATTGTCTTGTGCAAGTCAGTCATGTCACATCGAACTTACCGAGGTCTCATTTTGAACCTAAATGAGGACAGAACAGTAGAAACAAGAGCGAAAAGTAATATTTGGAGGTATTTTGCATGTTTAAAGTGAATCTTTCACCAAGTTTTGCTACCCCATCTGAGAGCAGAATAATGTAGAGAAAGAAAGCCTGATTCCAGTGATGTGTCACTTACTGGGCTGTATCCTCTGATTCTGATAAAATCCCTTTTTGATCAACTGCAGATCTTACTAGTTCTCTGAATGTTGATCTCTGCGTAACCTCTCCCACACCAGTGATTAGCAGCTTTCTGCCTTTGTACAGTGACACAGAAAGCTGCCAATCAATGATGGAGTTAGAGTTATCCAGAGCTCATGAACAGTGGCATAACTGTCTGATGATGTCACACTATGTACGGGGAAGCACCAAGCGAATGGCGAAAGGTAAGGGAAACCCTGTGTCTAGGGAAGGGGAAGATGGTGACCCCTGACCATACCTACTCTAATCTCTGGGGTCCCTAATCACCTCAGATAGGTTCCACATCTATGCGCCAAGTCGGATACTTGACCCTAGGTATCCCTAGTGCTGGGCCCAAAATAAGGAACGGGTAGGATGAGCTCTTCATCAACCCCACTAAAAACACTAAAGAAGACACAAGGAGGACACACAGGGGGGAAATGCATGAACTACTTATCATCAGATGACTGAAGTAGAAGTTCAGTAACGTTTTCAGCAATGATATCACAGAGGAGTACAAGCCACCTGCCTGCAACTAGGGATTGAATGAATTGAATAATATTACCAGCACCAGTCCAAGGAAGGAAGCGGAATGATGGCCCCCATAGCCCAATAATATAAAAAGTTATACTCACCAATGTGCTGTACTGGTTAGCAGAAAGAAAGTACAATACTGTATCCACAAATGCAAATTGATAGACATGCTATATAGTATATACTGTAGAATGGTATACTGTATACAATATACAGTACATACTGTGTGTACAGAAAGTCACCTCCAGAGCGGGTCATAGCGCGGTGAAAGGATGGAACTGGAAGGTGCACGGTGAGTATTTGCTCTTATTGCAAATCATTGCCCTGAAACCAAGTTACAAATTTTCAAAAATGTTTGCTTGTCTTGCAAAACGCTCTCAAACCAAGTTACTCTTAAACCAAGGTTCCACTGTATTCAGACCCCTTTAAATTTTTCACTCTTTGTTTCATTGCAGCTATTTCTTAAATTCAAAAAAGTTTATTTTTTTCTCATTAATGTACACTCTGTACCCCATCTTGTAACCCCCCCCCCCAGAAATGTAGACATGTTTGCAAATTTATTAAACAAGAACAACTGAAATATCACATGGTCATAAGTATTCAGACCCCTTGCTCAGCCACTCATATTTAAAGGGAACCTGTCATCAGAAATTTAGCTATAAAGCTAAAAGTTTCCCCCTCTGCAGCTCCTGGGCTGCATTCTAGGAAGCTTCCTATAGTTTTTGTGGCCCCTTTTATTCCAAAATAAATACTTTACAAACTTGTACCTTTTCGTATGCAAATTTCTTAAATCTTCCATGGGGGCGGGCTGTTTGATGTACGTTGCTGTCCTCCTGCCGATTTACGCCGCCCCCAAACGCTGGATTTCAAACCTCAGGACGCCACCCCTGGGCGCCCGTGGTCCCGCGCATGCGCTGTGCTACTGTAGCGGTGCCGTGCACTGTGTGCACGTGTGACCGCTAGTGACACTTTGCGCGGGCACGAGGTTATGGGTGGCGATGTGAGTGTCATCAGCAAGTGCCGCCCATAACCTCGTGACCGCACTTTCCCCTCTTCCTCCAGCGTTCTGCGCAAACGCTCGCTGGCCAGATGACCGGACGTCACCTCCTTCCCATCCTGCTCAGCAGCAGGAAATAGATGGGAGGAGCGGACGGTGCAGTCGGTGCCCACGCAAAAGCGTCACCAGCGGTCACACGTGCACGCAGTGCACGGCACCGCTACAGTAGCACAACGCATGCGCGGGACCACGGGCGCCCAAGGGCGGCATCCTGAGGTTTGAAATTCAGCGTTCGGGGGCGGCGTAAATCAGCAGGACGATAGCAATGTACATCAGGCAGCCCGTCCCCATGGAAGATTTAAGAAATTTGCATGCGAAAAGGTACAAGTTTGTAAAGTATTTATTTTGGAATAAAAGGGGCCACAAAAACTATAGGAAGCTTCCTAGAATGCAGCCCAGGAGCTGCAGAGGGGGAAACTTTTAGCTTTATAGCTACATTTCTGATGACAGGTTCACTTTAAGTCACATGCTGTCCATTTCCTTGTGATCCTCCTTAAAGGGGTGGTTCAGCCATATTTGTTACATTCTGAGCCCATCTGCTCCCTGCTCCTCCTCCCTCCTCCCTCACAGCAAGTCTCTTGCTTGCAGCGTTCTGGGAGGGGGGATGGGGGAGGGGAGAGCAGGAGACGTGCCGTGCTGTGCTAGGAGGGAGGAAGGAGGGGGGAGCAAATGGGCTGTGACAGCAGTGAAACACTGCTCACAGCTCAGAGTCTGGAAGACTGCAGCCGGCTGCACGGATGTGACGAGGCAGCATTGGACTGGTACGTCACTGGACGGGGAGCAGCGGTCTGCAATAGCGCCTCTCACAGGCACTATTGACAACACAAGGTATTTGAGAGAAACATTGTTTCTCAATATAATATCGATCTAGACAATAAAAAATATGGGTGAACCACCCCTTTAAGATGGTTCTACTCCTTCATTGGAGTCGAGCTGTGTTTAATTAAACTGATAGGACTTGATTTGGAAAGACACACACCTGTCTATATAAGACCTCACAGCTCACAGTGCATGTCAGACCAAATGAGAATCATGAGGTCAAAGGAACTGCCCATAGAGCTCAGAGACAGAATTGTGGCAAGGCACAGATCTGCCCAAGGTTACAAAATAATTTCTGCAGTATTCAAGGTTTCTAAGAGCACAGTGGCCTCCATAATCCTTAAATGGAAGAAGTCTGGGACCTCTAGAACTCTTCCTAGACCTGGCCGTCCAGCCAAACTGAGCTTTCGTGGGAGAAGAGCCTTGGTAAAAAAGGTAAAGAGGAACCCCAAGATTACTGAGCTCCAGAGATGCAGTAGGTAGATGGGACAAAGTTCCACAAAGTCAAATATCACTGTAGCCCTTCACCAGTTGGGCCTTTATGGCAGAGTGGCCCAACAGAAGCCTCTCCTCAGTGCAAGACATATGAAAGCTCGCACAGAGTTTGCCAGAAAACACATGAAGGACTCCCAAACTATCAGAAATAAGATTCTCTGGTCTATTGAGACAAAGATAGAACTTTTTGGTGATAATTCTAAGTGGTAAGTGTGGAGAAAACCAGGCACTGCTCATCACCTGCCCAATACAATCCCAACAGTGAAACATGGTGGTGGCAGCATCATGCTATGGGGGAGTTTTTCAGCTGCAGGGTCAGGACGACTGGTTGCAATTGGTTGAAAGGTAAATGTGGCCAAGTACAGAGATATCCTGGAAGAAAACCTTTTCCAGAGTGCTCTGGACCTCAGACTTGGCTGAAGGTTCACCTTCCAACAAGGCAATGACCCTAAGCACACAGCTAAAATAACAAAGGAGTGGCTTCAGAACAACTCTGTGACCATTCTTGACATCCAGAGCTCTGACCTCAACCCAATTCAGCATCTCTGCAGAGACCTGAAAATGGCTGTCCACCAATATTCCCCATCCAACCTGATGGAACTGGAAAGGGTCTGCAAGGAAGAATGGCAGAGGATCCCCAAATCCAGGTGTGAAAAACTTGTTGCATCATTCCCAAGAAGATTCATGGCTGTACTAGCTCAAAAGGGTGCTTCTACTTAATACTGAGCAAAGGGTCTGAATACCTAAGACCATGTGATATTTCAGTTTTTCTTGTTTAATAAATTTGCAAAAATTTCTACATTTCTAGTTTTTTTCTGTCAAGATGGGGTGCAGAGTATACAATAATAAGAAAAAAATGAAGTTTTTTGAATTTACCAAATGGCTGCAATGAAATAAAGAGTGAAAAATTTAAAGGGGTCTGAATACTTTCCGTACCCACTGTATATTTTGTATTTTGGCTTGCATTTTTCTTGTGGTGTTTACTATCAAGGTGGCATCTGATTTGCTCTAAAGTTATCCAGCAGCAGGAGAATGACCCCAAACATACAACCAATGTCTCTAAAGCCGGCGTTACACACTACGATATATCGTGCGATCGCATGAGAGATTGCACCTGCCCCCGTCGTTTGTGCATCACGGGCAATTCGTTGCCCGTGGCGCACAGTGTCGTTAACCCCCGTCACACGTACTTACCTCCCTAACGACGTCGCTGTTGGTGGCGAACATCCTCTTCCTGAAGGGGGTGGGACGTTCGGCGTCACAGCGACGTCACACAGCGGCTGCCCAATAGAAGCAGAGGGGCAGAGATGAGCGGCCGGAACACCCCGCCCACCTCCTTCCTTCCTCTTTGCCGGTGGGATGCAGGTAAGCTGTGTTCGACATTCCCGGGGTGTCACACGGAGCGACGTGTGCTGCCTCAGGAACGACGAACAACCGGCGCGCAGAAGGAGGAACGACATTATGAAAATGAACGACGTGTCAACGAGCAACGATAAGGTGAGTATTTTTGCTCGTTAACAGTCGTTCGTAGCTGTCACACGCTACGACATCTCTAACGATGCCGGATGTGCGTCACAAATTCCGTGACCCCAACGTCATATCGTTAGATATATCGTAGCGTGTGACGGGGCCTTAAGAGCTGCCTTCATCGAGCATATAGGCTACATAGGGTTCATATCTTATTATCCTGAAGAGGACAGTTGCTCCATATATATTTGTTTTCCAACGAGCCGCATACCAGATACATAAAAGCCCTGTGGGGCCCCTTTGGATAACGCTGGCTTTCTACCAAAGGAAAATAGTGATTATGAACATCAGATTGTGTATACATATTATTTTTCCAGAGTATATAATTTCTTCTTAGTAAAATCACTACATTAGCACTGAACATAAAAAAATATAATCGCATTCAAATACTACATGTAAGTATGTGTCATTTTCCATGCATTGTTGCGTTGGTTGTATTGTCTCGCTTTGTATTCTTACATGACAAGCCCTTTACATAAGTAGACCTCTCCTCTATACCGGCAGCACTCGGAATCATTGTCTTGTTCACATTACCTGCCTACACGGATCTAAACTGCTTAGAATCCCACATCCAGAAACAATCACTAGCTCTCTTATTCCTTCCATAGATCATTGTGTATGATTTCTGTTTACCCAGCTCTTTTGTACAGCTCAGTACAATACACTGGGGGGCTATTAATAAGTTACAGTACAACAACGGTGGCACACATGAGCTCCCTAAGAGCTCGTACAGGTCTATTATACACTTTTCATTGGGTTTTTATTTTATTCAAATGCTATAAAATTCATAAAAAGGGAAGTTCATTATTTCCTGAAAAAAAACCCATAGTTAAAGGAAAAGTCTTGTTTCTTTATCGCATTTCAGCAAAACAATCATTTTACCGCACATAACTGTAATTAAGTAGACTGGGTTCCCTAAAAACACCAATGGCGTTATGGTATTGTCGTGTAGTGTAATGTGAATGTCTCGGACGTGTACCGCCCCAGCAGCGGTCAAACCGCTCGGATCCGGGTGTCGCTACTCGTGGCTCGAGGGTCTCCGGACCCGGGGGCTCGGGGTCACTCCGAAACGTGATGGGTAGATATTTACAGGGGAATTAGGTAGTTTGTGACGCCACCCGTGGTGTGCGGTAATAGGGAGTACCACTGCTGCCATTGGGAGTACCCAGGGTGATGGAGTGGGGCAGCCAGATGACGGGTAGGGGAAGGCCCTGGGACTCTGGATGGTGGGATGGATTGCAGGGGGAGCACAGGCTCGCTGGTAGCAGGGGCTAATCAGGTACTCACTCAGAAGGAAAGCAGACGGTGACAACCCAAGTCTCTGGGTGCCGCTGCCCTCTTGGGGATCTTGTCCAGGTTCTGTCCCCTGCAGAACTGCCTGATGGTCTGGTCCTGCCTCCATGCACAGAATTTTGAAGTGTCCAAGTGCCCCATAAGCTTGAAGCTGTCCGGGCCCCGCTCCCTACTATGGGTAGTAGAGGAGCTTGCTCTCAGGAGCTCACACTTGGGATTTGAGTGGGCTGCTTTGTTTGGATAGCCCTATCCCCCTCATTTCGCTAGTGCCCCCGATCTCTGAGCTTCGTGGGAACAGTCCATAAAGGCCCTGTCCTCCGCAGGTTAATTGCCGGGTTGCTTGAAGCCTCTCCCCGACCTAGGGTCCAGTACCTCGACGTGCTTTCGGCCCCAGACCGGCTATTGGACTGCAGCTGCCGACTGTCCTCCTCGACTAGCCAGGCACCCAGTCCCAATATCCCGCGACCGGGTCTCCGACTCCTCTGGGTCCAGACCACCGTCTGCTACCCAATCTGCTTCTCCCCTGGGAGCTCCAACTCCCAACTTCCCTGAGCTCCTCACTGCTCAAGGGCTACCACTGAACTGAACTGTCACCTCCCACCTCCTTGCCTGATCCCTAGGTGGGCGGCCTTATTCCAGCTCAGCAGCCCACTGGTGTGCCTGACAGGGTGTGGTGCGAGGTGTGATTGGTATTTTGGATGCTGATGGAAGCAGTACTGCAAGTTGGGAACCCAGAACCATGGGGGGTTCAGTTCTGCACTGGAAGATCAAGAGCGTGCAGTACACTGTGACGACCTGACTAGTCTAGGGGCGTGACATGAACTGTGCCCTGCCTCTTTCTAAATATTGTTTTATATGAACTGTGATGATAATGTGATGTGATCTTGTATAATGTACAGCAAAGTTACATGTGGTTACAAGACTATAGGGATAGATATAGTTAAATATTGGGACTAGCCCACAGTGAAAGGGTTTAATATATAGGGCAAGAGATAAGTCTTTCTAGAAAGTTAGTGAAGACTCAGTGCATGACAGAAACGTGGGTATATAGGTCGTCGAGGTTGCATGTAGTGAGTGATCTGTAGCAGGAGTAAAGGAGAAAGGACACCGTACTGGAGATAGCGTGATCTTGAAGTGTTGACCCAGACACAGAACGTGAGACAATGCTAAAGTTTTGCAGATTTTGCTGAAGCTCAGCAAAACTGGAGTAAGAACTCCAAAGGCCACATTGTTTTAGCGAACAACAAGGAAAAATGTAATCAGCTCACTCTTTGGATTCTTGGCGTGGTTCACCTCATGATAGTCCTCAGCAATGGGGCCTGTTGGGTAGGTGCACGGATCCAAGTAGCTGTTATCCATAGATTGTAGAAAGAGTGAAATCCAGTACCAATGTAAAACATGATAAAGTTAAAATTCTAGGAATCACATGATTTGAACTCCTGGATTAACTCTATTGTTTTAATTGTTAAAATAAAGACATTAACTTGACATCGGTGGTTGATTTCACTCCTTCTCTTGCTACATCGTGTTAGTGCAGCCTTGTGTCATGCAATGTTTGGCTCTGCACACACCTGCTGGCATGGTGTTGTCAGACTCTGTTCACACTACCGAGTTTGACAAGCAACTTGAGGCTTCTGGATTGTTTAGCCAGAGCCGAGCGTCAGCTGGTTCAGGATCACAGGTTTCTAGCTCTGCAGGAGTTAATTCCTGCAGACTGGTGAGCAGGACCTAAGAGCTTAGGCTGCTAATTGCCAAGTGCAGCTGTCTCTTCCCTATTTATAGCATGGTTAACTTCCTGGAAGTGCCGATGATCTCTTCAACTTTTTGCTAAAACGATCCTGGTCTTGGTGATCTTCCTGTATATGGTGATACGTGCTATGCTTCTGAGTGGTTTGAGCGTTATCCTGTTGTGCATTGCTTCCTCCCCTTTTGCGTTGCCCCCAGTACACATATTGTCTGTCCTTTATGTTTTGAGCTCTGTTTATCCGGGTTTCCATTCTCTCTTGTCCGTGTCGTTTTGTGAGGTTTTGTCTTTGTGTCTTTGCCCACATCGAGAGTGTCGGAGAGGGGTAGTAAGATCAGGGCTCGGACAAGAGTTAGGGTTACGCGGGGGGTTTGGACCTGGCAACCATCAAACTTACCTCCGAGATAAGGGACAGTGCAGTGTCTCAAGTCGAAGACCAGCCTAGAGGCCCCTGTCCTGTCCTCACATACCCCGTGACAACTTGAGTTGCAACATTTTACAGCTTTTTACACCAGAATAAAACTTTGATGAATCCGAACCTAAATCCTTACACCCAGTATTATAAACGGCACAATTGTTGGTGTAATATACTATATTGACTGGGGCACTAATCAGAATACTAAACCACTAGTTACCTAAGCATTTTATAAATCACGGCACTTATGTGGCCATAATTGGAGCGAAAATATAGTGTTTTTTATTTTAGCAAACTGCCAAAAGCTCCCTGTAAAATTACTGCCGCCACAAAAACTTTAATTAGCATAAGATTAACGCTAAAAATTCACACTTGCACACATTAGCAAAGAGCAGAAATAATTACTTGTTTGACTCATGAAAAATTTAATATGTATGGGAAAAATTTCAGGACCAAAAGCTTTGTGCAACCATTAAAAGCAACACAAATAGTCTGAAGTGACCACGGCAAAAAGTCACTTATCTCGGTGACACAGGTACCCAACGAAAACCACAAGCTCTTTGAAACATTCTCTCTCCATTGTTCTACCCAGTACAATGCTGACTAATAATATTCATGACATTTTTCAGAACATGCTCTGCTGACTCTTAAAGCTTTGCTTTCTTAGAAAGTACAGAAGGCGAGCGAAGCCTTTCGGGCATATCACATACACCTTTCCCATACATAACTGCAGCCCTCCCTTTTCTTAGCGCTGCTAGAGAGCCAGAGAAAGGTCTTTGTGTTAAGCGTTTCCTTTCTGAATAAAACACAGGGACATCAGTGTCAGTAGTATGGACACAAATGGTATTAGTGAGAAAGGGAGCGGATGACAGGAGAGTAGTACATTAGGTCAGGAGAGCATATCAAATCGAGAAGGCAAGTGAAAAAAGCTGAGGACAGTTTGAGCTTCGAGAAATATTAGCCAACGCAACGCGATTAAACACAACTGCGCTCCAAAGGCTTCTTTTTACCATAAACTTTTGCAAAACGTCCAAACTTTTTTTTTTTTTGCTTCCGTAGAAGCATTACAGCCATTTTCCACCACATCGAGCACAAAACTAACTCTAGTCATTTCATATAAGCACCCCATAAGCCGTACAGCTCTTCATGAACATCTCTCACCACCTACAGTTAAGCATCACAACAACTGGCATGGTGTAGAACTAATGAGAAACTTTAATGGGTTTTGGACATTTGTAAATTTTTATAAACTGTCTCTGGAAGAAGTAACTTCACCAAAAAACATATGGCATATAATTATAATCTCCGAAAATTATATTTTTTCGGAGGAATATCTGGGTTTTTTTTGGGTTATACTTTCCTTAGCAATTTAGATTTCGCTAAAATGGATCCCGAGAGTAAGCTTCACAGTGAAAATATAAGAAAATGGATCATAAAAAAAATGGAAATTTCCACTTGTGTTTACTTAGGCAAATGCTATGATTAAAATAGAGCACATTTTATTTTTTTCATTACTTTTAAAGGGAATCTGTCACCAGGTTTTCTTATATAAACTGAGGACAGTATGCTGTAGGAGTTAAAAACAAAAAGCAACTATGACTTTCTTATGTATGTGAGCTATTATTCATAGTATCATAGCATCATAGTTTTTTAAGGTTGAAAGGAAACTCTAAAGGGGGCTTTACACGCTACGACATCGCTAATGCGAACTCATTGGGGTCACGGAATTGGTGACGCACATCCGGCCGCATTAGCGATGCCGTTGTGTGTGACACCTATGAGTGATTTTTCATCATCGCAAAAACGTGCAAAATCGCTCATCGGTGACATGGGGGTCTGTCACAAACCACCGGGGGGGTCACTCAGAAATCCCCCGCGCTGGCTACCAGTACGTCACAATCGGGGGGTAACAAGTGGGGGTCACCCCTCCTTTATACCTCCCGACCGACAGACAGAGCACGTGACGCGCTCTCTAGCGCCCCTCTTATAGTCAGGCCAATTATGGAATTGCCCGACAATAAGCAAGGAGGCCGCTATACTACTTATGCCGATTATTGAAGGGTCCCCGGTGAGAGTAGGGTATATATTCCCCCGACCTCCGCGGGCGGAATATATAAAATCTCCCCGAATCTCACTGGCCTCCCCACAATAATCCTTGGCACAATTCGCTGCCACCAACCGATTTACGGTAACTATTAGCCGAACACACAGACGTGGGATTCAAGATCGAGATAACAGAACAGCCCAAGATTAATTATATAATTTAATCAGCCTAAAGCACACTAGAAACTACAATATATACAATAGGGAATCTACAGAATATACATATGTCAGAGTACAGTTACAATCAAAGCATGGGTTACAAACAGGCATACACAGTTCCAGCAGTTACCTTGTTGCGTCTGGCCACAGGGGGGCGCTGTACCCAGGTTTCCAGGAACTCCCACAGATGTTTCCTACACGTGCCCCCAGCGAAAGTACACTGGAAAATGGCCGAAGTAGGGTTATCAACCTGGGCAGATCCAGGTCCCCTCCTACCTTAGTGACCTCACAGGGAGCACTGCTCCACCCCTGGCTTGAGTTATGGACAATATCCCAACATGGAATATGGGCCATAACTTTGCCTGGGAGCGTCGTAGGCGGACGCCAACGCTCTCATTGTGACAGTTATGAATTTAGCTACAGAACGAGGGGACTCATGACCTGTCTGCCAGTTCCCCATTGGCTGATATCACGCCTGGGGCATTTCCCAATGTCCTGCTCCCATAAAAAGGGGGTGCCGGCATCGTCCACATGCGGAGACACCATTTTTATGGTTGCCATATTTATCGGAAATATGGCTTGCGAGATATGAACCATTTTTTACTGGAGTCGTTCTGTCTGGCTATTTCCATAGCCTTGCTAACTAGCTAGCAGCTCCTACTACAGGGTGACGGCAGGGAGTCATCCTGTGTCCATTGTCCTAAAGCCACCTAATTTCCATATCACAGGACATGGCCATGGGATTTGTTGCTAAACCAGTTGTGTGCTTCACAGATGCTGGACATCTGAGGACAAGAAGGGGGGGGGGGGGCACTGCCAGGGAGTGATGAGCGATTATGACTGGAGTCATAATTCATCTTCATATCCCGGGATTTGCCTCACACCTCCCCCCTTTTGAGGGCGCTAGGGGGCAGCACACTCCGGTGTTCCCCCGTGCGCCCGTCCGCGACCTCTCCTTGTCGGGACAGCCCGTCTGCGTTACCGTGGTCACGGCCCCTTTTGTGGCGAATGGTGAAGTTGTATTGCTGGAGCGCAAGGCTCCATCGCAACAATCGCCCATTCGTCCCAGAGACGGTGTGCAACCAGCTGAGGGGATTGTGGTCCGTCTCCACGATGAAGTGGCGCCCGTATAGATAGGGTTGCAGACGCTGCAGGGCCCACACTATGGCCAGGCACTCCTTCTCCATCGTGGAATAGGCAACTTCCCTTGGTAACAGCTTCCTGCTCAGGTACAAGACTGGGTGCTCTTGGCTCGCAGAGTCCACCTGGCTGAGCACCGCACCGAGGCCGAAGTCACTGGCGTCGGTCTGTACTACAAACGGCCGCGTGAAGTCGGCTGCCTGTAGCACGGGCGGGCTGGACAGGGCGTCCTTTAGGGCCCGGAAGGCTGTCTCGCAGTCCATTGTCCAATCGACTGCAGAGGGCAGCTTCTTCTTGGTGAGGTCCGTCAAGGGCTTTGCCAGGCTACTATAGCATGGAACAAACCTCCTATAGTACCCAGCGGTCCCCAAGAAGGACATCACCTGCTTCTTGGTCCTGGGGGTGGGCCAGGATGCGATGGCCTCCACTTTCTCAGGCTCGGGCTTCAGTGTTCTCCCACCTACCCGGTGACCGAGGTACTGGACCTCGCTCATGGCCAGCTGACACTTTCCCGGCTTGATGGTCAAACCTGCCCGGTGGATCCGCCTGAGCACCTGTGCTAGATGCTCTAGGTGGTCCTCCCAGGTGGGACTGAAGACGGCAATGTCATCTAGGTACGCGGCCGCGTACCCTTCAAGTCCCTTGAGCAGGGTGTTGACCATCCGCTGGAAAGTGGCAGGGGCATTCCTCATCCCGAATGGCATCACCGTGGACTCGTACAGTCCAAATGGGGTAATAAAGGCAGAGCGTTCCCTGGCCTTGCGAGTCAGGGGGATCTGCCAATATCCCCGGCTCAGATCCATGATGGTCAGGTACTGAGCCCCGGCCAACTGATCGAGCAGGTCATCGATGCGTGGCATTGGGTACGCATCGGCGACCGTGACAGCATTGAGCCCCCTGTAGTCCACGCAGAACCGAGTGGTTCGGTCCTTCTTAGGGACGAGGACTACAGGCGAGGCCCAAGCGCTGTTGGATGCCTGGATCACCCCCAGCTTCAGCATCTCGTCAATCTCCTGGCGCATGTGTTGCTGCACCTCCAGGGAGACCCGATATGCTGAACGCCGGATCGGGGGATGATCCCCAGTGTCCACGTGATGGACAGCCAAGTCAGTCCTTCCGGGCTGGTTGGTAAACAACCCCCGGAAGGGGTGTAGGGTGGCCCACAGCTGGGACCGTTGGTCCTCCAAGAGCTGGTGGCCAACCTCCACATCCTCAATGGATCCGCCTGCCCTAACCTGGGCTAGCATATCCAAGAGGGTTTCCGCTTCTCCCTCCTCGGGCAGGTTGCACACGGGGAGCGCACATGCCTCCCGCTCATGATGTGCCTTCATCATGTTCACATGGAAGGGCTTCCGCCTTCCACGGGCAGGGTCCAGGGTGACCAGGTACGTCACAGGGTTGAGCTGCTGGTACACGAGGTATGGGCCTTCCCAGGCTGCCTGAAGCTTGTCCTGTGGTACGGGGACCAGTACCCACACCTTTTGACCCACTTGGTAGGTCCTCTCACAAGCGTTCTGGTCGTACCAACGCTTCTGATCGGCCTGGGCTTGAGCCATATTGTCGTGTACCAGTTGCGTCACGGCCTGCATTTTGTCCCGGAAGCGCATGACATACTCGATAACCGACACTCCAGGGGTGGCCAAATCCCCTTCCCAAGCCTCTTTCACCAGAGCCAGGGGGCCCCGCACACGTCGCCCGTACAGGAGCTCAAACGGTGAGAATCCTGTTGAGGCCTGTGGAACCTCCCGGTAAGCAAATAACAGGTGTGGGAGATACCGCTCCCAGTCACTCCCATGGGAGTCGACCAACATCTTAAGCATCTGCTTTAAGGTGCCATTGAACCGCTCGCACAGGCCATTAGTCTGTGGATGGTACGGGCTGGCCACCAGATGTCGCACCTGGACTTGCTTACAGAGGGCCTCCATCAGCTGGGACATGAATTGGGTCCCCCGGTCAGTGAGCATTTCCTGGGGAAAACCCACTCGGGAGAAAATCTCCAGCAATGCGGTGGCCACCTTGTCAGCCCGAATGGACGACAAGGCCACTGCTTCTGGGTACCGGGTGGCATAGTCCACTACCGTCAGTATGAAGCGTTTCCCGGAGCTGCTGGGGATGGCCAGCGGGCCGACCAGATCCACAGCCACCCTCCTGAAAGGCTCATCGATGATTGGCAGAGATACCAGTGGGGCTTTGGGGCGTGGCCCCGCCTTCCCCACTCTCTGACAGGTTTCACACGAACGGCAGTAGGCAGCCACATCGGCCCCCATTTTTGGCCAGTAGAAATGCTGGTTTAACCTGGCCTTGGTCTTAGCGATCCCTAGGTGTCCGGCCATCGGAATCTCATGTGCGATCCGCAACAACTCCGTCCGGAACGGATAGGGTACCACCAACTGTCGGTCCCTGGGCCACGCCTCCGGTGAACCCTGCTGGACCGTGGCCCGGTACAGCCGTCCTTGGTCCCAGACCACTCGCTCCGGGTCCGAGTCCGAGGGAGGCTGTGCCGCCTGCTCCTTAAGAGCTTTCAGGCTGTCGTCAGCTTCTAACGCTGCCTGAAACCCCTGACTAGATGTGGCCAGAATCGACGAGACTGTCACATCTTCAGTCAGTACCCCGGGACCTGTGTCCTGGCCTCCACCTGACTCGGCTGCCACTTGGTCAGAAGGGGAAGAGCTATCGGACCTCCGGGAGGCCCCTTGGCTCCCAGCACTCCCACTGCGGGTGACAGCGGCCACAGCCGCTGCGACCGTGGGTCGTGCCTGCTCCTCCTCCGTTCCTGACCAAGTCGCCGGTTCAGGCAGACCTACCTGGCTTCCTGACACCCCGGTTGTGGGGGAACCATGCACCGAGATCTTACCTGGGAGCACTTCCGCTCCTGGACCGGCCCCAATCTCACCTGCCTGTTCCCCTCCTGCAGCAACAGAACCCCGCTGTGAAATCTCTGGGGACCCCACATTTGCTGTGGTAGCCCCCACCCCACACACTGGTCCTCCCCCTGCAGCACCCTGCTCTCTGCTTATCCCTGCAGAGGGCAACAGATCCCAGCTCACAGGCTGGTTACTTGTAGAGGCATTGTCACACCTTTCTCTGACCCCCTCCCCTGTCACAGCTGCAGCTGAGTGTGTGTCTATGGTGTCTATGCAAGCAGAAATATCAGAGTTCACTCCCTCCTCCCTTACATCATTCATAGATAACACATTAACATTGTCCGGAGGCATGTCAGTACGGGCTGAAGGTTCAGCCCTTGGTTGGGGCCCAAACTGGGAGGTTATCTGCCCCAAATCTGTCCCAAGTAGCACGTTTGCAGGGATCCGATCAGTTACCCCCACCTCCCTCACCCCCCGCCCTGCGCCCCAGTCCACATAAATGTCAGCAACAGGCAGCGCCGGGTCAGTGCCTCCAATCCCGGAGACAGCGAGGGTTTTTCCAGGGATCAAGTCTTGGGGGGACACCATCTCAGGCCGCACCAGAGTCACCTCCGAGGCGCTGTCTCGCAGTCCTATGGTCACAGACCGGCCGACGGTGACAGGTTGGAAGCTGTCCAGGGACCTACCACCACCCCCACCCACACAATACACCTTGGGCGGCCCTTGGGACGGGGACGGAGCCGGGGCCTTGGGACGCTGAGGGCACATGGCCTTGAAGTGTCCAGGTAGGTTGCACTGGTGGCACCGTCTTGGCTCTGCCACGGGCCTGGAGAGGGGAGTTGAGGGGGACACCCCCTGCAGTCTAGGGGCAGGTGGGGCAGTCGCAGAGTTCATCTTACCCCCTCTCCAGGTGCTGCTGGTGGCCGCTCTCCTGGCCTCAGGGGCCCGGTTGTTGGTGTAGTCATCGGCAAGGGCAGCTGTAGCCGTGGACCCCTTTGGCTTCTGGTCTCGGATGAACTGGCGGAGATCCTCAGGGCAGTTCCACAAGAGTTGCTCCGTGATGAACAAGTCCAGGATCTCCGGTCCGGTGGAAAGCTGCAGGCCTTGGGTCCAGTGGTCGGCAGCTCGGGCAAGTGCCCGCCGGTGGTCAGCCCAGGAGTCCTTTGGTCCCTTCTGTAGGCTCCGGAACTTCTTGCGGTAGGACTCTGGAGTGAGGTTGTACTGTTGGATCAGGGCCCGCTTGATGGTGTCGTAGCCCTGATCTGCCTCAGCAGGCAAGTCCCCAAGGACATCCAGGGCCTTACCCCTTAAACGGGGGGTCAGGTATTTGGCCCACTGGTCCTTGTCCAGATGGTGCTGCAAGCAAGTCCGTTCAAAAGCAGTCAAGAAAGAGTCCAAGTCTCCATCCTTCTCCAGCACTGGGAAGTCCTCAACACGGACCTTTGGAAGTTTGGTGTCTCGAAGGTCACGTGTGGCTGATGAGGGCCGGAGCTGAGCTAGCTGCAGCTGGTAGTCACGGTCTGCCTGTCGCTCTCGCTCTCGCTCTTCACGCGCTGCCTGCCGCTCTCGCTCCGCAGCCTCACGCTCTGCGTGCCGCTCTGCCCTGCGCTCTGCCAGGAGTTCCTTGTAGCCCTTCTGGTCTCCAGCCTGGAGAAGGGCCATAGCCATTTGAAGAAGGCTATCCGAGCCTCCCAGGCTCGGTGGAATGGCACGTGGTGATCTGCGGCACGCTGCAGAGCTAGGCGATTCACTGTCCCTTTCAGAGCGGAGGGCTGGCATCTGGCTCGTTGAGGAACCTTGGGTGAGCTCCTCCTCATCTTGTCCAGCAGTGCCAGGTTGCGCAATGTCCTCGGCAGAACGGTTTTCTGGCGTCGAGCTCCTGGAGGACTCGTGGGCAACCTCCTCATTGCTGTCCACAGCACCGTCCTCCCTCTCTTCGGCTCCTGCTTTAGCATTGGCCAGTTGCATAGCTCTGCTCCTGGTGCCATCAGCCATTCTTGCAGACTTTTGGTCACTGACACAGAACTGACACCTGATGCCTCCACACACCTTACAGTATCTGCACTCTGACACTCTAGTGTTGAGCTAGTCTGAAGACCCCAGCAGCCACAGCTGCTGCAGGCAGTCTTTAGTGTCTGGGAGTATGGGTCTCACACTCACACACACTATTATCTCGATCCCACCGCTATGCCACCAATATGTCACAAACCACCGGGGGGGGTCACTCAGAAATCCCCCGCGCTGGCTACCAGTACGTCACAATCGGGGGGTAACAAGTGGGGGTCACCCCTCCTTTATACCTCCCGACCGACAGACAGAGCACGTGACGCGCTCTCTAGCGCCCCTCTTATAGTCAGGCCAATTATGGAATTGCCCGACAATAAGCAAGGAGGCCGCTATACTACTTATGCCGATTATTGAAGGGTCCCCGGTGAGAGTAGGGTATATATTCCCCCGACCTCCGCGGGCGGAATATATAAAATCTCCCCGAATCTCACTGGCCTCCCCACAATAATCCTTGGCACAATTCGCTGCCACCAACCGATTTACGGTAACTATTAGCCGAACACACAGACGTGGGATTCAAGATCGAGATAACAGAACAGCCCAAGATTAATTATATAATTTAATCAGCCTAAAGCACACTAGAAACTACAATATATACAATAGGGAATCTACAGAATATACATATGTCAGAGTACAGTTACAATCAAAGCATGGGTTACAAACAGGCATACACAGTTCCAGCAGTTACCTTGTTGCGTCTGGCCACAGGGGGGCGCTGTACCCAGGTTTCCAGGAACTCCCACAGATGTTTCCTACACGTGCCCCCAGCGAAAGTACACTGGAAAATGGCCGAAGTAGGGTTATCAACCTGGGCAGATCCAGGTCCCCTCCTACCTTAGTGACCTCACAGGGAGCACTGCTCCACCCCTGGCTTGAGTTATGGACAATATCCCAACATGGAATATGGGCCATAACTTTGCCTGGGAGCGTCGTAGGCGGACGCCAACGCTCTCATTGTGACAGTTATGAATTTAGCTACAGAACGAGGGGACTCATGACCTGTCTGCCAGTTCCCCATTGGCTGATATCACGCCTGGGGCATTTCCCAATGTCCTGCTCCCATAAAAAGGGGGTGCCGGCATCGTCCACATGCGGAGACACCATTTTTATGGTTGCCATATTTATCGGAAATATGGCTTGCGAGATATGAACCATTTTTTACTGGAGTCGTTCTGTCTGGCTATTTCCATAGCCTTGCTAACTAGCTAGCAGCTCCTACTACAGGGTGACGGCAGGGAGTCATCCTGTGTCCATTGTCCTAAAGCCACCTAATTTCCATATCACAGGACATGGCCATGGGATTTGTTGCTAAACCAGTTGTGTGCTTCACAGATGCTGGACATCTGAGGACAAGAAGGGGGGGGGGGGGCACTGCCAGGGAGTGATGAGCGATTATGACTGGAGTCATAATTCATCTTCATATCCCGGGATTTGCCTCACAGGGTCCATTCTCAAAAATCGTTACTGCAGCAGTAACGAAGTTGTTCCTCATTCCTGCGGCAGCACACATCGCTCCGTGTGACACCGCAGGAACAAGGAACCTCTCCTTACCTGCCTCCTGGTCGCTATGCGGAAGGAAGGAGGTGGGGGCGGGATGTTACGTCCCGCTCATCTCCGCCCCTCCTTTTCTATTGGGTAGCGGTTCAGTGACGCAGCTGTGACGGCGCTGTGACGCTGAACGAACCGCCCCCTTAGAAAGGAGGCGGTTCGCCGGTCACAGCGACGTCGCCACACAGGTAAGTAGTGTGATGGGTCTGGGCGATGTTGTGCGGCATGGGCAGCGATTTTGCCCGTGTCGCACAACAGATGGGGGCGGGTACCCACGCTAGCGATATCGGTACCGATATCGCAGCTTGTAAAGCGGCCTTAAGTCCATCTAGTTCAACCCGTAGCCTAACATGTTGATCCAGAGGAAGGCAAAAAAAAAAAAAACAATGTGGCAAACAAGCTCCAATGGGGAAAAAAATTCCTTCCTGACTCCACATACGGCAATCAGACTAGTTCCCTGGATCAACACCCTGTCATAAAATCTAATATACATAACTGGTAATATTACATTTTTCAAGAAAGGCATCCAGGCTCTGCTTAAATGTTAGTAGGGAATTACATTACATTACAACATCATGTGGCAGAGAGTTCCATAGTCTCACTGCTCGTACAGTAAAGAATCCTCGTCTGTGATTATGATTAAACCTTCTTTCCTCAAGACGTAGCGGATGCCCCCATGTTCAAGTCGCAGGCCTAGGTGTAAAATGATGTTTGGAAAGGTCTCTGTACTGGCTCCTCATATATTTATACATTGTGATTAGATCCCCCCTAAGCCTTCGTTTTTCCAAACTAAATAACCCCAAGTTTAATAACCTGTCTTGGTATTGCAGCCCACCCATTCCTCTAATAATCTTGGTCGCTCTTCTCTGCACCCTCTCCAGTTCAGCTATTTCCTTCTTATATATCGGTGACCAGAATTGTACACAGTATTCTAAGTGCGGTCGCACTAGTGACTTGTACAGAGGTAGAAGTATATTTTTTTCATGAACACTTATACCTCTTTTAATACATCCCATTATTTTATTAGCCCTGGCAGCAGTTGCCTGACACTGTCCACTAAAGTGAAGTTTACCATCCACCCATACACCCAAGTCTTTTTCTGTGTCTGTTTTACCCAGTGTTCTACAATTAAGTACATAATCATAAATGTTATTTCCTCTACCCAAGTGCATGACCTTACATTTATCTACATTAAACTTCAATTGCCACTTCTCAGCCCAATCTTCCAATTTACATAAATCTCCCTGTAATATAAAATTATCCTCCTCTGTATTGATTACCCTGCAGAGTTTCATATCATCTGCAAATATTGAAATTCTACTCCGCATGCCCCCAACAAGGTCATTAATAAATATGTTGAAAAGAAGCGGGCCCAATACTGACCCCTGTGGTACCCCACTATGAACTGAGACCCAGTCTGAGTACGTACCATTAATAACCACCCTTTGTTTCCTATCACTGAGCCAGTTTTTAACCCAGTTACACATATTTTCCCCTATCCCCATTATTCTCATTCACTTAAATTAAAGGATTCATTACGTTGTGATTATCATTACAAGACTAAAAACTCATGTGCAGTTCAGTCTGACATACCCCCTGTTGAGATAGACAACTCATAGTCAATTTACAATCTCTATAGAGAGCCTGGCGTAGGCGGGGGCAGCTCCCAGGGCTCAGCTACATGCTTAAAACTCAATTCTTTGATTATGTGAGAACAGCTGCACCCAGTAATCTATGTGATACACCATTGTATTCAGGATCTCCTTGCCTTCATTATGTTGCTGTCAGATGATGTAGCAAAAACCTGCTGACAGATTCCCTTTAAGGGCTGCTTCTCACTTGCGAGTTTCTCGCAGTAGAGCAATGCGAGAAAAACTCGCATTGAAATCGGACACATGTTAGTCAATGATTCAGCTCTCATCTGCGATTTTTTTCTCAGTCCAAATCGGACCGAGAAAAAAATCGCAGCATGCTGCTTTTTTGCGAGTTTCTCGCACCATTTGTCCCAATGATTTCCTATGGAAGGGGATTAAAAGTAGCATCACACACGCGCACAACCGTTCACATTTGCGAGTGTGGCAGTAACTTTGCCCATTAAATAATCAACAGATGAATGTGACAGCACATTCCCATAGGTTAATTAAATGACACATGTGTAATAGCTTTTATCTAATTAAGATGTTGCATGAAACTAGCATCGCAATCGCAACACACACGCGAGCAAAAAGCATCGCACTTGCGTTGCACTCGCACCTAACGTGAACAAAAATCAGCCGAGTATTTTTCAGCCCAGTCGGACCGATTTTACTCGCATAGATGTGTTTCCAGCCTAAGACTAAAAATTGTACAATCGCCTAAAATGATAGGAATATATTATAGTAATCAAAGAAGTAACCACCAGGTAAGATATGGAGGTACTAGGCATAGAAAAAGAGGCAGTTGCCTGATTAACCCTTAGGGTGGCTTTACATGCTACGACATCAGTACCGATATCGCTAGCATGCGACCCTCCCTCATCTTTTGTGTGAAACGGGCATATCGCTGCCCGTCGTGCACAAAATCGCGCACCCGCGTCACACATACTTACCTGCATAGTGATGTCGCTGTGACCGGCGTACCGCCTCCTTTCTAAGGGGGCTGTCCGTTTGGTGTCACAGCAACGTCACTAAGCGGCCACCCAATGAAAGCAGAGGGGCGGAGAGGAGCGGGACGAACATCCCGCCCATCTCCTTCCTTCCGCATTGTGGCCGGCGGCAGGTAAGGAGATGTTCCTCGTTCCTACGGGGGTCACACACAGCGATGTGCACTGCCACAGGAACGAAGAACAACAACTGCAAAGCGATAGTATCGATAATTGGGAGCAGACCCCCATGTCAACGAGGAGCAATTTTGGACATTTTTGCAAGGATCCAAAATCGCTCCTTGGAGTCACACACTACGAGATCGCTACAGCGGCCGGATGTGCGTCACAAATTCCTTGACCCCAACGAGATCGCTGTAGCAAAATTGTAGCGTGTAAAGCCCGCTTAAGATACTGTTAGGGGCACTTTGCACACTACGACATCGCAAGCCGATGCTTGTGATGCCGAGCGCGATAGTCCCCGCCCCCATCACAGCTGCGATATCATGGTGATAGCTGCCGTAGCGAACATTATCGCTACGGCAGTTTCACATGCACTCACCTGCCCTGTGACGTCACTCTGGCCGGCAAACCGCCTCCTTATTAAGGGGGCGGGTCGTGCGGCGTCATAGAAATGTCACACGGCAGGCGGCTAATCGAAGCGGAGGGGCGGAGCTGAGCGGGACGTAAACATCCCGCCCACCTCCGTCTTTCCGCATAGCCGGCATGAGCCGCAGGACGCAAGTAAGGTGATGTTCCTCGCTCCTGTGGCTTCACACACAGCGATGTGTGCTGCCGCAGGAACGAGGAACAACATCGTAACATCGGTCCTTGCAAAATTATGGAAATGACCGACGCTACACCGATGATATGATTTGGACGTTTTTGCGCTCCTTAATCATAGAAAAAAGGATTTACACACTATGATATCGACTGCGACGCCAGATGTGCGTCACTTTCGATTTGACCCCACCAACATCGCATCTGCGATGTCGTAGTGTGCAAAGTGCCCCTTAGGGTGATTTTGCACAGGACATATTTTAGCATAAGAGTTTTTTGCACTTTTTTCGCTACATAAAAAAACTACAAAATGCTTGTAAAAAAATCAAGCTATTAGCATAATGTAAGTTGCCTGCACTCCTTCACCTCTTGAGTTCTTTCCATCAGTCCAGTATTGAAACCCTTATATCTTAAGCACATCTATTCTATTTTAAGAAAATACTGATGCAATTATAGTTTGTACTCTGACCCCTCTATTACTTTCTGTCTTTTCCTAAAATCCAAATTTAAAAAATGAAATGTTATGCGCTTTTATATTTTTATTACATTTGAGTGTTTTTATGTACCGTAATTATTTTATTACCCCAGCTCTAAACCTAACCATATTCTAAGCACTATCTCTATCCCTTGCACCATACCTAAATCTAGCTCTAATTACTGTGATGGGCGAATAGTAACTATCGTGTTCGGATAATGCTTACCAAATACCGAGTGCTATTCCTGTATTCATCACAACAAGAAAAATGCTCGGGTTCCCCATTGTCTTGCATTAAGTTCATTATTCATGATGAATACCAGAATAGTACTTTCGGATTTGTTATGAATATCCGAACACGAATAGTTACTATTCATCCAGCGCTAGTTCTAACCAATTCTAACTTTAGTCCTAGATCTGGCCCTAAACCTAGTTCTTACCCAAACCCTAGTGCTAACCATAGTTAGAGTTAGAAAAAGCGTGTATAAACTTAAAGTATTGTATAAAAATAGCAAATTGTCTCTTCATTGAGGAAGTAGATGTACTCTAGAGCCACATCTTGGAGATGACAATCCTAAAAGTCAAAAGTGACCCTTTAACTAGTCTTGTCATATGAATTAGGATTCGAACCTCAGTTTCCAGACACCATGTTTCAGGATGGTTGTCCCTCTTGAATACAAAGCATAAGATCTGATCTGGCTGAATGAGAGGCTAAGATGGGGTTTAAGGGGGAAGCTATTCTCCTTGCGGAGACTGAAAATCCATTCCAGCATGGTAGTGAGCAGTCTTTAAGCCGCAATGCTCCTCTGGGAAATATGCAGATTGTCTCTACAGTGAAGAAGTCGATGAACTCTGGTGCCACCTATTGGAAGTAGCAATCCTAAAAGTCAAAAGTGACCCTTTAACAAGCCTTGTCATATGACTTAGGATTTATGCCAAATCATACCCTCAATTTGCAGACACGGTGTTTCGAGATGCTTGTACCTCGTCAGTGTAAAGTATGTGATCTGATCTGACTGTATGAGAGGCTAAGATGGGGTCAGAGCACAATGAAGCCTTTGTGATCTCAATCACTGGCTATACAGAGTGCAGCAGCTTATCATCGGCTGATACACTTTGCATAGGTAACTGCCTAGATGACACAGCTTACTTCATCATTCTGAAACCTTTCTCATCTCACTCACTGCCTATGCAGATCACAACAGTCATTGACAAACTTATATTGGCCGCTGCACTCTGCATAAGAATTTTCAGCACTGTCCAAGATGTGAAAGATATCTTTGGTGGATTTATTAATGTAGCTCTCCAGCTGCAGAGTTGGCACTAACTGTTTGCCTATGTTGCTCTAAGAAGTGTCGGTGGGGTGATTATTTGACCCAATAAAATTACCTATTGTACTTGGCTCCACTCCACTTTGATATAAGTCCAGTCCCTTTAAAATGTTATCTTGAATTGAAAACTCACTTTTGAATTTCTCTATTAGGCCTTTTTCACACGTTTGTAGAAAACACGTTTTTTACAGACGTGTTGAAGTTGCGTATTGCCTCTGTGTGGCGTGATTTTGGCACACGTGTGTTCTCCATGTGCTATCCATGATAGCACACAGAGATCAGGAACCTGTTACTCCCCTGTCCCCGGTGGTGCAGTCCATGGTGCTGCTGCTTCCGGATCCACGATGCAGTGAATATTCATGCGCATAATGACCAGGCTCGGAAGGATATGACAGCAGGGCTGGAGACAAGTGAGTATAGAAAAGATTTTTATTTCAAAGACATGTGTTTTCTCCGGTACGTGTCACATGGATCATCACATCAGTACATCACACTGACACATAGTCCATGATAAATCACTGATGTGTGCGCAGACTCATTGATTTTAATGGGTCTGTGTATGTCCATGATTCCGGTACATATGAAAACGTAGTTTTACGTACCGGAATCACTGATATGTGAAGGAGGCCTTTGGGTGTTCTAAGTTATTGGAAGGGGTCCCCCATTTAATACCTCAATTAACCCAATTATAGACCAGATACAAAGATTGTTTTTGAGTGATTCAACATATCCACTGACATCAGTGGGCACCATGTAATGCTTTATTCCTTCTATGGGTCTGCTGTATACAGTAGGAGAATTGAACTCTTCACCTAAAAGCATCTGACAAAAAGGATTGAGAGCAGACAATGTCTTTGATTTCTTCAAAATGGCTGGTGAGCTATTGGATAGTGGCAGGCGCAATGTCTATTTTAACGATACAGCACCTATAGTGCTATCAGAAAGCTGATAAAAGGGGGGGGTGGCCTGCATGCTGAAGGCAGTGTCACAGGCACTCCTCTCACAGACAAAAGGCTGCAAGCCCTGCTCGGTTCTCTGAGGTCATCACTGCAGGAGGATTTCAGGGATCTTAAGAACATGATTAAAGAAGTTAAAGAGGAAATCAAATCACTGGGGGACCGTACAGACCATGTGGAGTCTAAAATGGCCGAACTTGCTAAGTCACACAATGATCTGATTGATGCTAACACAGCGTTAGAGAAGGAGGTGGGAATACTGAAAAACAAGCTTGGGGATCTGGAAGATAGGTCCAGAAGGAACAATCTAAAAATTAGGGGCATTCCTGTGTCAGTAAATGATAAAGAGTAGAGATGAGCGAACCGGTCGTGGTTCGGCTCGAGCCGCATAGGAAACAATGGGAGGCAATCACAAACACATAAAAACACCTAGAAAACACCCTCAAAGGTGTCCAAAAGGTGACAAACAACTCACAACACAACACAAACACATGGGAAAGTGACAAGAACAAATTCTCATGCTTAAACAAAACAGCGTTACAAGGAAAAGAGGAGGAGACACAGATATAGGCATGGCACGCCCTTCTAAAATCATGTAAAACACCGCAAGGTGACTCCAAGCGGAGTCTCCCTTTTTTCCAAAAATTGGGCCACACAGACACCCCTTCAGTGGCAGCACTTGTGCCCCAGTTGTACACTTCACAGGTAGATTTGCATCAAGCACATTCTAAAATACGACATCCTTAACCGTCCCCAGGATGACACCGGGGTAGGTAGCAAAGTCTTTCCTGATCCCAGCTCTGTTCATCTTGGCTCCTTTTAAAAAACACAGCAAGGGTTACTCCAAGCGGAGTCTCCCTTTTTTCCAAAAATTGGGCCACACAGACACCCACCCCTTCAGTGGCAGCACTTGGCCCCAGTTGTACACTTCACAGGTAGATTTGCATCAAGCACATTCAAAATTACGCCATCCTTAACCGTTCCCAGAATGACACCGGGGTAGGTAGCAAAGTCTTTCCTGATCCCAGCTCTGTTCATCTTGGATCATTTTTAAAAACACTGTAAGCAAGGGTTACTCCAAGCGGAGTCTCCCTTTTTTCCAAACATTGTGCCCCACACACACCCACCCATTCAGTGGCAACACTTGTGCCCCAGTTGTACACTTCACAGGTAGATTTGCATCAAGCACATTCAAAAATACGCCATACTTAACCGTCCCCAGGATGACACCGGGGTAGGTAGCAAAGTCTTTGCTGAACCATGAATTGTTCATCTTGGCACCTTTTAAAAAACACAGCAAGCAAGGGTTACTCCAAGCGGAGTCTCCCTTTTTTCCAAAAATTGGGCCAAACAGACACGCACCCTTTCAGTGGCAGCACTTGTGCCCCAGTTGTACACTTCACAGGTAGATTTGCATCAAGCACATTCAAAAATACGCTATACTTAACCGTCCCCAGGATGACACCGGGGTAGGTAGCAAAGTCTTTGCTGAACCATGAATTGTTCATCTTGGCTCCTTTTAAAAAACATAGCAAGCAAGGGTTACTCCAAGTGGTGTTGGGCCACACAGACACCCACCCCTCAGTGGCAGCACTTGTGCCCTAGTTGCAATAAGGATGTTTTGATTTGCATCAAGCACATTCCAAATCCACAAGCATTTACTCTCCCCAGGATGACACAGGGGTAGTAAATTCCTTGTGGATCCATGACTTGTTCATTTTGATGAACGTTAGTCTGTCCACATTGTCACTGGACAGACGCGTGCGCTTATCTGTCAGCACACACCCAGCAGCACTGAAGACACATTCAGAGACAACGCTTGCAGCTGGACACAACAAATTCTCCAAGGCGTAAGTGGAAAGCTCAGGCCATTTTTCAAGATTTAAAGCCCAAAATGAGCAAGGCTCCATTTGCAAAGTCATGGCATCGACGTTCATTTGGAGATACTCCTGTATCATCCTCTCCAGCCATTGACTATGTGTCAGACTTGTTGTCTCTGGTGGCCTTGCAAAGGATGGTCTAAAAAAATTATGAAAAGATTCAATAAAGTTGCTGTTACCAGCACCAGATACGGTGCTACTGGTGCGGGTAGACTGTTGAAGATGACGAGACCGTCCCATGTTTGTCAAGTTACAACTGGGAGATTCACTCCCTGCACCTGCACGGTTGTTTGGTGGAAAAGCCGAGCTAAGATCGAGTAACAGCTTTTGCTGATACTCCTGCATACGTGCGTCCCTTTCTATGGCTGGAATTATGTCACAAAATTTGGACTTGTACCGGGTATCTAATAGTGTGGCAAGCCAGTACTCATCATCACTTCTAATTTTGACAATACGAGGGTCATGTTGGAGGTTGTGCAGCAAGAAGGTGCTCATGTGTCTTGCGCAGCCATGCGGACCAAGTCCACGCTGTGTTTGTGGCATAGAGGTGCTAACCGTTCTTTCTTCCTCTGACATCTCCCCCCAACCTCTTTCAACTGAAATTTGACCAAGGTCCCCCACATCCGCTGAGTCTTCCATGTCCATGGACAGTTCGTCCTCCATTTCTTCATGTTCTCCAGCACCTTCCTCAACATTTCGTCTGCTACCATGCGCCCTTGTTGATCCCTGTCCCCCATGGTCCCATGCCTGCCGCCTTGGTGATGATGAACGTCTGGACCTTGGTGATGTTGTTGTCTCTTGCGCATATGAATCCTCCTGTAGTTCATCCCGTTCCTGTTGTCCCATCCCCTGACTCCGAATAGTGTTTAGCGTGTGCTCCAGCATGTAAATGACTGGAATTGTCATGCTGATAATGGCATTGTCAGCGCTAAACATATTCGTCACCATGTCGAAACTGTGCAGAAGGGTGCATAGGTCCTTGATCTGAGACCACTCCATCAAGGTGATCTGCCCCACCTCTGCATCTTGTTGGCCCAGGCTATACGTCATGACGTATTGCACCATTGCTCGACGGTGCTGCCACAGTCGCTGTAACATGTGGAGAGTCGAATTCCAGCGTGTCGGCACATCGCATTTCAGGCGATGAACCGGCAGGCCGAAAGACTTCTGGAGCAATGCAAGTCGCTCAGCTGCGGTGGTTGAATGGCGGAAGTGAGCAGACAGTTTTCGTGCCCTGTTCAGAAGACCATCTAGGCCGGGATAGTGTGTTAAAAATTGCTGGACAACAAGGTTCAACACGCGAGCCATACAAGGCACGTGTGTCACCTTGCCCAGGCGAAGGGCCGCACCCAGGTTTGCAGCATTGTCGCACACGGCCTTACCAGGCTGCAGGTTGAGTGGAGACAACCATTTACCAAACTCAGTCTCCAGAGCTGCCCACAACTCAGCCGCTGTGTGACTCTTATTTCCAAGACATTTCAAGCTAAAGACCACCTGATGCCATTCCGCTCTGCTGCCAGCATAGTAATGAGGGGAGTGTGATTCCTTCTGCGCAGTTAGAACGCTGGTGGCCTGACCAGGCAGGCTTGGGGCGGAGGTGGAGGACCCAGACAAGGTGCAGGAGGCAGAAGCAGTGGAGGAACTTGGACAGAGAGAGGATTGACACACAAGTCGTGGGGACGGCAAGACTTATGCAGCAGACCCTTCACTATCTATCACCATAGTTACCCAGTGCCCAGTCAGCGACATGTAACGTCCCTGTCCATGCCTACTGGTCCAAGTATCGGTAGTGAAATGCACCCGTTCACACACACAGTTTCTCAAGGAAGCGGTGATGTTGTGTGCGATATGCTGGTGTAGCGCAGGCACACCTTTCTTAGAGAAGTAGTGGCGACTGGGCATCTGCTACTGGGGCACAGCGACAGACATAAGGTCTCTAAAATCCTGTGTGTCCACCAGGCTGAAAGGCAGCATTTCGGTAGCCAAGAACTTACAGAGGGATAAAGTCAACCTCTTAGCTTTGTCATGGGTCGCAGGAAATGGCCTTTTATTTGTCCACATCTGAGGGACAGAGATTGGTCTGCTGTGTAGAGACGGTGGTGAGTAGGGTGTCCCTGAAAAAATGCAGGTTTGTGAGGAAAGTGCAGGCGTAGACATGATGTTGCCTTCATCTAACGTTGATGCTATCGATGTCTGAGAGAGCTGTACACACGCATTTGTTTCCCCTTCCAAACCAACTGATGACCTACCAAGCAAACTGCCTGTTGCGGTTACAGTGGTGGAAGTTGTGCGTGGAAAACCAGGTGTGACAGCTGTCCCCACAATCCTAGAAGATGAAGAGCGCGCGGATGCACTGGAAGGGGCAGGCGGTGGATGGTCCACTCCGCTAGGCCACATTGCAGCACGGTGAGCTTCCCACTGGGACATATGATATTTATTCATGTGACGATTCATGGAAGAAGTTGTCAAACTGCTGAGGTTTTGACCTCTACTAACAGAATCACGACAAATTTTACATATCACATGATTTGGGTGATCTTTTGCTATGTCAAAAAAGTATCAGGCAAGGCTTAGAGGGCATGCGACCTGCTGAGCCACCCCGACTAGTGCTCAGAGGCACAGTGGTGGCTGAGGATGCAGTTGTAGACATGCTACCAGTACTCCTCCTCTGTCCAGGAAGGCGCAAGGTAACTTCGTCGTCAGTAGCATCCTCCTCCACCGCCTCTGTTGACCTCCTCGAGTGCCTGACTGTGGGTTGACAGTAGGTGGGATCTAGAAGTTCCTCATCAAGCGTTGTGTTTGCACTCCCCTCCCCCTCAGACCGAGCCTCTTCCTGCCCTGAACGAATATTTAAGTTGTCATCCCAATCTGGTATCTGAGTCTCATCGTCATCAGTATGTTCCTCATTGTCTATTACAACAGGTGTTTCAGTTTGTGAATAAGGGTCAACATTATGCTCATGAACTTGGTCATCACGGCCTGAATCTGAGTCACAGAGGTTCTGGGCATCACAGCAGACCATTTCCTTGTCTGTATTCACTGTAGCTTGGGAGCAGACCTCTGATTCCCGGGCTATAGTGTGACTGAACAGCTCTGCAGACTCAGCCATCTCTGTTCCACCATACTGTGCAGGGCGGATGGAGACTTGAGAGCTGGGAGAAAGCAAGTGTGTTTGGGATGACAACTCAGAGGACTGGTCTTTTTTGAATGCGGTAGTTGAGGTGGCGGAGAGGGCACTTGTTGGACCACTTCAGATCCATTCAAGCATTTTCTTTTTTTTGCCATCATCTACCTTTGTTCCAGTTGTTCATGTCCGTAAAAAAGGGAGCACATCAGATTGTCCACGGTAAATAGTAGACATCTTACTTTTGCTGGAAGATGGTCTATCTTCAGCAAATGTTAATGGAGCTTTGCCACCTTCCCCACGGACAAACCCTTTTTTTCTTTTTCCAACACGCCTGTTCCCCTTTCCACCAGCATCTGTCATTTTGCCACTCATTTTGATTGCGACAAGATTGTGCACTTAAAATGTGGTAGTAAAATTTGAGAGGTGGTGTAGATTGCAGCAGTGGTCTAGCTTTATTGACAGCAGAATAAACAACAATAACTATCCCTCACAATGCAACTACGGCCCTTAAACTGGCAGCACAGTTTGCTAGTATAATGGCTTAGTAAAAATGAGTTTGAGTGTGCAATGCAAAGGTGCTGCAAATATCTTTGCACCAGTGGGACAATAATGAAGTCCAACAGCCACTTTTAGGATGCCACTAAGTTTCCTCAGTGTTTGCTAGTATAGTAGCTTAGTAAAAATGAGTTTGAGTGTGCAATGCAGTGGTGCCGCAAATATCTTTGCACCAGTGGGACAATAATGAAGTCCAACAGCCACGTTTAGGATGCCACTAAGTTTCCTTAGTGTTTGCTAGTATAATGGCTTAGTAACAATGAGCTTGAGTGTGCAATGCAGAGGTGCTGCAAATAGCTTTGCACCAGTGGGACACTAATGGAAGTCCAACAGCCACTTTTAGGATGCCAGTAAGTTTCCTCAGTGTTTGCTAGTATAATGGCTTAGTAAAAATGAGTTTGAGTGTGCAATGCAGAGGTGCCGCAAATATCTTTGCACCAGTGGGACAATAATGAAGTCCAACAGCCACTTTCAGGATGCCACTAAGTTTCCTTAGTGTTTGCTAGTATAATGGCTTAGTAAAAATGAGTTTGAGTGTGCAATGCAGTGGTGCTGCAAATAGTTTTGCACCAGTGGGACAATAATGAAGTCCAACAGCCACTTTTAGGATGCCACTAAGTTTCCTCAGTGTTTGCTAGTATAATGGCTTAGTAAAAATGAGTTTCAGTGTGCAATGCAGAGGTGCCGCAAATATCTTTGCACCAGTGGGACAATAATGAAGTCCAACAGCCACTTTTAGGATGCCACTAAGTTTCCTCAGTGTTTGCTAGTATAATGGCTTAGTAACAATGAGCTTGAGTGTGCAATGCAGAGGTGCTGCAAATAGCTTTGCACCAGTGGGACACGAATGGAAGTCCAACAGCCACTTTTAGGATGCCACTAAGTTTCCTCAGTGTTTGCTAGTATAATAGCTTAGTAACAATGAGCTTGAGTGTGCAATGCAGAGGTGCTGCAAATAGATTTGCACTAGTGGGACACTAATGGAAGTCCAACAGCCACTTTTAGGATGCCACTAAGTTTCCTCAGTGTTTGCTAGTATAATGACTTAGTAACAATGAGCTTGAGTGTGCAATGCAGAGGTGCTGCAAATAGATTTGCACTAGTAGGACACTAATGGATGTCCAACAGCTACTTTTAGGATGCCACTAAGTTTCCTCAGTGTTTGCTAGTATAATGGCTTAGTAACAATGAGCTTGAGTGTGCAAAGGGCAGGAGGGTACAGTGGCCGGGTTGTGGGTCAGTGTAGAGGAAAGGAAGCCTCACTTTCTATCCCTCCTAATGGTGAAATGCAGCAAGGAACTCCTTGACCTTAGCTACACAGACGCTCTTATCTGTAGCTGTTAAAACCTCTTTCCACTGACCTGACTGTCACCTATGGCTCTGAGCCTGCTGTTATTAGCCCTTACAAATGCTGAAAGAAACTTCTATCCCTATTCTGTATAGCGCTGTGTGTAGAGCGTACACAGCAGTATCGGAGACAGGAGCTGCACCTGCGGTGACTGACACGCAGACGCAGAAGGCAGATAATGGCGTCCAGACGGGCAGATGCCCGTATTTATAATGCAGGGACATGTGACATGGGCATCCTATCACACATGCCGTTGCTTCTCTGGCTAAAAGTCCACTTAGCTGTGTGTGTGTCTGGGATTGGCTGACATGCTGGCCTGCCCCACTACACGCGCGCTTAGGGAAGGAAGACAAGGAAAAAAAAAATGGCGATCCCAGCAGCAGTGATCTGAATGCGCAGTCCCCGCACACTATGCGCTGAAATTTCATAACAATGTGAGTCACAGAATGACTTACACTATTACAGCGGAAAGCCAGCTAGGAATTAGCTTGGCTTTTTGCTGCTAGAACCGTTCTCGAATGTAACTAGAACTATCGAGCTTTAGCAAAAAGCTCGAGTTCTAGTTCGATCTAGAACAGCCCCCAAAATCACTTGAACCGCGAACTGGAGAACCTCGAACTGCGAACCGCGCTCAACTCTAATAAAGAGCTGCCAGATTTCTTTCACAAGTTTCTCCAACTACTGCTCCCAGAACACACAGAAAGAGATCTCATAGTGGATAGAATTCATAGAATCCCTAAACCTAAAGGTATCGACCCCACTCTGCCCAGGGACACGCTGGCACGACTGCATTTTTATAAAACAAAGGAACCAGTGCTCCAAATACTGAGGGATAACTCTATCCTCCCAGATGAATTTAATGATTTAACCCCTTAACGACCGCGGGCCATAAAATTACGTCCTTGCGGTCATAACGTTACTGCCCGCGGTCTGCAGGCAGCATCATGCTGCGATCGGCACACATTTCAGCTGATTTTCACAGCTGAGATGTGTGCCTGCTAGGCACGAGCAGAATCGTTATCTGCTCGTACCGTTTAAGCCCTTATATGGCGCTGTCAATATGTGACAGTGCCATTATAAGCGCGATCGCGGTAACGTTTTACTTACCGCCCGATACCGGAAGTCACATGACGCGATCACTTGACTTCCGATAGTTGTCATGGTAGCACAGGGTCATGTGATGACTCCTGTACTACACCTGACTTGCTTTCCCTTTTTGCTGTGCCGGCGGCACAGCAAAAGAGAAAGAGAGCGTATCTGCTGTTTACAGCCTTGTAACTGTGATCAGCAGATACTGCAGAGCGATCGGATTGCTGATCGCAATAGCCCCCTAGGGGCACTAGTAAAATAAAAAAAAAGTAAAAAAAAAAGTTTGAAAAAATTAAAAAAAAACAAAAAAACCTAAAAGTTCAAATCACCCCCCCATTCGCCCCATTGAAAATTAAAAGGTTAAAAAAATAGAAAATATACACACATTTGATATCGTCGCATTCAGAAACGCCCGATCTATCAAAATATAAAATCAATTAATCTGATCAGTATACAGCGCAGCGACAAAAAAATTCCAAACGCCATAACGACGTTTTTTGTCGCCACAACTTTTGCGCAAAATACAATAAGAGGCAATCAAAACGTTGCATCTGCGCAAAAATGGTACCGTTAAAAACGTCAGCTCGAGACGCAAAAATTAAGCCATCACTGAGCCATAGATCGCGAAAAATGAGAATGCTACGGGTCACGGAATATGGCGTAAAACATGCGCCACTTTTTTCGGACAAACTTCCGATTTTTTTTTAACCCCTTATATAAAAGTAAACCTATACATGTTTGGTGTCTACGAACTCACACTGACCTGAGGCATCACACCAGCACATCAGTTTTACCATATAGTGAACACAGTGAATAAAATATCTCAAAAACCTTAGTGCTATCGCACTTTTTTTGCAATTTTTCTGCATTTGGAATTTTTTTGCCATTTTCCAGTACACTATATGGTAAAACTGATGGTTTCATTTAAAAGTACAGCTCGTTCCGCAAAAAATGAGCCCTCACATGACCATATTGACTGAAAAATAAAAAAGTTACATCTCTCAGAAAAAGAATGGCGAAAAAAAAAACGGAGAGCGAAAAATTGGCCGGTCGTGAAGGGGTTAAAGGTGTTCCCGGGCCTGTCTGCTGCAACTCTGGCAAAAAGAAGAGAATTTTCCCAGTTCTCCAGAATCCTGAGGGAGCATGACATACACTATAAATGGGGATTCCCGGTGAAATTGATTATCTTCAGGGAATCTAAAACACATGTATGCCAGTCCCCTCCTCAACTGAGCAAACTACTTGAGTTCTGGGGATTATCCCTTACAATGCACTCAGACTCGCGCCGGGATCAGGGGGATGCTCAGAAGAAAAAGATCAATCCTGAGTGGGAACCAGCTTGAGGGAGTCTCGCCAGCCGCAGGCGTGTGTAGCTCTCGTGTGACCTGTGATGTCACATAAGCCCTCTGTTGTTCTCGCCTATGGCGTGCAAGTACTTCCCAGCTGTCCGGTAAGGATGAAGCTGAAGTATTCAAGTTTTTTTTCTTTGTTGTTTTTTCCCTCCACCTTTGCACCGTCCCTAACTGGTCCTCCTTGCCTGCCTCTGCCTTCCCTATGCCTCTCAGTCGGCCTGCTTGGAAACATCGTCCTTTCTGGGATCCGCCATGAGCATTAAGTTTCTGTCTCTCAATGTGAAGGGTCTCAATTCTACTGCAAAAAGATCCATGCTGTAGAGAGAAGTTATAGCATCCAAATGTGATATAGCATGTATTCAAGAAACTCACCTTCTTACTGATGACAATAAAAGGCTACTACATCCAAGATTTCCACATATGTTTTTTGTAAATGACTCTAAAAAAAAAAAAAGGAGGAGTGGCTATCCTGATTAAAAACTCTGTGGCTTTCAAAATGATTGATTTAACCTATGGTGCAGACGGGAGATATATTATTCTAAAGTGCCTCCTGAATGGGCTTTTGTATACCTTGGCATCGATTTACGCTCCAAACTCATCTCAACAAACGTTTGCCCGTAAATTTTTCCAGATGTTTAGGAGCACCGCACAGGGGTCAAAGATAATCTGCGGGGACTTTAACACTCCAGTTCTTCGATCTATGGACTCCTTGGCGAGGTCCACTAAGTCAGGAAAGGAACTGAAACAGTTGGTCGCGGAGTTTCATCTACATGACATATGGAGATACCTTCATGCATCGGAAAGGGACTATACTTTCTTTTCCCCAAGGCATCGGTCGTACAGCAGGATCGACTTCTTCCTGACGGATAGTGAGACTGTTCACAAGTGTACGAGTGCTGAAGTGGGTCTGATAACATGGTCGGATCACACTCCGATAACTTTGGTTGTACAGGACTCTACTAGTGGATTTATGGTGCCTCAGTGGAGACTTAATGCTAGTTTACTGAACCAAAAGAACATTCAGGAGGAGGTTGTGGCAGGCCTGTTGGAATACTTTGGGCATAATGACAATGGGGAGGTCTCTGACGAGACCTTATGGGCTGCACACAAATCAGTTATTAGAGGGCAATTTTTAAAAACTGCTTCATTCTTGATAAAGCAAAGAGAAGCAGAAATTAAAGAAATTATAGCGCATATTCAACACTTAGAAACTATTAACAAGGCCTCCCCGTCGTCTACACTGTCCAGGGAAATTCTTACTTGCAGGTTTCAACTGCGATCCCTCCTGTTGTATAGATATGAACATAATCTTAAAAAGAGTAAATCAACGTTTTATACGATGGGGGATAGAGCCAGCACCTTACTAGCTAGAAGAACAAAAAAATGGGAAATTAAATCAAAAATTTAATTTTTGAAGGGCCCAGACGGATCACTTATAAGGCACCCTAATGGGATAGCAGACGCCTTTGCCAAGTATTATGCTGCCCTGTACAATTTAAGGGATGACCTGCAAACTCTTCAGCCAACACCGGAAAAAATTCAGGAGTTTTTGGACGGTCTGGAATTGCCTCAGGTCTCAGACTGGCAATTAGAATCTTTAAATGTTCCCTTTACTATACAGGAAAATTTGGACACCATTAGAGCTTCTAAACGAAACTCAGCCCCAGGCCCGGATGGGCTTCCCTATGAATATTATCAGCAATTTGCCTCTATTCTAGCCCCTTTTTTTACTAAAGACCTTTAATTTGTGGCAAACGACCGTGACTATTTCCCCAGGGAACCTAGAAGCAGTTATCACTACACTACCCAAACCGAGGAAAACGGTGGATACCCCTGGGAATTTCAGACCAATTTCATGGTGTATTCTTGTCACTCGACGCCGAAAAGGCCTTTGATCGGGTGCACTAGGAATATCTGGAAAGAGTGCTCACGAAATTTGGTTTTGAAGGAAGAATTAAGCCATCTGTTTTGGCCTTGTACTCAGTTCTAGCCTCGGGTTTTCGCTCATTAAAATTTTCTATAACCAATGGCACCCGCCAGGGGTGCCCACTGTCCCCTATTTTTTTGCTCTGGTGGTGGAACCTCTGGCGGAGGCGGTTAGGGTGAACCCGAACATAACTGGTATAAGGGTAGGGGAGCATGAACATAAATTGGGTCTATATGCGGATGATGTAATAATATCATGTACTAACCTTGAATATTCCTTTCCAGCAGTGATGTCCACCCTGTCGACCTTTTCTGAGGTGTCTTATTACAAATTGAATGCCACTAAGTCCTTAGTACTACCATTTAATGTACCCGCAAGGTCCAGAAGGATTTTGGAGGCAGCCTTTCCTTTCCAGTGGTGCGAAGACAGTATCCCTTATCTAGGTATCCGTTTGACACCAACCCATTCCCTCATCAGATCCAATCTCGATCACCTACTCAAAAACTTGGGTCAGGATCTAGGCAGGTATGAGAAGTTGTCGCTATCTTGGATGGCGAGAATTCAATCTTTTAAGATGACGTTCCTTCCTAAACTCCTGTATATGTTTAGGTGTCTCCCTCTTGAAATTCCATATAGATATTTGATAAAACTGCAGTCGATGACCAATAAGTTTGTTTGGGGAATAAAAGAGCTAGAGTTGCTAGTAAGATTATGCATCTGCCATATGGAATGGGAGGTCTGGGTACGCCTAATGTGATGGCCTATTATAAAGCTTCTCTTAGAGAATCACTTAAAGAATGGTGGAACATGGAGAGCTCCCATAGGTGGGTTCAACTTGAGAACTCTCTGACAGACCAGGGTTCGACGAGGAAACTGATGGAGGTGGAATATCTAAAACGTTCTAGGTCCACCCTGTGTCTCCCTACTATGACAGCATCGATAGCCATATGGCGCAGTGAGATGATCACTAAGATCCAGGTCCCGCTGTCAGAAATTTCGCTCAGAGCATTAGAATCCCACAGACCAAATACAAATTTGAGTAGATGGGAGGCAGCGGGTTTTGGAGTTTTGGCGGACTTTTACGATGGTGCAGAGATTAGGCCCTTCAACGATATACTTCGGGAGCACCCCTCCCTAAAGGGGTGTTTTTATCAACACCTGCAGATTCGCCATTTTCTAAGCACAAAATTCCCCCCTTGATCAAGCCTGACCTTACCCACTGTTAAGGCGCTATTGTTTAAAAAACTATTGAGGCAACCGGGAATCTCTTTAACCTACAAATGGTTGAACAACCCCTCTGACGAGCAAAAGCTCCTATTCTTCACCTTTTTTTGGGCCACCATTCCAGACTTGTGTAACATGTGTCACACGGTGCTTGCACTGTGGATGTCTGTTATCTCACAATTATAATGCATACAAGCCGCTTCCACTGCTATGTTTGTCACCTCAGAACTGATAGACCTTGTGATGAGACGACTTGTTGACTCTGATATTTGCCTGGACTTCACCTCTTGGTTTTTGAATAGACGGACAGACTTCATTTCATATTCTTCCTACTGCTATGGCCTCACATGATGCAGTTTGGCAGTTTTCTGGGCCAAGAGACCGCTGTCGATGAGCTGGATGATGCTGTACTTCTTTTTTTTTGGGAAATCTTCATGGCTACTCCTCGATTTGAACCAGTGACCTTTCACTTGGGAATCAACCTAATTACACAATGAGCTATTAGGGAATGTGAGAACAGGTTGTAATTTGTAGTATACAGGAAGACAAAGATTTTTGAAATACCAGGAGCAAAACAGTAACAATGCAGTGACATGACAAGAATCTGCATAACTAATCATATGCTAAATAGTGACAAATGTAATTTATTTATGAGATAATCAAGATGATGCTGCATTTTAATTTCTCTTTGCTATGCTTTGTTTTTCATACTTTTTGGCATTTGGCTTTGACAAAATTTTATTGATACAGTCATACATAGGTAAGGATGGTTGACCTTAGGGAGATCAAATCCAGCACCGCGGAGCACCATCAGGTGTTTCTCAATGCAGTGATTCTAAAGCAATGCCCCCTGGGAAATATGCAAAACATGGAAGCCACGGAGACACCATCACATGTTTCTCAACGCTGGCAGGTAACTAGCCAGGTCTTTCACCGGGAAGGAACAACCACGGGAAGGGCAGGCTCCAGTCAAGGAGACCACCTATGCCAAAACATGGTATCCATCCACAGACAGCTGTTTCGGGGTATTTGCCCCTCATCAGTGTGGAGTAGGTAACTGGCTAGTGGGAGCAATGCCTAGTAGAAGACTACATAGGTAAGGATGGTTGACCTTAGGGAGATCAACATCCAGCACCGCGGAGCACCATCACGTGTTTCTCAACGCAGTGATTCTAGAGCAATGCCCCCTGGGAAATATGCAAAACAAGGAAGCCGCGGAGACACCATCACATGTTTCTCAACGCTATTGTTTAAAAAAACTATTGAGGCAACCGGGAATCTCTTTAACCTACAAATGGTTGAATAACCCCTCTGACAAGCAAAAGCTCCCATACATGACTAAATGGGAATCAGATTTAGACATTAACACCTCCCCCTCGGCGTGGCATACTAAGACACAGTGGGTGCAAAGATCCTCAAAACGCATTAACCATTTGGAACAGCTGAAATAGGTGCATCTACATTGGTACCTTACGCCGGAAAAATTGGTGCATTACATTCCCAACTACTCACCGCTCTGTTGGAAGGGCTGCCTCCAGAGGGGATCACTGGGACACTGTTGGTGGCACTGTCCAAGGGTCCAACCTTTTTGGATAGCAGTTTTCAGACTCATTAGCGAAATGACAGGTGTGCACACCAACCCCAACCCAGGGCTGGCAGTTCTGAATTTGGGCATAGACTCGTACCCGCTACAGCTGATGGAATTATAGCCCTGGCTCGGCTAGCCAGGGGGCTAAAGCATTGAGACCCTGACTGAGGCAGCAGTTTATGAGAGAAATCTAGGAGGAGTTGATGGCCCCGGCTGGTGGACTGGGGTTGGTAATGCAGGCAGGCATCTAATCCTGTACCCTTACTAACCCCCCCTCCCCTCCCTCCCCCTTTGTTCTTGTTACCCCTTACTTGAATGAAGTCCCCATCTTTCCTCCCCTCTCCTCCCTCTCCATGTTGTTGTCTGGTTAAAGTGTAAGGCAGAGGAATTGTAACCGGATTGTCTTGGAGTATACTAATGTATGGAGCCCTCATGTGCGGGCAGTTGACAAATGTAATCTTAATTAACCATGTATGATTTTGTATCTGCCGTGTTTTCAATAAAAACTAATTGGATTAAAAAAAAAAGAAAGCTGATAAAAAATGGAACCAAACAATAAATAGGGTGGATTGAAAGTTAAAGCCCATTAAATCAGGACGGTTCCTGGATATATTAGACTGCCATACAATTTTGAGTTTCAGTGCATGATAGAAGATGGAAAAAACTTTTCTACAGGTTTTGTGTATAATGATAGGTGGGCTTGAAATTAAAGATTTACATATTACAATATGTAGACAGTGCTTTTTGAGATAATACGTTGTTTTCTGTTCAAGATTATTATGATTGGGTTTTTTTCTTGTTTTTTTAATTGTACATTTTTTCGCATTTATAGGTTTTGTATATTTGTATTTTTATTTATAGGTTTTGTGTGTTTGTATGCTTATTTAAGGCTACAAACTTTACCATAAAATTCCGTTTGTTACCTAATTAAAGCAGGCATACAACAGTGTATAGGATAATGAATATGTTTCTTTTTTATTATTAACTTTAGATGCTGTTTTACAGTATGAGGAGTTTTAATAGGACTTGAAACATTAGCTTGCCTGGACCATTAGCTTAGTCATCTGGGAGAAGGGAGATGAAGTAGAAAAAGAAAAGAGATTTCATTTCATTTAAACTAGTTTTGCTAATAAGCTGTGAACTGTTTTTAGCAAATATCCATATTTTGATCTCTCGCTATGTATATATAGTGTGTAAATTTTTATATTTAAAGGGGTATTCACAACTTTTTGGGTTTCTTCACTGCCTGAATCCTTCTGGACATGCTCTCGATCAGATTTCAGTATGTCTTGACTGAAATCTAACCCCAGGTCTCTTTTACATGTTCCCTAAGTTGGTGGATACTGGTCGACTCACTTGCATATGTATACAGATTATTCTTCAACTCTACTCACATGTATTAGATTAGGTTGAGGTCTGCGGACTGTGGAGGCCAATCCAGCACCTCTACTTCATCGTCATTGAACCATTTCTTCATCAATCTCAACATATGCTTCTGGTCATTGTCCTGCTGGAACACTATGTCGTTCTTTTGATAACCTTAGTACTCAAGTGTATGAAGGAACTCATCTTGTAGGATACTCACATATAGCTCAGGGTTGAGACCACCTTCAATCTTGGTCAAGCATCCAATGACTTTGGCTGTGAAACCTTCCCATATCATTAGGCTTCCTCCACTGAACTTGACAGATCCTTCAATTTCTCAATCTATTAGCCCCTTTTTGCCTTGTTTCTTCCAGACCCATTTGCACCCATCAGAGCCTAGTCTAATGACTTTCGTCTCATCGCTCCAAATGATCAGTTTCAAAATTCTACTGTCCACTTTTTGTATGTTTTTGCAAATTCGAGCTGACTCTTCTTATGACGATATTGAAGTCGAGGCTTCTTCACCTTTTTTTGGGCCACCATTCCAGACTTGTGTAACATGTGTCACACGGTGTTTCGGTTGCTGTGGCACTGGAGACTATGTTCGGATTTCTTGCTACTGCACATGTGCGAGAGACTATGTTCGGATTTCTTGCTACTGCACATGTGCAAGCGCTGGAGACTAAGTCCTATCTTGGAGCCATTGCACATGTGCGGGTGACATCATCGCTGACACGAGGTCACATGTCTCTGACACCTTCTAAGCTGATTGGCCGCTGGTCATGTGCTTGTGACACGTGGTCACATGTCTCTGACACCTTCTATGCCAATTGGTCGCTGGTCATGTGCTTGTGACGCTTTGCTCGGTGATAGGCCAGCGTGACGTCATTGCTGACGTTCTGGCAGCGGATTGGCTCTGGTGTCCTCCATCTTGGATGAGGCACAGAGTCTATATAAGACCCTGACGCACGCCGCCCGGCGCTCAGTCCTCTTGGTTCATGCATGAGAGTAGACGCTCTGTGCGCGTTCCTCTAGGCATCTCTCTGTCTATGCTAGGTGAGCGCTATCGGCAGGGTAGCGTCCTTGTACCTTACAACTTCGGCTGTGGTCCGTATCCTTACATCTTAGTGGAGCGGACATAGGCAGGTGCCTGAGGAGTGATTCTACTCGTAGGTGGACGTTGCCGCTAGGGTAACGTTCCTTATACTGCGTCTGGCAGTTGTTCGTATCCTCGCACACTAGGGGAGCGGACATAGGTAGTAACTTTGTGCGGCTTATGCTGCTGTCCGTCTCTTTTGCACCACTAGTGGAGCGGACCTAGGCAGGTGCCATATCTAGTGGTTCGTGTCCTCGCACACTAGTGGAGCGAACGCAGGTAGGAGCTTTGTGCGGCTTACGCTGCTGTCCGTCTCCTGGCACCGCTAGAGGAACGGACCTAGGTAGGTGCCATTTCACACTCAATGCTTTTGTCTCTGTGACCATTAACAGAGACCATACCACACACCCTCCAAGCAAGGGAGGAATTGCTTTATTTCCTAATTATATTCCTCTGTGAGTTTAACAGAGGTATTGCACTCTGCACTTGTGCTATTACTATTTACAGTGGCACACTTATATACCCCTTATCCTCTGCCATAGTCTGCAGCAGAGTCTTTGCACGGTGGACCCTGACTGTCTGATATTCCTTTGGGTTTTATTATCAGACAGCCCCCCGTAACACACGGTACTTGCACGGTGGATGTCTGTTATCTCACAATTATAATGCATACAAGCCGCTTCCACTGCTATGTTTGTCACCTCAGAACTGATAGACCTTGTGATGAGACGACTTGTTGACTCTGATATTTGCCTGGACTTCACCTCTTGGTTTTTGAATAGACGGACCGACTTCATTTCATATTCTTCCTACTGCCATGGCCTCACATGATGCAGTTTGGCAGTTTTCTTGGCCAAGAGACCGCTGTCGATGAGCTGGATGATGCTGTACTTCTTTTTTTTGGGAAATCTTCATGGCTACTCCTCGATTTGAACCAGTGACCTTTCACTTGGGAATCAACCTAATTACACAATGAGCTATTAGGGAATGTGAGAACAGGTTGTAATTTGTAGTATACAGGAAGACAAAGATTTTTCAAATACCAGGAGCAAAACAGTAACAATGCAGTGACATGACAAGAATCTGCATAACTAATCATATGCTAAATAGTGACAAATGTAATTTATTTATGAGATAATCAAGATGATGCTGCATTTTAATTTCTCTTTGCTATGCTTCGTTTTTCATACTTTTTGGCATTTGGCTTTGACAGAATTTTATTGATACAGTCATACATAGGTAAGGATGGTTGACCTTAGGGAGATCAAATCCAGCACCGCGGAGCACCATCACGTGTTTCTCAACGCAGTGATTCTAGAGCAATGCCCCCTGGGAAATATGCAAAACAAGGAAGCCACGGAGACACCATCACATGTTTCTCAACGCTGGCAGGTAACTAGCCAGGTCTTTCACCGGGATGGAACAACCACGGGAAGGGCAGTCTCCAGTCAAGGAAACCACCTATGCCAAAACATGGTATCCATCCACATCCACAGACAGCTGTTTCGGGGTATTTACCCCTCATCAGTGTGGAGTAGGAAACTGGCTAGTGGGAGCAATGCCTAGTAGAAGACTACATAGGTAAGGATGGTTGACCTTAGGGAGATCAACATCGAGCACCGTGGAGCACCATCACGTGTTTCTCAACGCAGTGATTCTAGAGCAATGCCCCCTGGGAAATCTTCTACTAGGCATTGCTCCCACTAGCCAGTTTCTTACTCCACACTGATGAGGGGCAAATACCCCGAAACAGCGGTCTGTGGATCGATACCATGTTTTGGCATAGGTGGTTTCCTTGACTGGAGACTGCCCTTCCCATGGTTGTTCCTTCCCGGTGAAAGACCTGGCTAGTTACCTGCCAGCGTTGAGAAACATGTGATGGTGTCTACGCGGCTTCCTTGTTTTGTATATTTTCCAGGGGGCATTGCTCTAGGAAATTCATATTTAAGGGCCTGAAGTTCCATTTTATAGGAGTCCTTTTTAGATGAGTCTTCTAACTGACAGACATACATTTCAACGTCCATTTTGGTGAGTAATTCTTTAATAAATGCAATTTACTCAGTTACCAAAGGTTTCAGTCCCTTTCAGTGTCTTCATCCAGGTAAAATATATCTTTGTACCGTGTTAGCCAGTAGAGATAAAAAATGTTTGTTTAAAAGAACTGAGAGTTCTCAGTAGTTGATACCTTTTAATGGCTAACTGAAAAGATGGTAATAATAGCAAGCTTTCGAGACTACTCAGGTCTCTTCATCAGGCATGGTATCAAATGGTATACCATGCCTGATGAAGAGACCTGAGTAGTCTGGAAAGCTTGCTATTATTACCATCTTTTCAGTTAGCCATTAAAAGGTATCAACTACTGAGGACTCTCAGTTCTTTTAAACAAACTTTAGTGTCTTCATCATCATTTGAGCTATTAAGTGGAATGTTGGGGAGGGAGAAGAAATCCTGGAAGCCTGAGAATTCTGTGATAGAAAGATAGAAATATGTCTGACTGTTTACTGGACATCATCTTTGACCTTGAGCTCCTGTGATGAGAAGAATGAGCTGAGTTGACTAAACAGTCCATATTGAAGCAACTCTGGACTTGTTAAGTCTCTTGTTTTTTTTCATGGCTGATTTTGGAACTATGGTGCAGCTTAAAAGGTACCTCAATGGGCAGACCAGACATTGAGCTTGGAGAATGTGTTTCTTACAGCTTTGCTCAAAAAACACTTTTTTCCCCTTCACCAATGACAGCACCTTGAGAGAGGATCCACCTCTTAGGACAGAAAACTTGTGGGTAGAAAAAGGAGAACATTCCATCTTTCCTAAGTGGTTTGATGTCCGGTTTACTGTTCTATAGGCAGTATGCTTTGGAGCTGCCTAAGCTTAGGTGAGGATAGTTTTTCTTATCCAGCAGGAGGGTGCTTTCCCATGAGGCGGCAGGTAAGGGGTAGTTTCAAAAACCAGGATCATGCCTCAGCCTTGGAGAAGCTTGCTTCAGATCAAAGGAGGGATCATTGGATGCCCTTCTTACCACAGTCTGCAGAGGAGGTGACGAGCATGGGTGTCAACATAGTTGTAAGCGTTGGAAGAACATCACCAGAAGTTGTGGCCCAGGGATGTCACTGACAGAAATGCGGTACATTTGAAATTGGATACATGGGTTCCTCCTGGTGATTACACTAAGAAGTGGAAGGGATTGACAGCTGGTTCAAGATCACCTATTCATAAGAAAGGATCCTGTGGCAAGAGGGCCCCTCCTCATGGACATTTTGGCCTACAGGATGGATAGTCCAGGTGAAATGAATTGTGAACTGACTACTCCATACAGTATGGTTTGACAAATAGTATGGGTGGGTGGCTGCATGCCCAAAAACCTTTTTCCCTTTGCTAATGTGTTTATATTAATATACTAGGGGGAACGGCCTAGAAAAGCCTCAGCTAAAACAAAGTTTAAGGATTGGGAAGTTTATAACTCTAAACTTGTTGCCTCCTATACTAACCAATCTTTGCTAAAAAAATGTGATGTTCCTAATACCCTCTATAATAGAGACCAATATTCTAGTAGATTCTGACAAAGATCCTCCAGGCTTTAACATCAGAGAGACAAACTATGAAGACTCCTCTTCTTCCTCCTCTGAGGTTGGGAGGTCAGGGAAGCCATTTACTCCTTTCGAGGATACAGATCAATTACTATAAGCTATACGGTCCACAACGGGCATTGAAGAGCTCAAGGCATCAAAAGGGCTTCATTCGAAAGAGCGTCAAACGCAAATATCCGTTAGAGGAAAAAGTCTTGGCTTTCTCAGTTAAGGCCCCAAGGATTGACATTTCCAACTTCAAAATCTCAAGAAAGACAGCCTTTCATTTTGATGACTTGGGGTTACTTAATGAATTTAAGGTCAAGAAAGCTGACAGTTTTTTGAATACGACTTGGGAATCAGGAACTTCGTCCTTTAAACCTAGCATAGGGGGCCTGCACAGCTAGATCCATGATCTTATGGTTACAAACCTTGGCACCAAGCTCAGGGTTAAAACCCCAAGAGAACAGATTTTAGCCTTTACCCCTTATTCAGAAGGCAATAGATTTTTTGATAGATTGCCTGCTTGTTCCACTCCCTAATTAACTCAGTCCGTAGATTCCTTTGGCTTAAAAATTGGAAGGGATGTAGTGCCTCTAACGGTTATGTGCGATTTCCTGTTAAGGAGAATACGTGTTTGCCTCTTTCCTGCATGACATTTTGGTGCAAGCCGTAGATGATAAAAGAAAGATTCCCTCCCTTTCCAGTAGACCCACTAGGTCCTTTCATTGAGGGATGAGATTTGATAGGGATAGAAGCGCCAGGAAAAAAGATCCAAATGGGAGTTTTTCCAGTGGAAAAAAATAGGGGACTCCTGTTCACGAACCTTCACAAATATGGTGTCCGCAGTAGTGGGTTTTATAAGAAAGGAAGATATATTATTTTTCCTTACTTGAATGACATCCTGAAAGTGGCCCTGACAGAACAAAGAAGTCAGGAAAATAGAAGTAGGGTGCAAGAAACTATTTCCTTCCTTGGATGGACTATAAATTATGCAAAATCAAAACTAACTCCATTCTAGTGTCAGACCTTTCCAGGCATAGTTCTAGACTTCATACACATGCGATGTTTTTTTACCAGGGGAAAAAAATGCTAAATGTGTATCATTTAGTGTAATCAAATATAACCTCAGCTCCAAATAAGACAAATAGAGTTCATTAATGCTGCAAAATTGAATCATTTTATTCTGAATCGGCACCACAGAGAATATTCAAAGTCGACTTTTCGACCTGTTCAAGGTCTTTGTCAAGGATATCTGTGCACGGGGAGCCAGGCAATGACAATGTCCAAAAGCGTTCAGGGGGGCACTGGATGGGGGTATGGCAGCATGAGGTGCAGGTGATCCACCATATGTATGGACATCCGGCGCTCCATACATATGGTGGATCCCCTGCAGCTCATGCTGCCATACCCCCATCCTGCACTTTCCCTGTATGCTTTTGGACATCATTGCCTGGCTCCCCGTGCACAGATATCCTTGACAAAGACCTTGAACAGGTCGAAAAGTTGACTTTGGATATTCTCTGTGGTGACGAGTTGGAATTTAAACCTGGTGTTGAATGCATTCACTATGTCTTCTTTTAACCTGGTTAATGACCTTTCCTTAAAAACCCTGACACTAAAATGCTGTTTTCTGATTGCAATTATATCCGCTAGGCGCATTGGGGAACTTGAGGTAAAAACTTCATGTCTAATTGTTCTCCATACACAACTATTCTAGAGGACCGGATCATCATAGACCCGGACCCAGCCTACCTTCCTAAAGTTTCATAGGTCTCAGAAGATAGTTCTTCCTTCTTTTTGTGATAATCAGAAATCAGAAAAGGGAGTTTAATTGCTTGGATGTAAATAGATGTGCTCTTAAATATCTTGAGGTTACATCTTCTAAATAATTTTTAATAATAATAATAGTAATAATAATTCCTAATAGTTTTTAATTAAATTTGGAGGTCCTAATAAAGGCAAGGCAGCCAGCAAAAGGACCATAACTAGATGGATTAATCTGGAAATTATGTTGGCCCATAAGTCTTCTACTCCAGTCCCAAGGGCATTTTACTTCTTACTCCATTAAAGCCATTTCCATGTCTTGGGCAGAAAAGGTAGAAGCTTCCATACAGTCATGGCCAAAGGTTTTGAGAATAACACCAAAATTATATTTTCACATGATCTGTTGCCCTCTGGTTTTTAATTGTGTTTGTCTGATGTTTACATCACATACAGAAATATAATTGCAATCATATTATGAGTACCAAAAGGTTATATTGACAGTTAGAAGGAGTTAATGCAGCAAGTCAATATTTGCAGTGTTGACCCTTCTTCTTCAGGACCTCTGCAATTCTCCCTGGCATGCTCTCAATCAACTTCTGGACCAAATCCTGACTGATAGCTGTCCATTCTTGCATAAGCAATGCTTGCATTTTGCCAGAATTTGTTGTTTTTTGTTTGTCCACCCGTCTCTTGATGATTGCCCACAAGTTCTCAATGGGATTAAGATCTGGGGAGTTTCCAGGCCATGGACCCAAAATCTCTATGTTTTGTTCCATGAGCCATTTAGTGATCACCTTTGCTTTATGGCAAGGTGCTCCATCATGCTGGAAAAGGCATTGTTGGGCGTCAAACTGCTCTTGGACAGTTGGGAGAAGTTGCTCTTGGAGGATAGTCTGGTACCATTCTTTATTCATGGCTGTGTTTTTAGGCAAGACTGTGAGTGAGCCGATTCCCTTGGCTGAGAAGCAACCCCACACATGAATCGTTTCAGGATGCTCAACAGTTGGCATGAGACAAGACTGGTGGTAGCGGTCACCTCTTCTTCTCCTAGTAGGAGAATAGGAGAATAGAAAAATGTGTTTTGGGGGTTAAAGTTCATTTTCTTAGCCAATATTGACTTTGCAAGTAATTGCTGTTAAGCTGATCACTCTTTATGACATTCTCGAGTATATGCAAATTGCCATTAGAAAAACTTAAGCAGTAGACTTTGTAAAAATTAATATTTGTAGCATTCTCAAAACTTTTGGCCATGGCTGTAGATTCTATATGTAGGGCAGCCACTTGGTTTTCTGCATCTACTTTTTTCAGATACTTCATGTCACGGTTCCAATGTGCTGAACATCCTGTATTGTTTTGTTCTGCCATGCTGTCAGAGTTGGTGTTGTTGCTTTATTGTGCAGAGCATTTTGCTGGTTGGATCCTCTCCTGGTTCTTGAGCTCCTTTAGGACAGGTTGTTTCACAGCACTGGGTTCCACGCTGGTCCTGGGAGGTGGTTACACACATGCTCCTTTTTCCCGGTGATTGCTCTGCATCATTAGGGAGTGTGTTAGCTCGGGATGTCACCAGTCTTACTTTCTGGTTACCATTGTGCTATTGGCTCCATTGTGCTATTGGCTCAGTGATCTGATTTTGGTCACTCGACTCCAGACTGCTTGACTCCGGACTTCTGCTGACCCTCCTCTGCCTGCTCCTCTGTCTCTGTTATTACTTCCTGGCTTCTGACCTCGGACTTCCTCCTGACCACATCCCCACCTGTATGTACTCTTCTGGAAACCTGACCCTCGGCTCGTATCCTGACCTTGTCTCTGTCTGCTTTCAGTATCCTGTTGTTACCTCCTGGCTTCTGACCTCGGCTTCGAACTGCATCTCCATTCACTGCACGCAAGTGTGTCTAGCGACACCTAGTGACGGACATCACACTACAGATTAGATCTCTTCTGTTCCCCTCACCTGTTTTTAGAATGTTAGGTTTTGCAAGCAAAATTCCCACCCTAAGGAACAATTCCTCGCTGGTATCTCAAGGTGTTGTTATAGGTAAAGTGAAAAATTATAATTACAATAAACAGTAATTTGATTTTCCGCAGCCCATGACAGCACTCGTACATTGTCTTTCTTATATTATGTCTTTTATGGTGGAGTTATCTCACTGGGTGTCGTCTAAAAAAAAATGTAAATGTATAAGCTAACCACATGAAGGGACCACTTTTTGGAAACGACTGAGGAATGGTGGAAGATGCCTACTTTTTGTATCCACTTATGATCTTTGTGTCATCTTTATTTCTTGACAGATTGTCAGCTCTTGAGAACAGAGCCCTCAGTTCTCTCATTATTGAACAATTTGGTACCATCTACAATTCTCTAATCCCAAATGAGAATTTTGAAGCCCTCAAACCATCCTTAATATTTTGTGTCAAAGACCATAGAAGTATTGCATTTTTCAATGTAGTTTTTCCATCAGACAGATATAAACACAGCTGGTGGTTCAGCAGGAGAGAACAGACAACCTGCTGTGAGCACAGGCGCTTTTATTCAGATAGTTATGGCGAAATCAGTTTTATCGTAAAGTAACTCTGCTTAATGCAAGTCAGACCAAATTATTTTCAGAACTTGAAAATGTTTGTTCAAAAAAACCCCTAAAAAATCAATATTGTCTGCCTATTCTCCGCACTGATACATAATTTAAGACAGTGATGGCCCCAATGTTTACACTTAAAATAGTCTTTAAGGCAAGCGGCTCCCGGTTAGAGTTCAGCCTGGAATAAGTTATTTGGGTGATAACAGGAGGCAATGCAGCAGGACGTCAATGACTAGTTAAGCCCTTCAGGACGAGGCAATTTTCAATTTTTGCGCTTTCATTATTTTCCCCTCTTCTTCCAAGAGCCATAACATTTTTACTTTTCTGTCAACATAGCCATAGGAGGGCTTGTTAACTGTGGGATGAGATGTAGTTTTGTATGGTACTATGAAGATTAGCATAAAATGCACTGAAAATTGTAAAAAAAAATCCAAACGGAGTGAAAAAATGGTGAATGCAATTCTGCCATCGTTTTGTATTTACCGTCTTTTTTGTTTTATAAGACGCACCGGATTATAAGAAACACCTCAAATTTAGAGATAAAAAAGGTAAAAAAAAATAAAAAAAGGGGTCCGTCTTATATGCCAGTGGTGTCTTACCGGAGGGGTGGCTGCAGCAGTGGTAGAGCAGGGTCACAGGAAGCAGGGGCGGTGCTGGAGTAGGGCGATGCTGCAGGCACTGTATTGGGGACTGTGTTGGCTGTGGTGGGAGTTGTACTGGCTGCAGTGGGGACTGTGCTGACTGCGGTGGGGTTGTGCTGGCTGCGGACACTGTGCTGGCTGTGTGGAGCACAGCGTGTGGCAGGTGTCACAGATTCTCTGTCAGCGGTGTGGGCTTCAAATAAATTGCACCTGGGGTCAGCGCGTGCGCAGATTGAGCTCTTGGCTCAATGACAATGATCTTGAGCCGAGAGCTCGATCTGTTGACACACCGACTCAGGGCGCCAATATTTGAAGCCCGCACTGTCGACAGAACATCTTACCCACTGCACAACCCTACTCCACACAGCCCTCACTACAGTCAGCACAACGCCCAACAGCCAGCACAGCGCCCATTCTCCACCTCCCGGTAAGCTACATTTGCATTATAAGATGCACCCCTCATTTTCCTCCCAAATTTTTGGGATGAAAAGTGTGTTTTATAATTCAAAAAATACGGTAATTTATTTTTATGGCATTCATTGTGCAGTAAAAAATACCTAGAGCCGTGATTTTCCAGATCGGTATAATTGCATTAATAACAAACTAGCATCATTATTTTCATGTATATGGTAAAATAGAAAAATTCTGAAGTTTTTTAAAAAATATTTTGGCTTGTGTCTCTATTTTCTGAGACCCGTAATGTTTGGACCTGTGTGAGAGCTTGTTTTCTGTATGGCGAGCTGACGTTTTTGTTGCTACTATGCTTTGATCGCCTTTTATTGTATTTTTTTATGGGGTAAGGTGTGGGTACTGAAAAAATACAACTCTGTCCTTTCTAATTTTTTCTCACTTTATGAAATATTGAGAAATTGCTTTACAATGCCCTAAAAATCATTATTTGATATCTGTTTGTGTAAACAGCCATCTCAAGGTGGTTAGCAGACAAGACAGGAGGAAAGACGGAAAAACAAGTGAACTCACAAGTGATGGTTGGGAAGAAATCACAAGATGTTAACATGTTGCTATATTAGTAGAGATGAGCGAACTCAAGGTTCAGTGTTCGTACCAAACACAGACTTTACCCAAAAAAACAGAGTCCGGATTTGAAGTTCGGGCGCTTTACATATACAAACCTCTAGCGCAGGCATCACTGTGCTTGGGTACGCTCGGTGCACAGCCCGGTGCGAGCCGCTTGCAGTGTGAACGGCTCACACTGGGAGTAACAACAGCGTGATCGGATGTAGTGTGCACCAAACAAAAAAAATGGAAAAACTGTGCCCACCCACCCCCGGAAGTGATCTGTTCATGACTGGCCGCATGTCGACAGAAACCCGAACTACACAATTAGTGAACTCCATTATGGCTCAAGTCCCGGTCCTAAACCAAACTATATCTAAAGTTTGGCTGAATCCACCAAACCGAACTGCCAAGGGTTCTCTACTCTCTAGATATTTCTTCACGTCATTACTTTCCTTGTCAATAGTGCGTGTCGCAGCTCAGTGTGACATTGTTAGTACTAATTGGACAGTGTCACATTGCGTAGTGACATGCACTATTGAGAAGCAAATGTCAATATTTATAGTTTTCCAGGAGGAATAAAAGTGGAAAGAAGTATGCTATAGAATATATTATTTTATAGACAATTAGGATGAGGCAAAATTTGGATTAAATTCGGATTTAATGTCCCTTATTATTCTATAAGGTGTTTCTAGAGTCCAGAACATAATAAAGTAATATGTAAAAAATAAAGAAAAAACTTATACTCACTCTCTGCTCATCTCTCCAGTCCCTCAGCTGCTCACCACCACCTATCCAGTCCTTGGCACATCTTCTGATCCCCTACCGCTCGTGAGTCTTGATGGAATCTTTGAACATCTCACACTCTACCGGATTTCCTGTCATTGACCTCAGGATGGTTCTGCACAAGAACACGGGAGATCATCAAAATTATGAGGTCATGACATGTGTCGTGACCTTTCTGCTCTTAGGTGTAGGATCATACAGAAGTGCCTTCAATGCTGGAAGTCTGGCACAGCGCGAAAGGCCAGAGGATTTCTTCGCAAGCAAGAGGAGATCAGAAGATGTGGCAAAGACTGGACGGTGGCAGTGAGTAGGAGAACGCCCAGAGAGTTGAGTGCTAAGATGAGTATAAAGATTTTTTTTAGTCTTTTTAAGCTTTGATGGCAATTATGGTTCACAGGTATGGCGGTCAACGGTTGCCAGTTTACAGATTCTGCATACCAGTGAATTACAAAAATCCACATTTTGGAGAATACAAATGTATTCACGCATCTCCGATGGGGAACAGCAATAATATTCTAAAAAATATATGTGAGGGGAGCAGCAACTTCTTACATGTTACATACTGTGAAGGGGTTACTCACTCAGCATGCTCGTTGAGGTAACAAAGAGAAACACTTTCACTTTAAGAGTCCAGCAAATGTATTTCTTCCACATAAACCATCTGTCCTGGAAAATAACATAGGCCCTATTGCAGCTTCAAAGCAACACAGACAAGGTATAGCATTCATTCTTGGTCAAGTCAAGCTAGTCCCCCTCTTTTAGGGATTACTTTCAAAGGCATGGCAGCCTCCACATACTGACCATGTGTCAAACAAACAGGCACCATTTTTAAAAATATGAGACACCTCCATAGGCGGATGTATGTGGATAGCCAGACCTGTCTGTCCTGACAGGTTCAGGACTAGAGTCATTCATTACCATCTTAGGCTCTATATTTAAACATAGTTTTATTTCTTTTGGAACTTAAGGAGTTAATGTCAGTTTTGTTGATTGCAGCTCCCAGCAGAGCATTTCAGCTGCAGCTGCTTTGTAGCCATGCCCCTCCAGGTATAAGTGGTAGTGTTTTTCTACCAGTCCTTGCTGAAGATACAAATCCATTGTACTATAGCCGCCTTGGTGGAAAGTCCTGTGAAGGAGTGTTCTAGAAGTCAGACTTTTTCTTGTTTGTTTCTGTTTTCAACTGTTTTTCTTGCCTTTCCTTGTATCATATTAATGCAGCGGTGAAGCCAGCATTTCCTCACTTGCCAGCGCACTAGCCAGGGCATCTATAGGGTTTCTCAGGGTCTCAGGTAACTGCTCGGTGACAGTTGAGGAGGCTGTATAGGACCTGGCTAGGAGGGTATGGAGAGCTGGAGGTGAGGATAGGAGGTGTCCCATCTACCCCTCTCACTAGAGCTAGGGCCTATCATTGTTATTGTGGCCCCGGTGTTTCCCTTACTTGTATTGTTTGCTGTATTTTTGTCGTGCGTCCGGTTTCCTGTAGATCTGAACGCACATGCCACGCTTGTCATACCTGGCAGCATGATATTCAGCTATCCATAAAATCTGTCCCTAAATGCCCTAGTAAGCCTCATGGCACTACATGTACCAGAGTGGACATCCAGGTTTACACAACCTTTGTGACACATAATCTCCGCCATGTTACAATACTACAAAAACTATTACAATTCTGCATATAGGAATAGAATACAGGGCAGCATTTAGATTCCTGCATTTGTGATCTTTATAACTTACTTAGTTTTACTCCAAGAAGAAATGTTCAAAATAAAAGGGAAAAAAAGGGAAATAAACATGAAGAAACACACACAGAAAACAAATCAATGACTGAGCAATTAAGAAGCAGCAGTATAATTAATGGGAGTTTTCCTAGTGTGCTGTGCCTGCGTTCCATGATACCAGAGCTTTACCTTATCTGCATTGCAGGTGTATGCGGCCACAGAAGAGTTAACTCACGACGCTTAAATCAGTCAAACTGTCTTTCCCGAGGAGCATGCTCACAAAAGATAGCAGAGAAACCAAAGCCAAGTAGACACAGAGAGAAATCAAGGGAGAGGGCGGAACGCGAGGAATGAAAGCGCACGCACCGAAAGAAGCCCCTTCCTTGTTCTTTCAATAATTAATCCCGTTGGAATACAATTAATGAGCTTTTCTGCGGCAGACATCACTAAGGCAAACAGCCTAACTAACCATGCATTGTTTGAGAGCGGAATATAAATATTTTAGTTCTCCCAGTGGTAACTGGGCTCGAAAAAAAATCCCTGTTTCTAATTTCTCTATGAAATTTAAAATACAGAGAAGTAGCCACTCTGCGATGGGAACCTTTGCCGCTTGCCCTTCGTCATCAACCCACACACAGGATTTTTTTTTCTTCCTTTAGTAAATTCTCTTTATTAAATTTCACTACATAGCCAAAGAAATAATAATAAAAAAAACCCTTTGTGCCTGGAGGCCATAACCTGTTCAGTGCCAAAAGGTTCTGCAAACCTATAGAAAAATGGTAGATTGCGACGATTGGGAGTGTGAGAGGTTAAATTAATCCCAAATAATCTACAGTGCGCAACACACAATGTGGATGTGTAATAAAGGGAAACATTCAGCCATGGAAAAGCATTTACTGGTATGTGAAAGCTTTTTTTCTTAGAGATTAGAATTAAAATGTCCATACAAAGTGCATAAAATGATTAGTGGTGATAATAGACGGCAACATTGGTATAAGGGATACCTGAAGTTCTGGTGCCAAATTGTAAAAACATGACTTATAAGGCTGCGTGCCCGCGATCAGTGTTTGCAGCTTTTTGGATGCAGTGTTTTTGCTGTTTCCAAAACTGTGCTTTGTACAGTGCAAGCACAGTAGATGGAATTTATAGAAATCTCCTGCCCTCTGTGCTTCTTCTTATGCAGCGTAAAAGGCTCTGCGGCATATCTTTCCAAGCTACAGCGTGTCAATTTATGCTTTTGGAGATGCAAGTGTTCTCAGCAGAAAACACAATGAAAATCCGCTGCTCCCCGAATTCTGATCATGAGTACGGTGTCACGAGTGTGTCACGTGTACCTTCAAATAAATCAAACCATAGATGTTCATAAATTAATTTATGTGTAATAGTTAGTAATTATACATTTATTAAATTATACTTCGTACAAAACCATTAGATGGTGATGAAGCTTCAAGTCGCCTCCTGTATGGAGAAACTAGTCACATGCATTGCTCAGGTGTGATTTTGGCCTATTCTTCCATACAAACACTTTTCAAATCCTGAAGGTTCTTTAGGCTCCTTCTATGAACTCTGAGCTTTAGTTCATTTTTTGCAACTGTCAAATTTTTGCTACACTCTGGAAGCTGTACGTGAAATTATGCCTTTATGCTTTATATTATTACCACTGTACATGAATAAAAGAGGTGGAAATTTACCCTGAGTGGTGACCGTTATACTCCACAAGTGCCGGATTTTTCTTCCTCTTCTGAGCTTTAGTTCCTTACATAAAATTTCTATTGGATTCAGGACAGGTAAATGGCTCGACCATTCTAACAGCTTTATTTTCTTTAGGGTGCTTTACACGCTGCGACATCGCTAGCGATGTTGTGTGCAATAGCACCCGCCTACGTCGTTCATGCGACATTTGGTGATCACTGCCGTAGCGAACATTATCGCTACGGCAGCGTCACACGCACATACCTTTTCAGCGACGTCGCTGTGACCGTCGAACAATCCCTCCCTCAAGGGGGAGGTGCATTTGGCATCATAGCGACATCACTGCGGCGTCACTAAGCGGCCACTCAATAGAAGCAGAGGGGCGGAGATGAGCGGGATGTAACATCCCACCCACCTCCTTCCTTCTGCATTGCCGGTGGACGCAGGTAAGGAGATGTTCGTCGCTCCTGCGGTGTCACACATAGTGATGTGTGATGCCGCAGGAACAACAAACAACATCGTACCTGCAGCAGACATGACATTATGGAAAGGAGCGACATGTCAATGATCATCGATTTTGAGCAATTTTGCGATCGTTGGTCGTCGCTCCTTGGTGTCACAGGCTGCGATGTCGCTAACGGCGCCAGATGTGCGTCACTAACGACGTGACCCCGACGATATATCGTTAGCGATGTCGCAGCGTGTAAAGCACCCTTTTCTCAGAAAACAATTGAGAGATTCCTTGGCTGGGTGTCTTGGATTACCGTCTTGCTGAAATGTCCACCCTTCATCTTCATGTGTCAGCATGTATCAGAAGCTGTTTTCAATCAGATATGTTTGACTCTTGTTCATTTAAGTGCCTATGTGTGGCAGAACATTATTCAGACAACTATTAGTAACTTTAATGATAGCAGCCAAAGCTGTAAGTGCACTGATTTCTGCATGTGGTGCTCATACTTGATAGTGGATATATTGAAATGTTTTGAAAATGTAGTTTCTATGTTTTCATCATTTGCATATCATTATTGTCATGATGACTATGGAATAGCAGGGAATTGGGGCTTTTAAGCTGATCCTCAAGCTAGGAGGCCCTATGCTACTCCTAACCTCAGGGATACTCCTGATGGTGGAGAAGCATGAGCCTCATTCCTGGACCTGCTCCTGACCAGTCCTGAACTGATTCCCTTACCCTCTACCCCCATGGAGGGACGGGACAAGAGTGTGTTGAAAACCATAGATAAAGTCAGACAAGGGAAAACCAAAACTCTGTCATACAGCGCACATACAGTTAGGTCCAGAAATATTTGGACAGTGACACAAGTTTTGTTATTTTAGCTGTTTACAAAAACATGTTCAGAAATACAATTATATATATAATATGGGCAGAAAGTGCACACTCCCAGCTGCAATATGAGAGTTTTCACATCCAAATCGGAGAAAGGGTTTAGGAATCATAGCTCTGTAATGCATAGCCTCCTCTTTTTCAAGGGACCAAAAGTAATTGGACAAGGGACTCTAAGGGCTGCAATTAACTCTGAAGGCGTCTCCCTCGTTAACCTGTAATCAATAAAGTAGTTAAAAGGTCTGGGGTTGATTACAGGTGTGTGGTTTTGCATTTGGAAGCTGTTGCTGTGACCAGACAACATGCGGTCTAAGGAACTCTCAATTGAGGTGAAGCAGAACATCCTGAGGCTGAAAAAAAAGAAAAAATCCATCAGAGAGATAGCAGACATGCTTGGAGTAGCAAAATCAACAGTCAAGTACATTCTGAGAAAAAAGGAATTGACTGGTGAGCTTGGGAACTCAAAAAGGCCTGGGCGTCCACGGATGACAACAGTGGTGGATGATCGCCGCATACTTTCTTTGGTGAAGAAGAACCCGTTCACAATATCAAATGAAGTTCAGAACACTCTCAGTGAAGTAGGTGTATCTGTCTCTAAGTCAACAGTAAAGAGAAGACTCCATGAAAGTAAATACAAAGGGTTCACATCTAGATGCAAACCATTCATCAATTCCAAAAATAGACAGGCCAGAGTTACATTTGCTGAAAAACACCTCATGAAGCCAGCTCAGTTCTGGAAAAGTATTCTATGGACAGATGAGACCAAGATCAACCTGTACCAGAATGATGGGAAGAAAAAAGTTTGGAGAAGAAAGGGAACGGCACATGATCCAAGGCACACCACATCCTCTGTAAAACATGGTGGAGGCAACGTGATGGCATGGGCATGCATGGCTTTCAATGGCACTGGGTCACTTGTGTTTATTGATGACATAACAGCAGACAAGAGTAGCCGGAAGAATTCTGAAGTATACCAGGATATACTTTCAGCCCAGATTCAGCCAAATGCCGCAAAGTTGATCGGACGGCGCTTTATAGTACAGATGGACAATGACCCCAAGCATACAGCCAAAGCTACCCAGGAGTTCATGAGTGCAAAAAAGTGGAACATTCTGCAATGGCCAAGTCAATCACCAGATCTTAACCCAATTGAGCATGCATTTCACTTGCTCAAATCCAGACTTAAGACGGAAAGACCCACAAACAAGCAAGACCTGAAGGCTGCGGCTGTAAAGGCCTGGCAAAGCATTAAGAAGGAGGAAACCCAGCGTTTGGTGATGTCCATGGGTTCCAGACTTAAGGCAGTGATTGCCTCCAAAGGATTTGCAACAAAATATTGAAAATAAAAATATTTTGTTTGGGTTTGGTTTATTTGTCCAATTACTTTTGACCTCCTAAAATGTGGAGTGTTTGTAAAGAAATGTGTACAATTCCTACAATTTCTATCAGATATTTTTGTTCAAACCTTCAAATTAAATGTTACAATCTGCACTTGAATTCTGTTGTAGAGATTTCATTTCAAATCCAATGTGGTGGCATGCAGAGCCCAACTCGCAAAAATTGTGTCACTGTCCAAATATTTCTGGACCTAATTGTATACATAGGTAAAGACAATAAGAGATTCAGGAGGAAAAACAAGAGCTGGAAGGAAGTACAAAACAACAGCGGTACACTCCACAACCATTCCAAAGCAATAGGCTCAAGTTAAGCACAACTTTCACCAAGAGTCTGGGATAACACCCATCACAGACCAACTTATAATATATTATAGCTGGCATGGGTAGAAGGATTCCACCAGTATAAATAGAAGGGAAGCAGATGTGATATTGATAGGCCTCCCCACAACATGTCATTAAAGGAGCAAGCAGACCAGCAGAGATTAAGGCGGGCTTTGCACGTTGCGACATCGCAAGCCAATGCTGCGATGTCGCACGCGATAGTCCCCGCCCTCGTCGCAGGTACGATATCTTGTGATAGCTGGCGTAGTGAAAATTATCGCTACGCCAGCTTCACATGCACTCACCTGCCCTGCAACCGTCGCTCTGGCTGGCGACCCGCCTCCTTCCTATGGGGGCGGGTCGTGCGGCGTCACAGCGACGTCACACGGCAGGCGGCCAATGGCGGCGGAGGGGCGGAGATGAGCAGGATGTAAACATCCCGCCCACCTCCTTCCTTCCGTATAGCCGCTGGTGGCAGGTAAGGAGATGTTCCTCATTCCTGCGGCTTCACACACAGCAATGTGTGGTGCCGCAGGAACGAGGAACAACATTGTACCTGTCTCTGCACCGGCACTATGGAAATGTCGTAGCCTGCACTGATGATACGATAACGACGATTTTGCGCTCGTTCATCGTATCATCTAGGTTTTACACACTACGACATCGCAAGTGACGCCAAATGTGCGTCACTTACGATTTGACCCCACTGACATCGCAGCTGCGATGTCGTAGTGTGCAAAGCCGCCCTAACTCTTGCTAGCCTGCCTATGCAGGTTGATGCCAGAGTCTGCCTGTGTTGACCTCAGACACCAGAGAAACCTTTGGGAGGAGTGTCAGAATCTGCAATCTGAACAGAGCCCAATGCCACCATGACAGTCGGCGAAGTTTGTGCAAATCTCGGTGTGACAATTATCTTGTCTAAACATCCCGTGATTTCCATAATTGCACTGCTTTCCTACTTGGTGTTGCAAAGTCAATGTTGAAGAGTGTTATATTGATATTTAATTAGCAACTCTCAAGAAAAAAAAAGCAAAAACGAGCAAATAACCTAAAATACGTAAATAAATAAAAATAGCGCAAGTAAATTAAATAGGGTACTAAGATAACATTATTTTGATAAAAAACAAACAAACCATAAAAGCCATCCCACTATATCCAGGTGACCCACATCGGATGGTCCTAGCATTTAATATTTAAAGCCTTATCATATGTCCCAATAAGTTAAGGTTTTAAATATTAGATGATAGGACCGTCCCAATATGGGTCACCCTGATGTGGTGGGATGGCTTTTACATTTTTTTTTATCAAAATAATGTTAATATAGTACCCTATTTTATTTACATGCCCAATTACTATTTATTTACTTTATTTAGGGTATTTGCACATTTTGGCTTTTTTTTAACATAACATATTAGCAAAGAAGTTAGATATACAGTGATCCCTCACCTATCGCGGGAGTACGTTCTAGAGACCCTCCGTGATAAGTGAAAATCTGCAGAGTTATATTTACTTTATTTATTTATTTTTATTTATATTTATTTACTTGTATTTTTTAAGATTATAACACGCACTTTTTCTCCCAAAAATTTGGGCGGAAAATGAGGGGTGCGTCTTATAAGCTGAATCTAGCTTACTGGGGGCGGTGGAGAATGGTCACAGGAGGCAGGGGCAATGTTGTGGGCTGTGCACTGTACGCTGTGCTGCGGAATTTGAGGCAGGGGCCATTCTGAAAATGTCGGTGGTGTGGCTTCAAAAAAGGCGTCAGCGCGTGAGTAGATCGAGCTCTCGGCTAAAGATCTCATCTGCGAACGTGACGCCTACGGCCCATTAATCTCCCGGCAGCGCACTTAAAGAAAATGGTGCCCAGAGGCGGCGCTTGCGTAGATGAGATCTTGGTTCGTCATTGAGCTGATAGCTCAATCTGCACATGTGCTGACTCCGGGCGCCATTTCTTTGAAGCCCGTACCACTGACAGTTTCTGGATGTTCCTGCCAGCGCCTGGAGCGAGCATCCGAGACACCCGCCGCACCGCCTGCAGCATTGCCGTGCTCCACAACTGCCCTGCCTTCTGTGACCCTGCTCCACCACTGCTGCTGCCCCTTCTTCAGTACCTGCGATACAGTGAAGCCACAATAAGTGAACTGCAATGTAGCGGGAGGACGACTGTACATAACAATAGGATACAATGCTTGACAGTCAACGTTCTAATAAACCAAAGGATATTAAATGTTTACTAGACAGTTTTTGCATTAGCTGAATCCAACGGTTACTTTTTTATTGTTGGTTCAGTCCATCCATCTCATAGTTTACAATAGACCATATGTCTTCGATTTCAATACCTATGAAGAAATAAGAAAACATTTTAAAGCATCTAGAAGATTGTTTTCCAAGAAAATCCAAGCATAGATGTGTAACAGACGCATCCATTCAACACCATTTTATTTTAACAATGCCATAGTATACATTTTAATTTATCCGGCTACGAAGGGGTTATCCAACATTCATTCATCAGCGCTGCAATGTTACAGTTGCCACGGAAACAGTATTGGCGGCGGCAGGCGTACAGGGCAGGACTGCAGACTTCACAATGCAGATGATACAATGAGAATATGTATTGAAGTCAACTTTTTGTTAAAGCTCGTCAACAGGCGCAGATGTACGTGTGACTACAGACAATTCTGCACATTTACTGGCGTGCTTTGAAATGCCAGAACATAATGGGGGAAAAAAAATCTCTTGTTGCTTCCTATTATCTGAAAACATTATATCGTCAAAATTTTTGGAACATTAACACATTACACGTAGTGGAGCCTTTACGACCTCCTGTCACAACTGTGTCACGGCCTGATGTGATCTCGGGGCGATCTGGGACCAGAAGGTTACAGCACATTTTGAATTGCAGATTCGCTTTATTGGCCACTCGCCATTTACCCTGGAGCATATTTAATTTCATCTGGCACTGAAGGGGTTAAGGTTCATTTCTATCCTGCAGTGATCTAACAGGTAGTTGTAACCTCAGCTGCAGCCACATAAATATCCGATCCAATTCCATGTCGGCTATACCTCATTCCTATTGTGCTCCACTCTGGACAAACCAGTCTATGGAGAAAACTGAGGTGTCGCTTCATTTGCAGCTGAGAAGTTCCTACCAGAGTTTTATGTGTTGTGTCTTTCTCCCGTTTGTCTTTCCTACCTCTTGTTGTTTATAGGTTGGGGCAAGATTTGCATCTCGCTGGCTCTCACTAGCCAAGTGTGAGTTTAGGGTCAGTGAGGGCCTAGGCACGTGATCGGCGATGGGGGGAAAACGCGTAAAGGGATTTTAGGGAGTGCAGGGATCAATCTCAGGTGACCTTGCTCCCCTCTCCCTAGTTCCAGGGCCCACCATTTTATCACGTTCCCGATGTACCCTGTGTGTTCCGACGCTTGCCAGGGGTTCCCTTATACCTGGCAGAACCCTGGTTGTCACTGCATTGACACCTTTCTTTTAAGTCTTTAGGTATTAATATAAGTTGGTCCACTCTTTGCAGCAATAATAGCTTCCAGTTTTCTGGGATGATTTTCTGCAAGATATTGAGGTGTCTGGTGACCTTTTTGACTATTCATCTAAAAGAGCAATTGTGAGGTCAGACATTGATGTTGGAGGAGAGGGCGGCCTTAAAATCTCTATTCTAGTTCATCCTAAAGGTGTTGGATAAGGTTGAGATCATGTTCTTCCAAACCAAACTCCCACATTCATGTCTTTATGGACCTTGCTTGGTGCTCTGAGACACAGTCGTGTGCAACAGCAGAAAGGCCTTCCCTAAATTGTTCCCACAAAGCTGAAAGCTACAATTGTCCAAAATGTCTTGTATGCTGAAGCATTAAGAGCTTAGAACTTATGGTCAGAGGCCGACCACTGAATAAAATCCCCATTGTATTCTCTTTCATCCACCAAACTGTACAGCTGAAAGACAGGGGCAGAATGATCACAGTCGCAGAGATCGCAACCATAACCAGGCTCGGGGGTGCAGGGGGCCCACTGACCCAAGCCCCTGATTCAGCTGGATGTGCATCTGAGGCAGCACATCCTGCTGAAATGCATCACAGTGCAGAGACCCGTTGGGTCCCTGTACTGTGATACATGCTGCTGCCCAAGCAGAAGCTGGCAGCTTTCACCTGTGTCCCAGTGACTGAGGGCAGTGCATGGCAATGACGTTATGCATTGCAATAGCACTGATACCGATGTAAGCTGCCAGCCACTGTGCCCTGGCTACACAGGAGGAAGACGCATGATATGAGAGCCAGGGATGGTGAGTACAATGCTGAGGCTTTATGCATTAGACAGAACGGAGACATATTTACTAGGATGGGGACATGTATACCAGGAAGGGGACAGTAGATGCCAGGAAGGGGACAGTATATACCAGGAGGGGCCCAGCGGGGGACAATATACACCAGGAGGATCTCAAGAGGGGGACAGCATATACCAGAAGGGCCCCAGGAGGGGACAGTAGATACCAGGATGTTGACATATGTACCAGGATGGGGACATTTTTACTAGGATAGGGTTATATATTGTTAGGGCCAGATGGACGGGTAGACCCTGGAGGTGGATCCACTGGGCCGAACTCCCGGATGAGGGAAAGGAGTCCGGTAGCCGGAGCACTGTAGGTAGCAGGACAGTCCGTGCACTGAGAGCAAATGGAGAAGTCCCTGGGACCACGAGGTCACGGATGGTGGTCCGGGTGACGGAGCTCAGGTTCGGAAGCCGTGATGGTGTCAGGCAGGGTCCGGAACCGTTGGAGCGAGATGACGGGTCACCGCAGGGATCCGAGATGGTACGGACTGTCAGGATGGCAGATGGGCAGCGTTCGGGGTTCGAGGTACCGCAGGACCGGATGGCGATGCAGGGTCGGCTCTAGAAGACAGAGAGGTAAGTATCTCATAGAACACAAGGAGACCTGACTCCTAGCTTGGGAAAACACGAAGAACAGGCCCCGCTCCCTTGGACATTAACCCCCTATATACCCTGTACCTGAGTGCATGATTTCCTGTTAATTGACACTGGCCCTTTAAGAAAGGTTCAGTGACCGCGCGCGCGCCCTAATGCGCATGCGCGCAGCCCGGGTGCCAGAAGCCAGGGCAGGAAGCTGAAGGGAGGACGCAGGGGAGCCGGCCAGGAACTGGGAAGCCGTCGGGCGCCGGGAGCGGAGACCAGGGGGCCTGGGAAGTGCGGGCACCGGAGGCTGGAGAGCGGGGAGCGTGGCAGGTGAGCCGGGGAGCGGAGCTGAGGACCCGGGGATCGGAGCAGGGGACCCGGGGAGGGGATCCGAGGACCCGGGGAGCGTGACATATATGCACGGGGATGTTGGCTAGAATGAAGAACATATATACTAGAATGAGGGACATATATGCCAGGATAGGGGACATTCTTGCCAGGATGGGGGGCATATATACCAGGATGTGGGACATCCTGCAAGATTATGAGGTGTCTGTTGACCTTTTTGATTATTCATCCAAAAGAGCATTTGTAAGGTCAGATATTGTTATTGGAGGAGAGGGCGGGCTTTAGCTGAGAGCTCAATCTGCTCATGAGCTGTCGCCATTTTTTGAAGCCACACCACCGACATTTTCAGAATGGCCCCTGCCTCAAATTCCGAGACACAGCACACAGTCCAAAGCCCACAGCATTGCCTCTGCCTTCTGTGACCATTCTCCACCACTCCCGGTAAGCTAGATTCAACTTATAAGACGTACCCCTCATTTTCCTCCCAAATTTTTGGGAGGAAAAGTGCGTCTTATAATCTGAAAAATACAGGTAAATAATAAAGTAAATATAACTCCGCGGATTTTCATTTATCGCGGGGGTCTCTAGAATATAACTCCCGCGATAGGTGAGGGATCACTGTATGTTTAACTTCTTTGCTAATATAATATCATGTTCAAAAAAAACCCCAAAATGATCTTGCTCTCATAGATTTGTATTCAACACTTATGATTAGTGATGAGCGAGTACTAAAAAGCTCGGGTGCTCGAAGCTCGGGCCGAGCCTCCCAAGATACTCGTGTACTCGGCCCGAGCAACGAGCCCAATGTTATCCTATGGGAGACCCGAGTATTTTTGTGAAATGACCCCCCGGCAGCATGGAGAAACCCTAAAAATGTCACAAAAGTTTCAGAAGAGTGCTCAAATGACATGGCAACAGCATGGGGAAGACCCCTTGAAGCATTTATCACTCAAAAGTCACAGCTGTGAACAATTTTGTCCGCGTTTTACGCCATTTTTACGGACTCACCAGAAAACCTTCCAAAATGACCCCAAAATGATTTTTCATGGCGGAAATGTTAAGGGCACATACCCAATAGTGAGATAGAGCTGGTGTATGTTAGTTTTTGAGATTAATACATGAAAGATTTTACGTGAAAACATTGTGTGGCACTCCGATGTCCCTGAGAAGAGACGTACATGAAGGCCTCTTGAGTCTAATGTGCCAATTTTGAGGAAGTGAGTCTTTGTAGTTTTTTCCTTTGCCAGGGCAGTCCAAAATTGTGAGGTTCACCAATGCCCCTGCATACAGACGTGCATGAGGGCCTGTAAACCTGAAGTGCCCATTGTAAGGAAGTGGGTCTATTGTAGTATAGCCCTTAGGCAGGGCAGCCAAAAATTGGGAGGCTCCACATTGTCCCTGGATAGAGACGTGCATGAGGGCCTGTAAACCTGAAGTGCCCATTGGAAGGAAGTGGGTCTATTGTAGTATAGCCCTTAGGCAGGGCAGCCAAAAATTGGGAGGCTCCACGTTGTCCCTGGATAGAGACGTGCATGAGGGCCTGTAAACCTGAAGTGCCCATTGGAAGGAAGTGGGTCTATTGTAGTATAGCCCTTAGGCAGGGCAGCCAAAAATTGGGAGGCTCCACATTGTCCCTGGATAGAGACGTGCATGAGGGCCTGTAAACCTGACGAGCCCATTGGAAGGAAGTGGGTCTATTGTAGTATAGCCCTTAGGCAGGGCAGCCAAAAATTGGGAGGCTCCACGTTGTCCCTGGATAGAGACGCGCATGAGGGCCTGTAAACCTGAAGTGCCCATTGGAAGGAAGTGGGTCTATTGTAGTATAGCCCTTAGGCAGGGCAGCCAAAAATTGTGAGGCTCCACGTTGTCCCTGTATAGAGACGTGCATGATGGCCTGTAAACCTGAAGTGCCCATTGGAAGGAAGTGGGTCTATTGTAGTATAGCCCTTAGGCAGGGCAGCCAAAAATTGGGAGGCTCCACGTTGTCCCTGGATAGAGACGTGCATGATGGCCTGTAAACCTGAAGTGCCCATTGTCAGGAAGTGGGTGTATTATAGTATAGCCCTTAGGCAGGGCAGCCAAAAATTGGGAGGCTCCACGTTGTCCCTGGATAGAGACCTGTTAGGTTCTTAGTGCCTCCGTGCTTGCATTTAAAAACCGCACGTGTGTGCCTGTTGGTGGCAGCTTTCCGCTGCATTTGTGTGAGTTTTGCAAAAACTTGGATATAACGCACAAGTCTAGTGAATACACATCAGCACAGCATTGCAAAATGCGCAAGGGCGTTGTCAACGAACAAGGAAGTGGACGTGATGGTGGTGCAGGCAGAGACCAAGGTTGTGTGCAAGCTCTAATTTCGCCACAACAAAGGGCCACATCTAGTCGCTCGCACGTCCTGTCCCAAATTCTTGGGGACCGCAGCAGTACACCGCTCTTGAACCAAGACCAGTGTCAACAGGTTGTTAGTTGGATAGCGGATAATGCTTCCAGTCAGATTGGCACCACCACAAACACTCTGTCTTCCACACGGTCAAGTGTCAGTAGCCGTGATACTGCACCGCACATTTCAGAACCTGATCCTCCTTCCTACCACCAGGCCGAGTACACGTCCACGGACATTACTGATCCCACACTTGGACACTCGGAAGAGCTGTTCGTTCACGTTTCCATTCACAAATTCTGGCCTCTCGCCAGCTCCTGTTGAAGTGGGCCATGACGAGATTGTATGTACAGATGCCCAAATATTTGAGCAGCCACGTTCTCACGAAGTTGGCAACGTGTCTCAACAAGGGGTGGACGATGATGAGACACAATTGTCAGGAAGTCAGGAGGAGGAGCAGGGTGCGGAAGAGGAAGACGACGTGGTGGATGATCCAGTAACTGACCCAACCTGGCAGGAGGATATGCAGAGCGAGGACAGCAGTGCACAGGGGGAGGGAGGCGTAGCATCCCAACAGGCAGTAAGAAGCAGAGTGGTGGCCCCAGGCAGACGTCAGGCAACTGTTCCCCGGAACAACACGACACAAGGTGCCTGTACAAATGTTAGGTCTTCCCGAGTCTGGCTGTAATACTATTGTATGTATTGAGGATTTCGATTGCGTTAGGGCAATGACAACCAGAGACGAGTTCTTGGTGCAAGACGTTTATAATATGCAACCAGCAAATATGTACATAAACGGAACAAAAACACAGTAGAACATAAATACAGGAAATACCTTCCAGGGACGGAGCGAAAGGGAATTCCCGGGACCGCGCACCGGACTCCCCCAGGGAGACCACCAAGAGCGAACCCCTATACAGGGACTGTCTGGCAATCACCCCAGAAGCCCTAAATGCGCAGCAGCCGGGACACAAAAGGGCAATAGGTAAGTCCAAAAATGTCCATACGTGATGTGAGTCCAGAGTGGTATTAAACGGAAGGAACCGGGCAGAAGTGCCGACCAAAGACGGCAAACGGAGTCCGGGCACAGCTAGATGATACCAGATGAAGTCCAGAGTCGGTGTCAGTTGTTTTCCAAGAGGATCCGAATAACAATCAGGAACCAAAAGCAGCAGGGCAGGAGCACACAGGAAGCAGTATACTCAGGCACTGGACTAAGCTTTAGGGGCGGCTTTTAAACAGATGGACAGGAAGTAGGGCAACAGAACAGAAAACTCCATGTTAACAAAGGGCAAGCTCTTTCAAAAGAAAACTGGAAAACCCGGAACTCTGACACTGGCAGTTTTTTAAGTTGGCTCCAGATGATTCTAAAAAGGCCATTTGCAACACCTGCCATGCTAGCATCAGCAGGGGTACCAAAACTAGCAGCCTGACCACCACCAGCATGATCAGGCACATGTCAGTCACTTTGTGGGAAGTACAACAGAGTCGAGGAGCAGTGCTTGCTGATGTCACTGCTACGTCTTCGCTGGTTGTGCATGCGAGCCAATCCCCTGTCCATGCTGCCTGCGAACAAGCCTCCTCCGGCCATGCACCTGCAGTTACCCACGCAGAAATAACACCATCATCAAGCACGTCCTTGTCCCAGCGCAGCGTTCAGTTATCCATTCAGCAAACCTTTGAACGCAGGTGCAAATACACTGCCAACGCCCCACATGCCACACTTCTAAATGCTAACTTTTCGCGACTGCTTGCGCTGGAAATGTTGCCTTTTAGGCTGGTTGAGACAGAAGCATTCCGCGACCTGATGGTGGCAGCTGTCCCACGTTACTCGGTCCACAGCCGCCACTATTTCTCCCGGTGTGCCATCCCCGCATTGCATAACCACGTGTCACAAAACATCACACGTGCCCTGAACAACGCTGTTTCAGCCAAAGTCCACCTAACCACAGACACGTGGACAAGTGCATGTGGGCAAGGCCGCTACATCTCGTTGACGTCACACTGGGTTAATATTGTGCAAGCTGGGACCCAGTCTGAGCGAGGGACGGAACACGTCCTTCACACACCAAGTTTTGCAGGCCCTACCTCAGTCAGGGTTTCACACACACTCTACAGCTCCAGAATGTCATGCTCCTCAGCCTCCTCCTCCTCCTGCGCATCCTGATCCACTTTACCCTCCACACCAGTCCCAAGCTGGAAGTGTCGCGGGCGGAGGAGGGGACGGTGCGCTCTCCCACTGCTCGGGTCCGGCTGACGCTGCTCTACGGCTGCTGCTGCTCGTTGGCTCGAGCGATGGCCGGATCCCGGGGACTCGAGCGGTGCTACTCGCCCGTGAGTGAAAAGGGGTGGTTTGGGTTTTGGGGATATTGTCCGTGACGCCACCCACGGTTGTGGTGATTGTGTGGACACCACCGCTGCTCTGGACGGGGATCCCGGGAGCCTGTGACAGGGAGCAGCTTTGTTGTTATTTCTCCCCTCCGTGGGTAGGGGGGTTGGTTGTCCCGGGGCCTGGTGATGGGGTAGAGATGGATGACAGGCGGGTTGCGGGGCCTGATGAGGTGCAGGGTCGCAGGGGCAGCGCTGTGCCGCACGGCACGGAGGTACTCACTCAGCCCAATGATGATGACACAGTTCACGGTAAAACAAGTGGCTGGATGGACGGGTCACTCGGACGGCTGCGGTTGTTCCTCCCTGCAGGTTAGTGATGACTGTCTCTCCCTGCACCTAAGTTAAGTGTTGGTAGTGATGGTTTCCCAACGGTAACCCGCTCCCCGACCTGGATATGGGCCGGAGGAGCCCCTTTTGCCCACAGGCGCTGGCCCTGGGAGACGGTTGCCCTTAGCGGTGGCGGTGTCTCCCCTTCACGGTTGTACGGTTGCCTTCTATCTGGACTTGGCTGTTTTTAAACCCTGAGGTTCCCTTCACTAACGGATTTGGCAAATTCACGGCGACACCAAGCCTTGCCGGGATCCGAAAGTCCTCTGCCAATGGTGCTGGCTTCTCTTTGTATACCGGTCCGGTACGGCCGGGTCACCACCCGTCCACGGTCCTTACGGCAGACTCCAATCGGCCTCCACTGCAGACGGTCACCACATCCTGCCAACCTTGCTGTCCTGTCCGGGCCACACACCCGGACCAACTTCAGGCTCTTTGCTGTCACTTTTCTCCTCTCTACTACTTTCCTCCTTCCACTTCCTTAGCTTAACTCTCACTGCCTGTGTTTTCCCTCCTCCTCGGTGGGTGGAGACCAACCGCCTGGCTCCACACCCTGGTGTGGACAACAGCCCCTGGGGAAGGCAACAAGGATTTTGTGTTTTGACTATGATATGCCTGCAGGGAGTGTGGGGTGTTTAAGTGTTGTGCTCTGTGGCCCCTGGCTTGTCCAGGGCGACACAGAAGCACTGCAGCACTGCCTCGGCGAAGCGGCAACAGGCAGTGCTGAAGCTAATCTGCATAGGTGACAAACCCCACAATGCAGAAGAGGTGTGGACAGCTCTGAAACAGCAGGCAGATCACTGGCTCACAACTCTGAACCTAAAGCCAGGAAAGGTCGTGTGTGACAATGGCCGGAACCTGGTGGCGGCTTTGAGGCGAGGCCAGCTGACACATGTTCCATGCGTGGCCCATGTGCTCAACCTCGTGGTTCAGCGGTTTCTAAAGTCATACTCAGAGCTGTCTGATCTGCTGGTAAAAGTTCGCCGCCTGTCTGCACATTTTCGAAAGTCACCTACTGCTTCAGCCGGCCTTGCCGGCTTAAGACGCCGTTTGCATCTTCCGGCACACAGACTGGTGTGTGATGTCCCCATGCGTTGGAATTCAACTCTGCACAAGTTGGTCAGGATATGTGAGCAGAAGAGGGCAGTTGTTGAGTACCTGCATCACCTAAGCCGTCGGGAAATGGGTCAAACTCCACACATAACACCTGAGGAGTGGAGATGGATGTCCGACCTATGCACCATCCGCCAAAACTTTGAGGACTCCACCAAGATGGTGAGCGGCGATGACGACATTATTAGCGTCACCATACCGCTTCTCTGCCTTCTAAAATGGTCTCTGCTCAAAAAACAACCATGATGCATTTGTGTCGCCCTGGGCAAGCCAGGGGACACACATAACAACACCACTACACCCCACACTCCAGGTAGGCACACCTGCTAACCAGAAATCCTTGTTGCCTTCCTCCAAGAGTCTGTTGATGCACACCAGGGGGTGGGCCAGGCGGTTGGCTCCGCCCACCAAGGAGCTCACAACTCTGGAGGCAGGAAGTAACCAGGCAGAAAGCTCAGGGACATGAAGGAGCGAACAGCAGTTAGCCCCGGGCAGGGGAAGAGTGAAGTCCAGTGAAGGGCTAGAGTAAACAACAAGAAGTGAAAGCAAAGGAAAGGAAAGTGAAAAAGGAGGAAAGCAAGAAGTGGAGACAGCGCAGAGAGTGTGCAAAGCCTGAGAGCCCAGCTGTGTGTAGGGCTAGAACAGCAAGGTCAGCGACGGCGGTGACTGTCCGGAGTGGGACAGTTCGGAAGTTCCTGGAAGGACCCCGTTGGCTGTGTGCCCGGTGGTCTGGAGCAGTGTTCCGAAGGACAGTCAGCACCAGGGCAGGGGCCTCTCGGACCCCGGCAAGGCTAGGAGTCGCCCAATTTGCCGAATCCATCAGCAAAGGGGACGCAGATCCCCCAGCAACAAAGTCCCGATTGACGGCAACAGCCCGACCATTAACGGGGAGACACCGCCACCGCCAAGGCACCAGTTTCCCCAGGGCCAGCGCCTGCGGGCAAAGTGTAGAGCTCCTCCGGCCCAGATTGCAGTCGGGGAGCGGGTAACCGGAGGGAATCCACCGATACCACCAGACCACACAGGTGCAAGGAAGAGAGAAGTCACCGTCACCTACCGGGAGTGCAGGTGCAGCCGTCTGTGGGACCATCCTACCAGCCGTTGGTTTACCGTACAAGCTGTGTCCGTGTCAGGCTGAGTGAGTACCATAGTGCCGCAAGGCACAGCGCTGCCCCCGCGTCCCTGCGCCCTCCAGGCCCTACACCTTGCATCTCTTCACCGGGCCCCGGGATCACCAACCCCTACCCACGGAGGGGCAACACAACACCTGGCTGCTCCCATCACCATCCCCGGGACCCCCACACTGAGCAGCGGTGGTGCCATCACCACGACCGTGGGTGGCGTCACGAACTATAATCCCAACAAACACCCCCTTTTCACTCACGGGCGAGGAGTGTCGCTCGAGACACCCCGGGATCCGGCCCGCAGCTCGAGCCACCAGGAGCAACTGCCGGACCCGAGCAGAAGGGGTGAGCGCGGTGTGCTGACACCCTCCTCCCCGCCCGCGACAACTTGGCGTCACGAACAGGATCTTACCGCTCTGCCGTCAGGTAGAGGTGCGCCTTGTGACCGCCGGAGATATCCGGCAGAAAAATTTCAGAAGCCGCCATCTTTGGCGCGAAAAGTTCCCGCTCGAGCGTCTTCTCGAGCAGTAGAAGCGCGAAGGCCAAAAACCCCGCCCCGAGAGAGGAGGGGCCGGAAAGAGCTAAGGGGGACGCGATGGCGGCCGGCCGCATGTAGCTGCGGCTATACAAGCAGGGACGCCAGGACTCTGCGGCCATTTACTGGTTCCTGGAGGAAGCCGCTGCTAAGGATGCTGAGTCCGACCAACAACACCGTGGTCCCCGCGCCTTGCATCGCGGCGCGGGTGGAAGTCCGGACCGTCCAGCTAAGCAGCCGTCTGCAGGTCCGCATGCAGCTCCTCCTGGAGGAGTGGGAGGCCGACATGGTGGAAGTGGTGGCGGCCATACGGAGACGCGAGGTGGAGGGAGTCTTGGAAGGGAGGGTAAGTGACCCACGCCCCTGTGCCCCTAGTGGGTCGGTCATCGCGGCTGAGGGACCCGGTCCATACCCGCTCGCCCTGCTACCTCCCCCGCCACCCGTGTTAGCTGCTGCTGCCCCGCCACTAGGCCCGCTACCACCACCACCGGTAGCGGTACCCTGCCAATCCGCCCCGGCGGACCGACCTGCAGCAGAAGCTCGTGACCATTCTGATACACTCCCCTGGGAGAAGCCGAAGGCTGAGGCCGTCAGCAAAGATGCACCGGAGGCACGGCGGGGATGCAGCTGCCAGGAGGCAGAGGAGGCCATGTCACAGCGGGGTCCCTCGTTACTGAAGGTGCCGGTCGTAGCCGACACGGAGGGACTCTGGCTGGGTCCGTCCCCCGCACACGCTGAACCGGAGCAAACAGAAAGTGCTCCCGGCTGGGAGCGGCGGCAACAGCAGCTGCGCAGGAAGATCGATGCCCGAGAGGGGTGTAGAGCGGATGTGCATGCCCGCATGTATATGGAAGAAGATCGCCTGCAGCGAGCTACCATTGGGGTCCAGAGCGGTGCACCATGTGAAGGTGGCACTAGAGCCCCACGAGTGACAATGGACTGTTGAGCCGCAAAAGACAGCGGATGCCCGCTGCAGCAGTCCCCGTTGGGACCACCACTGAGTTGTGTGTCTGTTGAAAAAGTTTGAAAGTTCTGCAATGATGATGGAAATGATTACCGAGAAGTCACCTGATTTATTTTGTTGATTTGCAACCGGCTGGAGCCGGCACCGTTGTCCCCGTGGGGACCGTTAAAAGTTTAAAAATGCATGGGAACTAGCCATGGACAAGCCCGTGAACTCTGCAGGGCACCCACAAACGTTAGTGGCTTGTAAATATGTTGGGTACCGTTACCGTTTCCGCAATGCCGCCTCCGGAGAGGCAGGTTGGAGGGAGGGCCCTGAGCAGAGCAGGCCAGGGCCCAGCCACCAAAGGGACCGGTGGCTACCCTCTGGAGGGAAGGACAGATCCCGCTCGGGTGACTTGTGCTGGACTGTGGGTCAAGGGGTGCTGCCTGGGTTTTAGGGGCAGCATCAGGGCCAGGTTGCTTGGGTAGGAGAGAGCGGAAACCGTGACCGTACACCGTTGAAACGTTAAAAGTAAAATGTGCCTCCCGTCTTGGGAAGAGTTGATTGAAAATGCTTATGTTATGTTTAACCCTGTTATCCCCTTTTTACAGAAAAATAAAACCGGTGTAGGACGGCAGCCCGCGGACGGTCTGCATTTTGCTAAGGGGGAATGTGTCGCCCTGGGCAAGCCAGGGGACACACATAACAACACCACTACACCCCACACTCCAGGTAGGCACACCTGCTAACCAGAAATCCTTGTTGCCTTCCTCCAAGAGTCTGTTGATGCACACCAGGGGGTGGGCCAGGCGGTTGGCTCCGCCCACCAAGGAGCTCACAACTCTGGAGGCAGGAAGTAACCAGGCAGAAAGCTCAGGGACATGAAGGAGTGAACAGCAGTTATCCCCGGGCAGGGGAAGAGTGAAGTCCAGTGAAGGGCTAGAGTAAACAACAAGTGAAAGCAAAGGAAAGGAAAGTGAAAAAGGAGGAAAGCAAGAAGTGGAGACAGCGCAGAGAGTGTGCAAAGCCTGAGAGCCCAGCTGTGTGTAGGGCTAGAACAGCAAGGTCAGCGACGGCGGTGACTGTCCGGAGTGGGACAGTTCGGAAGTTCCTGGAAGGACCCCGTTGGCTGTGTGCCCGGTGGTCTGGAGCAGTGTTCCGAAGGACAGTCAGCACCAGGGCAGGGGCCTCTCGGACCCCGGCAAGGCTAGGAGTCGCCCAATTTGCCGAATCCGTCAGCAAAGGGGACGCAGATCCCCCAGCAACAAAGTCCCGATTGACGGCAACAGCCCGACCATTAACGGGGAGACACCGCCACCGCCAAGGCACCAGTTTCCCCAGGGCCAGCGCCTGCGGGCAAAGTGTAGAGCTCCTCCGGCCCAGATTGCAGTCGGGGAGCGGGTAACCGGAGGGAATCCACCGATACCACCAGACCACACAGGTGCAAGGAAGAGAGAAGTCACCGTCACCTACCGGGAGTGCAGGTGCAGCCGTCTGTGGGACCGTCCTACCAGCCGTTGGTTTACCGTACAAGCTGTGTCCGTGTCAGGCTGAGTGAGTACCATAGTGCCGCAAGGCACAGCGCTGCCCCCGCGTCCCTGCGCCCTCCAGGCCCTACACCTTGCATCTCTTCACCGGGCCCCGGGATCACCAACCCCTACCCACGGAGGGGCAACACAACACCTGGCTGCTCCCATCACCATCCCCGGGACCCCCACACTGAGCAGCGGTGGTGCCATCACCACAACCGTGGGTGGCGTCACGAACTATAATCCCAACAAACACCCCCTTTTCACTCACGGGCGAGGAGTGTCGCTCGAGACACCCCGGGATCCGGCCCGCAGCTCGAGCCACCAGGAGCAACTGCCGGACCCGAGCAGAAGGGGTGAGCGCGGTGTGCTGACACCCTCCTCCCCGCCCGCGACACATTGCAGGCGGAGCGCGATGAGTTTGAGCAAGAAACAGTAGTGGGTGTGGGTGATGATAACACACAGCCCAGCCTCGTCTCATCACAACGTGCAGTGGAGGACTATGACGAGGAGGAGGATGAAGACATGGAGCAACTCTCTGGCCAAATTGAGGATATGACATGCAGTCATATCCTCGGTTCAGCGTGGCTGGCCAGAGGACAGGGTAGATGATGAGGAGGAGGAGGAGGAGGACAGCATGTTCAGTCATCGTGTTGGTCAGGATACTGAAGTGATGGCTGTTAAGAGTCTGGCACACATGGCTGACTTTATGGTAAGCTGCCTGTCTCGTGACCCTCGCGTTAAGAACATCTTGGCCGACAATCATTACTGGTTGGTAACACTGTTAGACCCACGCTAAAAGGAGAACTTTATGTCTCTTATTCCCGAGGCGGAGAGGTCAGGCAAAATGCAGCAGTTCCAGAAGGCCATAGTCACGGAAGTAGGCAAAGCATTCCCCTCACAAAACGCTAGCGGCATAGGTCAGGAATCACTGGACAACCAAGGCGTACAGCCGAGAGGGGCACAAGTCCAATCCGCCAGAGGTAGGGGAACAGTCTTTAAGATGTGGGACAGTTTTCTCAGCCCCTCACATACCACAGCCCCTGAGGTGAGGGGTAGTGACACAAGAAATCCTAAGTTTGGCCAGATGCTCAAGGAGTACCTTGCAGATCAAACAACTGTACTCCGACATTCCTCTGTGCCTTACAATTAATGTGTATCCAAGCTGGACACGTGGCATGAATTGGCTCTCTACGCCTTGGAAGTCCTGGCCTGCCCTGCCGCTAGCGTTTTGTCAGAGCGTGTTTTTAGTGCCGCAGGTGGAATCATTACAGATAAACGCACCCGCCTGTCAACTGTAAATGCTGACAGGCTGACTCTGATCAAGATGAACAAGGGTTGGATTTGGCCAGACTTCACCACACACACCAACAGCAAATTACAGCGGAATTTAAAGTTTGTAACGGGAATTTGCCATGTACCTCCACTCACCCATGGTAACACACTTCTGGACTTTGGCTAATCGCTGGACTGCTCCTCCTTCTCCTCATGCTCTATCATGGTGACCGTTACAATATTACAATAGTTAAGCCGTTGTTTCAGGTATACCCCCAGTGGTAAATTTTTTCGCCCATTCTTTCTGAATGGGCATTACAACGACAGGAGACCCGCTCCTTTGCAATGGGAACAATGTTTTGAGGCCCTCATGCACATCTCTATCCAGGGACAATGTGGAGCCTCCCAATTTTTGGCTGCCCTGCCTAAGGGCTATACTACAATAGACCCACTTCCTTACAATGGGCACTTCATGTTTACAGGCCATCATGCACGTCTCTATCCAGGGACAATATGGAGCCTGACGCTGCCACCGACTGCCACACACGTGCTGTTTTTAAATGCAAGCACGGACGCAATAAGAACCTAACTGGTTTTTAGGAGCGACAATTACTGAGAAGTCTGACACTATCAGACACTGCTGACTGACGTGTATTATACAGTAGACTTGTGCGTTATATAATAGTTTGTGAAAAACGCACACAAGTGCACCTGTACGCTGCCACCAACAGGCACACACGTGCGGTTTTTAAATGCAAGCACGGACGCAATAAGAACCTAACTGGTTTTTAGGAGCGACAATTACTGAGAAGTCTGACACTATCAGACACTGCTGACTGACGTGTATTATACAGTAGACTTGTGCGTTATATAATAGTTTGTGCAAAACGTGCACCTGTACGCTGCCACCGACTGCCACACACGTGCTGTTTTTAAATGCAAGCACGGACGCAATAAGAACCTAACTGGTTTTTAGGAGCGACAATTACTGAGAAGTCTGACACTATCTGGACTGTTTTAGACTGTGTACACCAGCACCAGATATGATGAAGGCTGGTATACGGTCACCACTAGGAATGGCTATATACCCTGCCTGCCTGCCTGCCTGTATACTGCTACAATAGTCCTGACAAGGACTCTTCTGGTCACTAGCCTGTATTCCGACCTGGCTATACCCTGCCTGTATATAGCAACAATAGTCCTGAGAAGGACTCTGCTACTGTACTCCGACCTGGCTATACCTTGCCTGCCTGTATACAACTAGAATAGTCCTGAGAAGGACTTCTGGTCACACTGTTTGCAGCCCTGCTCCGGAACTAACTATAAAGGGCCGCAAAGCTTTCCCTGAATCAGCGACACTCTCCCTGCACTCACTGTCTGGATAGCTGTGAGCAGAGCACAGCGCGCCGGCCGGTATAAAGGCTCGGTCACGCTGTGCAGGCCGGCCAATCACTGCAATTCCACAACTAACAGGGCTGTGGCATTGCAGTGGTCTGCCAGCCAATCCCTGCATGAGGGCTGGCTCTCAAAAGAGCGCCAACATGCAGGGATGAAGACCACGAGTACAGCACGAGTATCGCGTGATTACTCGGTCCACGCCGAGCAGCCCGAGTACAGCGATACTCGTGCGAGTACCGAGTAGTTACAAGCATGCTCGCTCATCACTACTTATGATCCTTACCTCTGACTTTTGGGCAGTCCGGAGTTGTGGTCACAGGTAGAGTTGAGCGCGGTTCGCGGTTCGTGGTTCTCCAGTTCTAGGCTCGAGTGATTTTGGGGCTGTTCTAGATCGAACTAGAACTCGAGCTTTTTTGCAAAAGCTCGATAGTTCTAGATACGTTCGAGAACGGTTCTAGCAGCAAAAAGCAGGGCTTTTTACAGCTACAGTGTGCAGGAGCCATCGCTGGCAGCCTGCCACAAGCTGGTAACCAAGATAAACATCGGGTATCCAACCAAAGCGCTTTGGTTAGTAACCCGATGTTTATCATAGTTACTGTGCAGGAAGCCCAGACTTCCCCGCTCAGCTCGCTCCACCCCCTCCTGCCCGCGGCACGCACGCACACACACGCACGCACGCACGCACGCACGCACACACACACACACACACACACACACGGTCCCGCTAGGCTTACCTGCGGTGATGAAGTCCCGCCATCCCGACCTCAGCGCTGTCACTGTCTTCCATGGCCGCCGCTTGTCACATCACCTCTCGCTTCCGACCCGAGACTGACTAGCGGTGACGTCACGGGCCTCTCGCGATACTTGGAGTGAAGGCGGCGGTCATTGAACTCAGTGACAGGGGCTGTCAGTGTGCTGGAGATCAGCGCAGGTAATGTACCTCGCTGACAGCAGCACTTGTCATGCCCTGCAGTGACCTGGGCTGACCCATTGATGTTAGCTCAGGTCACTGCACTGCTCTCCCAGCCAATGGGGAACATCCTGCTCTTCATTGACTGGGACAGTATGGATCGTCATGGCAACCCCTTGGATTACACCAGACCTGGATTTGTTTTTCATTCTAATAAATTGGTTAAAGAGGGAATGTTTTGGGGAGTGTTTTTTCAAATAAAAATGTGTTTGTCGTCTATTTTTTTTTTATTACTGACTGGGTTGGTGATGTCGGGTATCTGATAGACGCCTGACCTCACCAACCCCAGGGCTTGATGCCAGGTGGCATTACACATCTGGTATTAACCCCATATATTACCCCGTTTGCCACCGCACCAGGGCGCGGGATGAGCTGGGGCGAAGCACCAGGATTGGCGCATCTAATGGATGCGCCACTTCTGGGGCGGCTGTGGCCTGCTATTTTTAGGCTGGGGAGAGTCCAATAACCATGGACCTCCCTAGTCTGAGAATATCAGGCCCCAGCTGTCTGCTTTACCTTGGCTGGTGATCCAATTTTGGGGGACCCCTACGTGTTGTTTTTTTTTAATTATTTATTTAATTTAAAATAACAGCGTGGGGTGCCCTCAGTTTTGGATTACCAGCCAAGGTGAGGTTGCCAGCTGTGGTCTGCAGGCTGCAGCCGTCAGCTTTACCCTAGCTGGCTACAAAACTAGGGGGAACCCTACGTCATTTTTTTTTTCATTTTTTGGCTAAATACAAAGCTAAGCACCCCTTAGTGCCACATGAAAGGCACCAAAGGGTGCTCCACTTTTTCTCCACTTTTTCTCCATTTTTTCTCCACTTTTTCTACATTTTTTCTCCACTTTTTCTCCATTTTTTTCTCCATTTTTTCTCCACTTTTTCTCCACTTTTTCTACATTTTTTTCTCCTTTTTTCTCCACTTATTCTCCATTTTTTCTCCACTTATTCTCCACTTTTTCTCCACTTTTACTCCACTTATTCTCCACTTTTTCTCCACTTTTTCTCCACTTTTTCTCCATTTTTTCTCCACTTTTTCTCCATTTTTTCTCCACTTATTCTCCATTTTTTTCTCCACTTTTTCTCCACTTTTTCTCCACTTTTTCTCCACTTTTTCTCCATTTTTTTCTCCTTTTTTTCTCCACTTATTCTCCATTTTTTCTTCACTTTTTCTCCACTTTTTCTCCACTTTTTCTCCACTTTTTCTCCACTTTCTCTCCATTTTTTTCTCCTTTTTTTCTCCACTTATTCTCCATTTTTTCTCCACTTATTCTCCACTTTTTCTCCACTTTTACTCCACTTATTCTCCACTTTTTCTCCACTTTTTCTCCATTTTTTCTCCACTTTTTCTCCATTTTTTTCTCCACTTTTTCTCCACTTTTTCTCCATTTTTTTCTCCTTTTTTTCTCCACTTATTCTCCATTTTTTCTCCACTTTTTCTCCACTTTTTCTTCACTTTTTCTCCACTTTTTCTCCACTTTTTCTCCATTTTTTTCTCCTTTTTTTCTCCACTTATTCTCCATTTTTTCTCCACTTATTCTCCACTTTTTCTCCACTTTTACTCCACTTATTCTCCACTTTTTCTCCACTTTTTCTCCATTTTTTCTCCACTTTTTCTCCATTTTTTTCTCCACTTTTTCTCCACTTTTTCTCCACTTTTTCTCCACTTTTTCTCCATTTTTTTCTCCTTTTTTTCTCCACTTATTCTCCATTTTTTCTCCACTTTTTCTCCACTTTTTCTCCACTTTTTCTCCACTTTTTCTCCATTTTTTCTCCTTTTTTTCTCCACTTATTCTCCATTTTTTCTCCACTTATTCTCCACTTATTCTCCACTTATTCTCCACTTTTACTCCACTTATTCTCCACTTTTTCTCCACTTTTTCTCCATTTTTTCTCCACTTTTTCTCCATTTTTTCTCCACTTATTCTCCATTTTTTCTCCACTTATTCTCCACTTTTTCTCCATTTTTTTCTCCACTTTTACTCCACTTTTTCTCCACTTTTTCTCCATTTTTTTCTCCATTTTTTCTCCACTTATTCTCCATTTTTTCTCCACTTATTCTCCACTTTTTCTCCACTTGTTCTCCACTTTTTCTCCATTTTGTTCTCCACTTATTCTCCATTTTTTCTCCACTTATTCTCCACTTTTTCTCCACTTTTTCTCCACTTTTTCTCCATTTTTTCTCCACTTATTCTCCATTTTTTCTCCACTTATTCTCCACTTTTTCTCCACTTTTTCTCCTTTTTTTCTCCACTTTTTCTCCATTTTTTTCTCCATTTTTTCTCCACTTTTTCTCCACTTTTTCTCCACTTTTTCTCCACTTTTTCTCCATTTTTTCTCCACTTTTTCTCCACTTTTTCTACATTTTTTCTCCACTTTTTCTCCACTTATTCTCCACTTTTTCTCCACTTTTACTCCACTTATTCTCTACTTTTTCTCCACTTTTACTCCACTTTTTCTCCATTTTTTCTCCACTTTTTCTCCACTTTTTCTCCATTTTTTTCTCCTTTTTTTCTCCACTTATTCTCCATTTTTTCTCCACTTATTCTCTACTTTTTCTCCACTTTTACTCCACTTATTCTCCACTTTTTCTCCACTTTTTCTCCATTTTTTCTCCACTTTTTCTCCATTTTTTTCTCCACTTTTACTCCACTTTTTCTCTACTTTTTCTCCATTTTTTCTCCATTTTTTCTCCACTTATTCTCCATTTTTTCTCCACTTATTCTCCACTTTTACTCCACTTATTCTCCACTTTTTCTCCACTTTTACTCCACTTTTTCTCCACTTTTTCTCCATTTTTTCTCCACTTTTTCTCCACTTTTTCTCCATTTTTTTCTCCACTTTTTCTCCACTTTTCTCCACTTTTTCTCCATTTTTTCTCCGTTCTTTTTCTATGGTCGGTCTACCCATTAGCTCTGCCATGCATACTGTAGCTCTACACCTACTGCACATGTTACTTTATGATTGACATCTCTTTCGTACCAGAGCTGTCTAAGCCTACTCTGACCCCATATTTGTCATTACTATATTGTCCTTGTACTGTATTATGACATTTGTATCATGTGTTTCATTTCTTGCTGTGTTGCAATTTTTTTGCTGCATCCCAATTGTACCTCTACATTGTTCGAGTTTATGTTATTGTTCTCTCACTCTTATGTGATACTGATTATTGTCATTTTTCATGATTACATGCAGATAAGTCCAATCTGACGAAGGCTCAGGCCGAAACGTCATTTGTAACTTGTTTTGGACAAAAACATATATGCTTATGAAAATTTTTTTTTTCTTAATACGGACCAATAAAGAGTGATTTTGCATTACTATCCGTTGTGACTTACTGACTTAGTCTGGGAGATTTAGAGTGCCGAGGTTACTCACTAATTTTATCTATTATTACCTCTGAGCACCTATATACCAGTGAGCAGAGCTTCCTCTACAGTAGTTCTCCTGATTAGGCATGCCTTTACCTCATGAGCAGGGCATTGCAGCTTTGGTAGCAACCATTACGACATGGACTCTGCTGCTGTGGACCCGAGAAGAGTGAGTGCAGATTCATTGCACCCACACTCCTCACATGGTCCGCACTCCTAGAAAATGGGGGATACGTTCCCTGAGTGTCTCCCCCTCATATTCTAGACGGTCCAGAGTCGTCGTGGGACCCCTTTATTTTTTTTCTTACAATAAATTGGTGAAAGAGGAAATGTTTTGGGGACTGTTTTTTCAAATAAATTTCTTTTGTCGATTTTTTTTTTTTGTTAGTACTGACAGTTTATGATGTTGGGTATCTAATAGACGCCATGACATCACAAACTGCTGGGCTTGATCTCAGGTTACTTTACAGCTAGTATCAACCCGATTTATTACCCCGTTTGCCACTGCACCAGGGCACGGGATGAGCTGGGGTGAAGCGCCAGGATTGGCGCATCTAGTGGATGCGCCACGTCTGGGGTGTCTGCGGCCTGCTATTTTTAGGCTGTGAAGGCCCAATAACTATGGACCTTCCCACCCTGAGAATACCAGACCACAGCTGTCCGCTTTACCTTGGCTGGTGATCCAATTTGGGGGGGACCCTACTTTTATTGTGTAATTATTAATATTTATAAAATAATTATAAAAAAGAGCCTGAGGGGACCTCCACATTGGATCCCCAACCACGGTAAAGCTGCCAGCTGTGGTTTTCAGGCTACAGCCGTCTGCTTTACCCTAGCTGGCTGACAAAAATGGGGGGACCCAACGTCATTTTTTTTTTTAACTATTTTTTAAATAGAAAAAATTAATGGGCTTCCCTGTATTTTGATTGCCAACCAAGGTAACGGCAGGCAGATGGGGGTGGCAACCCATAGCTGTCTGCTTTATCTGCGCTGAGAATCAAAAATACCGCGGAGCGCTACGTCATTTTTTTAAAGATTTATTTTTACAGCACTGTGATGTCCAGCAATCAAAATACAGGGAAGCCCATTTTATTTTTAGTTATTTAAATAAATAATTAAAAAAAAATATATATGGGCTCCCGCTGTATTTTTTGTATTGCTAGCTAAGGGTAATCAAAGCAGCTACTGGCTGCTAACCCCCACTGCTTGGTGTTACCTTCACTGGCAATGGAAAATCCAGGAAGCATTTTTTATTTTTTTTGCCAAAAAACTACAAAAAAAGGACGTGAGCTTCGCCATTTTTTTGTATGCTAGCCAGGTATAGCAGGCAGGTGCTGGAAGAGTTGGATACAGCGCCAGAAGATGGCGCTTCTATGAAAATGCCATTTTCTGAGGCGGCTGCAGACTGCAATTCGCAGCAGTGGGGCCCAGAAAGCTCAGGCCAACCTGTGCTGCGGATTCTAATTTCCAGCTGCCTAGTTGTACCTGGCTGGACACAAAAATGGGGCGAAGCGTACGTCATTTGTTTTCTAATTATTTCATGAAATTCATGAAATAATAAAAAAAGGGCTTCCCTTTATTTTTGGTTCCCAGCCGGGTACAAATAGGCAACTGGGGGTTGGGGGCAGCCGTACCTGCCTGCTGTACCTGGCTAGCATACAAAAATATGGCGAAGCCCACATAATTTTTTCAGGGGGCAAAAAACTTCTGCATACAGTCCTGGATGGAGTATGCTGAGCCTTGTAGTTCTGCAGCTGCTGTCTGTCTGTATGGAGAAGAGCAGACAGCAGCTGCAGAACTACAAGGCTCAGCATACTCCATCCAGGACTGTATGCAGAATTTTTTTGCCCACCAAAAAAATGACGTGGGCTTCGCCATATTTTTGTATGCTAGCCAGGTACAGCAGGCAGCCACGGGCTGCCTCCAACCCCCAGTTGCCTATTTGTACCCGGCTGGGAACCAAAAATATAGGGAAGCCCGTTTTTTTTTAATTATTTCACTTATTTCATGAAATAATTAAAAAACAAATGACGTGGGCTTCGCCCCATTTTTGTGTCCAGCCGGGTACAACTAGGCAGCTGGGGATTGGAATCCGCAGCACAGGTTAGCCCGAGGTTTCTGGGCGCCTCTGCTGCGGATTTCAGTCCGCAGCCGTCCCAGAAAATGGCGCTCTCATTGAAGCACCATCATCTGGCGCTGTATCCAACTCTTCCAACAGCCCTGGAGCCGGGTGGCTTGTTGGGTAATCATGAATTAATACTGGCTTTGTTTTACTAGCCAGTATTAAGCCAGAGATTCTTAATGTCAGGCACGTTTGACCCGGCCATTAAGAATCTCCAATAAAGGGTTAAAAAAAAACACCACACAGAGAAAAAATACTTTAATAGAAATAAATACACAGACACATTAGAGACTCCATCTTTATTACCCCTGTCAGCCCTCCACGATCCTGCTCTTCTGTCTTCTTTCTTTCTAGTGTAGTAGTAGTGACGATTGTAGTGAGGATGAGGTGCACCAGCCCATCACTTAGGGCTGGGGAACCTCATCCTCAGTACAATCCTCACTACAATCCTCACTAGTGTAGTAGTAGTGACGATTGTAGTGAGGATGAGGTGCACCAGCCCATCACTTGGGGCTGGGGAACCTCATCCTCAGTACAATCCTCACTACAATCGGGAAGCAGCGTGCAGCCTTCACTCCGTGAGTGATCAGTGCTGGCTGTCAGTGGTAACAGCGGTAACGCTGACAGATGCGTTACCATAGCAACGGTGCTCTCGGAGCCGCGGTTAGCGGTGACGTCACCGCTAACTGCGTTGCTATGGCAACGGTGATCTCCGTTAATGACCGGCTGTGTCAGCCGGTCCCTAACGGAACAGGGAGTCGACCGTGTGCTAGAGCATGTCGCCGGTACACGGCGATACACATATGTGCACCGTGTACCGGAGAGATGCACTCGCAGGTCCTACATGAATGAAGAGGTGAATGAAGAGGTGGAGTCTCTATGGGTGGAGATACAAGGAGGGAAAACTAATAAAATCCTCATAGGGGTTTGTTATAAGCCACCAAATATAACAGAAACTACTGAAAATATATTATTGAAACAAATAGACAAAGCAGCAAATCACAATGAGGTGATTATTATGGGGGACTTCAATTACCCCGATATAGACTGGGAAACTGAAACCTGCGTATCTCAGAAAGGAAACCGGTTTCTGTCAGTAACTAAGGATAATTATCTGTCCCAACTTGTGCCAGGCTCAACTAGAGGGGCAGCCCTTCTGGACTTAATTTTAAGCAACAGGCCAGATAGAATAACAGACGTACGAGTGGATGGGCACCTAGGGAATAGTGACCACAATATAATACAATTCCACTTGTCCTTTAGTAAGGTGCCTTGGAGGGGGGTTACAAAAACGCTGAATTTCAGCAAAGCAAAGTTTGATCAGCTTAGAGAAGACCTTCGCCAAATTGATTGGGACAATGTCCTCAAAAATGGGAGCACAGAAAATAAGTGGGACATTTTTAAATCGGTATTAAACACCCACTGCGGGCTAGCCATACCATACAGAAATAAAAGGGCTAGGAACAGGAGAAAACCAATGTGGCTAAATAAGGATGTAAAAGGGGCAATGAATAATAAGAAAAAGGCATTTAAAAAGCTAAAACAAGAAGGCAGCGACGAAGCATTAAAAATATATAGAGAAAAAAATAAAATGTGTAAAAAACAAATATATTTACCAAAAGTAGAAACTGAGAGACTCATTGCTAAGGAAAGCCAAACAAAGCCCAAACTATTCTTTAATTATATAAACAGAAAAAAGATTAAAATTGATGGTGTTGGCCCTTTAAAGAATAATGAGGGTAAAATCATAGAAAGCGATGTGGGAAAAGCAAATGTTTTAAATACTTTTTTCTCAACTGTGTTCACACAGGAAAAGCATATGCCAGGGGAAATGCAGAGTGATCATGTAAATGCCCCATTAAGTATGACCTGCCTAACCCAGGAAGAAGTGCAGAACCGACTTAGTAACATTAAAATTGACAAATCACCAGGCCCTGATGGCATTCACCCTCGGGTATTAAGGGAGTTAAGTAATGTGATAGATAGGCCTCTATTCCTTTTATTTAAAGACTCTATAGAAACTGGGTCTGTTCCACTGGATTGGCGGCTAGCAAATGTGGTACCAATATTCAAAAAAGGGTGCAAAAGGGAACCTGGAAACTATAGGCCGGTAAGCTTAACATCTGTTGTGGGTAAAATGTTTGAAGGGTTTTTAAGGGATACTATTATGGAATGTCTCAATGTTAATAACTGTTTAACTCCATATCAAAATGGATTTATGAAGGATCGCTCCTGTCAAACTAACCTGATCAGCTTCTATGAGGATGTAAGCTCTCACATGGACCGAGGAGAATCATTGGATGTCATTTATCTCGACTTCGGTAAAGCATTTGACACTGTCCCACATAAAAGACTGCTAAGTAAAATGAGAAAGCTTGGGCTCGGGGAAAATGTGTGTAGATGGGTAGGTAGCTGGCTTAGTGGTAGAAAACAAAGAGTGGTTATTAATGGTGCATACTCAGATTGGGCCAGGGTTACTAGTGGGGTGCCACAGGGGTCTGTATTGGGCCCCCTACTATTTAATATATTTATTAATGATCTGGTGGATGGTTTACAGAGTAAAATATCAGTATTTGCAGATGATACAAAACTATGTAAGGTAGTTAACACAAAGGAGGACAGTTTGCAACTACAGATGGATTTGAGTAAATTGGAGAATTGGGCTGAAAAATGGCAAATGAGGTTTAACACAGATAAGTGTAAGGTTATGCACGTGGGAAGGAGAAACAGATGCTACGATTACTTACTAAATGGGAAACTGCTGGGGAAATCAGACATGGAAAAAGACTTAGGCATCTTAGTGAATAAGAATCTAAATTGGAGTGCCCAGTGTCAGGCAGCAGCCACCAAAGCAAATAGGGTGATGGGATGCATTAGAAGAGGTCTGGGGGCACGAGATGAAAACATCATTCTCCCTCTGTGCAAATCACTAGTCAGACCACACTTAGAGTATTGTGTGCAATTTTGGGCGCCGGTGCTGAAGAAAGACATTACTGAACTTGAAAGGGTTCAGAGGCGGGCTACTAAAATAATAAATGGAATGGGTGCATTACAATACACGGAAAGGTTATCAAAATTAGGTCTATTTACTCTAGAAAAGAGAAGACTTAGGGGAGACCTAATACATATGTACAAATATATCAGAGGGCCATATAGAGATCTCTCCCATGATCTGTTTGTACCAAGGACTATGACAAGAACAAGGGGGCATTCTTTTCGATTGGAGGAAAGAAAATTCCTACATCAGCATAGAAGAGGGTTCTTCACGGTAAGAGCAGTGAGGCTCTGGAACTCTCTTCCTGAGGAAGTGGTGATGGCCAACTCACTGAATGAATTTAAGAGAGGAATGGATGCATTTCTTGTTAGCAAAAGTATAGAAGGTTATAAATAGCATAATCTTACAGGTAGATAGAAGAGCGACCTAGATTATTAGAGGAATGGGGGGGGCTGCAATACCAAGACAGGTTATTAAACTTGGGGTTAGTTAGTTAGGAAAAACAAAGGCTTAGGGGGATCTAATCACAATGTATAAATATATGAGGGGACAGTACAGAGACCTTTCCAAAGATCTCTTTACACCTAGGCCTGCGACTGGAACAGGGGGCATCCGCTAAGTCTTGAGGAAAGAATGTTTAATCATAATCACAGATGAGGATTCTTTACTGTACGAGCAGTGAGACTATGGAGCTCTCTGCCGTATGATGTTGTAATGAGGGATTCACTAGTAAAATTTAAGCAGAGCCTGAACGCATTTCTTGAAAAATATAATATTACCAGTTATGTATATTAGATTTTATGACAGGGTGTTGATCCAGGGAACTAGTCTGATTGCCGTATGTGGAGTCAGGAAGGAATTTTTTTCCCCATTGGAGCTTATTTGACACATTGGGGTTTTTTTGCCTTCCTCTGGATCAACATGTTAGGCTACAGGTTGAACTAGATAGACTTAGAGTCTCCCTTCAACCTTAAAAACTATGAAACTATGAAACTATGACCAGTCTGTAGCCAATGAGATAATAGCCACGTGACTGGTCACATGGCTATTTTGACGTCACGATAGGTCCTGCATCTCTGCTGGCAGTGCCGGTCACCGGGTGGATTCAGCGATCATCGGATGGAATAGCGGCAGGAGACAGAGTGCAGAAGGGATCGCGAGGACCGGTAAGTGTTATGGCAATGTTTATTAACTGTTTGTGTACATTTATCATGCATTTTTATGTGTTTGTGATTGCCTCCCATTATAGCCTATTGGCTCGAGTTCGGTTCGTCGAACGTTCGACGAGCCGAACTCGAACGGGACCCCCGTTCGGCGAGCCGACCTTGAGCCGAACCGCGACCGGTTCGCTCATCTCTAGTCACAGGATGACACCGCAAGACCAAAAGGGATGCCAATAAAAGGGGGAAGATGCTGGGTGAGTATACAACTATGGTCAGGGACCCTAGATTAGAAGCATCACTCCAGGGTTGAAAAAAAAAACAAAATGCTGGATTGATGCATAAAGTATTTGTCATAAAGTGACTTCATATCCATTTCCTCAATGTTATAATCCATTACAGATAGACAAAACATCATTTTTCCCAATCTCTTCCACTATACAAATTTAATCTAATATTTTAATATATACAATTTTATATACTCTGTGTCCGTTGTACCCTTCCAACATACTCCTCTCTTGGATAAATCCCTCTAGCTTTGCCCCTATGTTTCACAGGCCGTGCCCCATCTATTTCCTTATGCGCTTTTTACTACTTCTCTTTTCAGATTATTAGATCACATACAAGTGTCCAGGTCACAGCCTCACTCAAGAGCAACACGATATTCCTTTACTGTGAATATTCCCGATTGAAAAAAAAAGATGTGCAGAACCTTGTGACATTAATGCTAATATAATCCTTTTTATATCCTATTGTGCAATTATTAGATGATGCACGTTTTTTGCACAGATAAGGGCTTCTGCATACCAATCTGTGCCTCTTCTGTTAATCGTTTGATATGGGGTAAATCAGAGATGTTACATATTCTTTACGAAAACATAGCTTGAAGGGCAAATATACCTTGTAGGTAGCCAGTGCTTTGTAAGGGGCCCCTGTAAAAGGGGCCCTATGCTAAAGTTGCCTTCCCCATGTTCTATCTTTAATATTAACTTAAAGGGACCCAGTCATGAAAATAAGGCTATTAACCTGCAGGTATAGGGTTAATCTGCAGGTTAATAGCATTCTAAACCTGCCCGGTGCTCTTACTGACAGCTCCTTGGGCTTCCAGTCGTAGGGGTGGCACCGGCACAAGTTCAGTCGCTGCTCTGTGCATATAGATCAGCATTAGAGCAGTTGTCAGTGGCAGAGGCGCGGTTACAGTCGCCACTCAGTCTACACTGAGCGGTGACTGAACTTGCGACCATGCCACCCCTATAACTGAAAACCGAAGCTGCTGGGAGAAATAGTTTATTTCCTGCTTCTAATGGGGCTCTCACCAGGCAGCTTCAGAATGCTATTAACCTATAAATTAGCTCCAGATCTGAAGTGGTTTTTCACATGACAGGTTCCCTTTATGCAAATAAGTGTTGTTTGCCCGCCACTCTGTATAGGGAGGCTAAAGTAAACATGAGTTCTTTGGATATTTGGAAGATTAAATCAGGGCACATTTAAGCAGCATCTTCCATATATGAGATGATGTACAGTTCCCCGCAACACACAACTATATAACACTTGTTCCAGGCAATAGTAAATAGAAGACCTTAATAATCTTCACACAGGGCTTCCAAAATAACATACATAACAATCTGTTCACAGATTATCTTCTCTCCTTACAGAGAGTCTTTCTCCTTACACGGTGGATGTACACAGAGCAGAATATTGTACCATAACATTGCAGTGAGGTGAGGGAGAAGGGTTTATCCTCTACTGGCCACTTCTCTCCTCTATACATCTGCTGCAAAGAGTTTGCTTTTGAACTATCCTGAGCTGTTCTCCACTATTGGCAGTCTCTGTCCTGAACTGACAGATCTCCATACCTTCACTTTTCTCAGGATACATACACTACAACTTTTCTGAACACTGCTCCTTCTTTACAGAGAGATAAACACACTTCTTTCCTTTTTGCAGAAGCAAATACACACCACCTGCTTCCCAGCATCCTCTTGGTCACTGCTGAATACTTCCTCTCTCTTGTTGCAGGCTTAACTCCCCAGTTGCTGGATGATTTTAGATTATCTGTGCTGTTCCTACTTGTCACATAAGACTAAAACTATACTGCAAAATGCAGGATACTTATCATGTAATGTTAACAAGTAATGTGCACCCGCACATCTCGTCATCTCCTTAAGGGCCATTAGTATAAGCCAAATAGGACAGGCCCAAGATTTACACTGCAACACAATAGTTTTGTATTTACCAGACTGTTCTGTAGTTTTGGAAACATTTCCAGAAAATTAGAGTACTTCCTATACCAAAACCAGAAATGGTGTATGTGAACTATATTCAAAAGGGTCATTAACACCCAGGCTTGGACATTTTTGGGAGATTCTGATGCTTGACTTCCTGGATAACCCTCTTTTTAAATAAAGTAGTCCCCTTGTTAAATAAAAATAAGAGATACTCACCTCCAGCTTATTTGCTGTTGTAGCAATGTAGCCACTGGGTCTCCTCTGATCATGGTTATTCATGAGATTCCCTCAGTCAAAACGTCATGTAGAGACGACCAGTGTTCCGCCAAGTATAAGAGAACTCCCAACGAGTGTCGCAACAGGGCACAACGGGAACATGATACGATGGTGGGCCATGGCGCTATGGAGATGAGAGCGGGGTCACCGCTTAACACTCAGTTCAAAAGGATAAGGCACTTCTACCGAATTTCTGGTTACCAGGGACCTCAGGTAGGTTTCCAAACCATATACAGTAGTAATATATACAGTGCCTACAAGTAGTATTCAACCCCCTGCAGATTTAGCAGGTTTGATAAGATGCAAATAAGTTAGAGCCTGTAAACTTCAAACAAGAGCAGGATTTATTAACAGATGCATAAATCTTACAAACCAACAAGTTATGTTGCTCAGTTAAATTTTAATAAATTTTCAACATAAAAGTGTGGGTCAATTATTATTCAACCCTTAGGTTTAATATTTTGTGGAATAACTCTTGTTTGCAATTACAGCTAATAATCATCTTTTATAAGACCTGATCAGGCCGGCACAGGTCTCTGGAGTTATCTTGGCCCACTCCTCCATGCAGATCTACTCCAAGTTATCTAGGTTCTTTGGGTGTCTCATGTGGACTTTAATCTTGAGCTCCTTCCACAAGTTTTCAATTGGGTTAAGGTCAGGAGACTGACTGGGCCACTGCAACACCTTGATTTTTTCCCTCTTGAACAAGGCCTTGGTTTTCTTGGCTGTGTGGTTTGGGTCGTTGTCTTGTTGGAAGATGAAATGATGACCCATCTTAAGATCCTTGATGGAGGAGCGGAGGTTCTTGGCCAAAATCTCTAGGTAGGCCGTGCTATCCATCTTCCCATGGATGCGGACCAGATGACCAGGCCCCTTGGCTGAGAAACAGCCCCACACCATGATGCTGCCACCATCATGCTTGACTGTAGGGATGGTATTCTTGGGGTCGTATGCAGTGCCATCCAGTCTCCAAACGTCACGTGTGTGGTTGGCACCAAAGATCTCGATGTTGGTCTCATCAGACCAGAGAACCTTGAACCAGTCTGTCTCAGAGTCCTCCAAGTGATCATGAGCAAACTGTAGACAAACCTTGACATGACGCTTTGAAAGTAAAGGTACCTTACGGGCTCATCTGGAACGGAGACTATTGCGGTGGAGTACGTTACTTATGGTATTGTCCCCACTGCCATGAGATCTTCCCGGAGCTCCTTCCTTGTTGTCCTTGGGTTAGCCTTGACTCTTCGGACAATCCTGGCCTCGGTACAGGTGGAAACTTTCAAAGGCTGTCCAGGCCGTGGAAGGCTAACAGTAGTTCCATAAGCCTTCCACTTCCGGATGATGCTCCCAACAGTGGAGACAGGTAGGCCCAACTCCTTGGAAAGGGTTTTGTACCCCTTGCCAGCCTTGTGACCCTCCACGATCTTGTCTCTGATGGCCTTGGAATGCTCCTTTGTCTTTCCCATGTTGACCAAGTATGAGTGCTGTTCACAAGTTTGGGGAGGGTCTTAATTAGTCAGAAAAGGCTGGAAAAAGAGATAATTAATCCAAACATGTGAAGATCATTGTTCTTTGTGCCTGAAATACTTCTTAATACTTTAGGGGAACCAAACAGAATTCTGGTGGTTTGAGGGGTTGAATAATAAATGACCCTCTGAATAAACTTTTCACAATTAAAAAAAAAAAAAAAAGAAATAACATTCTTTTTTGCTGCAGTGCATTTCACACTTCCAGGCTGATCTACAGTCCAAATGTCACAATGCCAAGTTAATTCCGAATGTGTAAACCTGCTGCAGGGGGTTGAATACCACTTGTAGGCACTGTACAACGCACTCCTGAATTCAGTAAAATATGATGATTTTTTATTATTATATACTCAGTATAGTCAATTCAGATGTTGTAGCCCAAACATGGCCTTCATCAGTAACTAGCACCTCAGCTGAATAGAGATAGATTATAGTTTCACTCTTTTCATTGGCAGTATTTGGAATGCTAGCAGATATGTGACTGTGAACTACAGCCTGTTATTTCTGCCATGGGCAGTTGCAGTAATGCTATTAAGAAAGTTTCTGTGGTTTGCAGCCTGTCATTAGCAGTATCCACTGCAGTGGATACTGCTAATGACAGGCTGCAAACCACAGTTACTTGGCAGAAATAACAGGCTGCAGATCACAGTCACATATCTGCTAGCATTCCAAATATTGCTAATGAAAAGCGTGAAACTATAATCTATCTCTATTCAGCTCAGGTGCTAGTTACTGATGAAGGCCATGTTTGGTCCGCAACATATGACTTGACTTTACTAAGTATGAAATAATAAAAATCATCATGTTTTACTGAATTCAGGAGTGCCTTGTATATATTACTACCGCTTAACACTCATCTGCGGCTGATCCCTGTAATCCCTAACATGCCTATATAGATCCTTCCCCCTTTACCAATCACGAGCCTAGACCCTTACTTGCTGTGAACTCGCCCTGGCTAGTGAGAAGGTCAGCAAGAGAACCAGTCTCACTACTGCAATAATACAACACAAGAGAAGGGAGACAGACAGGGGGAAAATAGACACAAAAATGAGGCATAAAAGGTAAGAAAAAATATGAGCACTCACCGTTATTTGCTGTGTGGAAAAACCTTTTATTCAGGAATCGGAGTTACATGCTGTGCAGGGAGGGGAGAGGGAAGGAACAGGCAGCACGTGTAGACAACGATCGTTTCGCACACCTGCGGTGCTTCCCATCGAACTCTATGCCTCAGAAAATAGATTGCCAAAGAGTAGCAAGCCCCCCACATTCAAAGACTGCGGTGATATAGGAAAACACAATACACAGATAGATGATAGGATTAGCAAACGGTGAGGCCCTACTGACTAAATAGGACAGGATAGGAAAGGGACTGATGGTAGCCAGAGAAAAACCCTACAAAAATCCAAAAACCTGATAGTACAAAAAGCCCTCAGATCGCTAGATCTGAACTCCGTCCCATACCAGGCGCTCTTGTCATACCAATGAACAGAAAGCAGGAACCATACAAATTCAAGAAGCAACAAACACATGGACTTATAGGAGCAATACTCCAAACAAAGCTGCAGGGAGCTTCCCAGCTAAGCAACTGAGAGGGAAGATTCCTGCATGCAAATAAACTGACAATAACCACAGCAAATGACAAACTCAGATAAGAGCAAAAAGAACCAAACAACAAATAAAGAGCCAAGCACTTATCTGGGGTAGATGTGGTCTGGAGCAGGATGAAGCAGGCTGGTGAACAAAGATAAAACTGACATCCGGCATAGCCTGCCAGCAGACCAGGGTTTAAATAGGCAGAGAGTTAGCAATGGAAACGCCCATTGCTCAACACACCTGGTCTCTGTCCAAACCATTCCTGGCCACAAGAGGGAGCCTCACAGCAGCAAAAGCATAACTGACATTCACAATAGACTAGTGGAAGAAATAAGATTGCAGCAACCCATAAGCGGTAGAGACTAGGCACTGTCTATTCACTGACATCTCTGGAATGGTACCATTGGTGGATGTGAGTATTTGTTATTTTTATTTTAAAAGGGGAATACCTCCCTTAAAAATGGGTTATCCAGGTAGAGAAAACCTACTGAACACTATTACATCAACTGTGATGATAAGTATGTAATAAGTTATGTTTCTCGATGAAGTGTGATGTGGTGGTATTAAAAAAACAAGCCTTAATTGTTATTATTATTATTATTATGGCTTCTAAATTTTGCATTCATGTCTGTAGAGCACCAGGTGTAGAAGATACTTTTCTTCAGTCCTCAACTTCCTTCTATCTTCAGGAAATTCCAGAGTAATTCCCACCAAAAAATAGTAGAACAATGAAACCCCCGTGTATAGACTTATTTTCCCAACTTTCTGTCCTCTTGAGCTGGATCCTAAAACTTTTCTGGTCCTTTAAATTTTGTATTCATGCCTGTAGAGCACCAGGTGTAGAAGATACTTTTCATGTCTTCTAAATTCTCTGTTCATGTCTGCAGAGCACCAAGTGTAGAAGATACTTTTCCTCAGTCCTTATCTTCCTTCTATCTGTAAGAAATTCCAGAGTAATTCCCACCAAATATAGAACAAAGAAACCCCCGTGTACAGACTTATTTTCCCAACCTTCTGTCCTCTGGAGCCGGATCCTAGAACTTACTCCTATCTCTATTCTCGGAATACATGGCTTCGCTAACTGCTTCTTGGTTGGCACCTCTTCCTTGTATTTCGGCACCATATTACGGCCACAACTCCCAGTTCAGCTGTGAATTTAATTACCTGAACTTAGAGGTTTCAAGTATGTCTTCAGTCATTAGACTCAACATCTGCTTGGACTTGTGACCTTAATATGGAGACGGAATTTGACTTTGTGGTAAATGAAATCAAGTATTATTTTTTACTTTAAAAATATAGGGGAAAACACTGAACAATCCCATAATAAAGTTAATTTAGTACATTTGAAGTAAAGTAGAATCATCACTTACGCTGACATTTAGGGTACTTGACCGTTTTTCAGACTTTTCCAAGACTGATTGAGTTAATAAGTTGTTCTAGCTGGATGCTTATCCTGCCTGACGTCCAAGATTTATAAATGAAGTGTGTGGCACGGGGCTATGCCATCGGCTATTTTTTTTTTTCCACTGCTTAGCTTCACATTCTTGGTAAAAATAAAAAATAAATGTAATTTTCTTTGTTTTCATTAAAATCATTTTTCTCTTCATAACCCCTTCTCCCCTCCTGGTTGTATTGGATAAAATGCTCCCTTTCTCCTTAGTGAGTCATTTGCACTGCATTAACACGTTCCCAAGGCCCCAGTAACATCTAAGGCTGGGAACACTGGCAAGTTATTGCCTCATAAACTGCAGCTGACTCGCCCTGGGCTGATTACTGAAGTTATTGGGAGGTGGGAGGTGGGCTTGGAGCTGAATATCAGCTCATAAGTCAGGTATAGTCCCATTCTGAAACCTATATTGAAGTTGTAATAAAGTCAATGCAGTTATTGCAGACGTTCTCATTTTTTAATATTTGTCCAGAACCATTACATTTAGCCTCACGAACACAGCCTGTGTCTGAAGAAATCAAGGAAAAATGCACAGGAGCCTCAGCCTAGTGATCGTGGTCGCATTAAAGGAAAGTTTAACTTAAAGTGAACCTGTTTAACGGAACATGATGTTTGATATGTTAGGAGCATTTTATAGAACAGAAGAAGCTGAATAATGCATTGTTTTCAAAGAAAAATTCAATACACCTTGTATTTTATGCTCCCTCTATGTTTAGGAGTCCAGGAGGTGGTCCTGACAACCCACTGGACTCCTACAACCTAATGGTCAAATAATCTCAAATTATAATGACTACTTTCAAACAAAAGATTTACTCACCTGTATTAGCGCTAGGCTCGTCCTTTTTCCATTTTTCTATGGCTGCTGCCATGCCAAATTTTTTAGGCTGCCCCAGGAACTCCTATGACACCATCACCCTAGGCCTAGTTTGCTTTAACTTTCAGTTATCTCAGCTGGCAAGACCCTTTTCAGACAATTCCTATTTGTTCTTGGCTCTGACGTGTTGATTAATAATGTGCATGGTGGATACCGTAAGTGGTTAGCACTGCAGTCTTGCTACGCTGGAGTCTTGGGTTCAAATCTCACCAAGGAGTTTGTATGTTCTCCCCGTGTTTGAGTGGTTTTTTTCAGGTTCTCCAATTTCCTCCTACACTCCAAAGACATACTAATAGGGAATTTAGATTGTGAGCCCCAGTAAGGAGAGTGTTGCCAATGTATGCAAAGCGCTATGGAATTAATGGTACAATATAAGTGAATAAATATTATTATTATTATTATTATTATTATTATTATATGGACTCTGACAGCTAATAAATGCTTTCTGTTCCATGAGTGGCATTTATCAATTACTGGCTATATGATTTCAGTCATGTTTAATTGACTTTGAAATGCTGACAGGGAGAGACTTGTCACTCAAACAAAGCAGGCAGGGAGAAGCGGGTGGGGACTTATCACAGTACCATTACTTTCCTGGTCCCTGACCCATTTTGAAAATATGTGTTTCTCTGAAACATATTTCAAAACCACACAACCATGACTGAAATCATACAGCCAGTACCTCAGCTGTCAGGATCTTTTTAACCCTTTGTCTACTGTAAGCATAATTAACTCTACTCTGGTGCTGTTCACTCAACAAACTCTGTTGCATCAGTGGGTAACTTCTCTACAAGCAAGTATTCGGTTTGTCTATTCATCACTGTTGTCTTAATACTTGCAAAGGACCATCTGTCTGTTGATAGCATACAACTCTGTCTTTAACCATTGGTTTAAAGCAATCCCTGGACTGGATGCATAGCTACAATTCCTTTGTGTGTTTACACTTATTATAGAAAGGGTACACAAGGTGAAATGGATCCTCTAAGTCAAAGGTCTGGGTGGGAATAGGGGGACACGGGTTGTTGGTGCAGCAGGTGGATGTTGAAAGTTGGAAATAGATAACAGAGTTACTGGAGGCAAACTAAAAGTCTTAAAGGGATCCTGGAAGCCAAAGGTGGACTGAGATGTCTTGGAATCTGCAGGAGGACATGGAGAGGCAAACTAAAAGCCAAATGGGTTCTGGGAGCTATAACTGGACAGATGACATCATAGAAGCTGCAAGCTGACACATAGAGGCAAACTGAAAGTCAAAGTGGTCCTGAAAGCTGCAGGAGGACATGGAGAGGCAAACTGGTAGTCTTAAATGGGTTCTGAGAACCCCATTTGACATCATGGAAGCTGCATGTGGACACTTTGGGGTAAACTGAAAGTCTTAAGGGGGTCCTGGAGGCGGCAAGTGGATTTGGAAGGTGCAGATGCAAACGTAGAGGAACACTGAAAATCTTAAAGCAGTCCTGGAATTCGCAAGCGTATAGTAGACCTCCTGGAAGCTGTAGGTGAACATGTAAAGGCAATCTAAATGTGTTAAAGGGGACCTGGAAGACACAATAATGTATTGGCTACTTGTATAGTCTTTGGCCTTGCGATGGCATCTAGTGGTCATATGTTGTATGTCCACCAAGATGTAACCAACATCATCTATACATGAGGTGATGTAACAGTTTCCAGCAAGCACACTGCTATATAACACTGTTCCAGATAGTAGTAGATGGAAGACTTAAATAATCTTCACAGAGGGCTTCTAGAATAACATACATGACAGTTGGTTCACAGATTATCTCTTCTCCTTACAATGTGGCTGTACACAGAGCAGAACACTGTACCTTATCATGCAGTGAGGTGAGGAGGGGTGAATCCTGTACTTGGTCACTTCTCTCCACTATACTTCTGCTCAACAGAGTTTGCTCTTGAACTGTCCTGTCTATTTTCCACTCCTGACAGTCTCTTTCCTAGACTGTCTGGCCTCTGCAGCCTGACTATTTTCAGGATACTCTACACTTTCTGAACACTGCTCTTTCTCTGCATAGGGACAAAAACACTTCTTTCTTTTAGCCGAGAGACAAATACACACTCACTGCTGCCCAACATCCACTGGGTCACTGCAGGATACTTCCTGCCTCCTGCTCTAGCCTTAACTCCACAGTTGCTGGATGATTTTAGAACATCTGTGTAGTACCTACTTGTCAAAATAGACAACACTATAGGCTTAGTTACTACCAGTAATAAGCCTACAGAATAACACATACAAAGAAGGGAGAACTTATGAGGGGTGCAGTAAAAATATAAAAGAGGTAATATCAGACCCAACAAGATCATTCACATTTTCAGTTAATGAAAAATGACAGTTGTGAAGGCAATTTTACTGCAGGTCTTAGTAGTCAGATGCATTTAGTGAAAGGAGCTAACAGGAGGGGTTTATACACTGAACAAAAATATAAACGCAACACTTTTGTTTTTTCTAACATTTCTCATGAGATGAACTCAAAGAGCTAAGACTTTTTCTACGTACCCAAAAGACCTTTTTCTCACAAATATTGTTCACAAATTTGTCTAAATCTGTGTTTGTGAGTGTCTCTTCTTTGCCAAGATAATCTAGCCACCTCACAAGTGTGACATATCAAGATGCTGATTACACAGCATATTTTTTGCACAGGTTTGCCTTAAGCCCGCTTTACACGCTGCAATGTATCTTACAATGTGTCATCGGGGTCACGTCGTAAGTGACGCACATCCGGCATCATAAGGTACATTGCAGTGTGTGACAGGTACGTGCAATTGCGATTGAACGCTAATACGTTCATCACATGCACGTCGTTCATGTCTCTAGAATTGCACGTCAGATTGTTCATCGTACCCGGGGTAGCACACATCGCAGTGTATGGCACCCCGGGAATGATGAAAAGATCTTACCTGCATCCTGCGGCTCCCGGCCAGCAATGCGGAAGGAAGAAGGTGGGCGGGATGTTTACGTCCCGCTCAGCTCTGCCCCTCCGCTTCTATTGACTGGCTGATGCGTGACGTCGCTGTGACGCCAAACGTCTCTCCCACTCCAGGAAGTGCATGTTCGCCGCCCACATCGAGGTCATATGGACGGGTAAGTACGTGTGACGGGGGTTAATCGTTTTTGCGGCACATTCAACAAATTGAATGTGCCGCACATACGATGGGGGCGGTTACGATCGCATACGATATCATATGCTGGATCGTAAGGTGTAAAGCAGGCTTTAGACTGGTCATAATAAAAGGCCACTCTAAAATTTGCAGTTTTACAGTATTGGCGGCTCAGGGAGGGGAGAGGTAGGAGGAGAAAACCATTCAGTATCTGGTGTTACCACCATTTGACAGTCTGCCATCTGCCCTGTATAGTGAAAACCGGGAAAGTCTTGAAGAGAACACCTCTCCATCGTGTCAGACGCCACTGAATGTGAGCATTTGCCCATTCAATTCGGTTATGATGAATGACCCCGATGAGTATGAAGAGCAGCAGATGAGCTTCCCTGAGATGGTTTCTGACAGTTTGTGCAGAAATTCTTTGGTTATGCAAACCGAATGTTGCAGCAGCTAACCGGGTGACTGGTTTCAGATGATCTTGGAGGTGAAGATACTGGATTTTGAGGTCCTGAGCTGGTGTGGTTACATGTGGCCTACAGTTGAGAGGCCGGTTGGATGTACTTGCCAATTTATCTGAAATGCCTTTGAGGATGACTTATGTTAGAGAAATGGAAATTGAATTCACGGGCAACAGCTCTGGTGGACATTCCTGCAGTCAGTATGCCAATTGCACGCTCCTTCAAAACTTGCGGCATCTCTTGTACTGTGCTGTTATAAAACTGCACATTTTAGAGTGGCCTTTTATTAAGGCCAGCCAAAGGCACACCTGTGCACTCATCCTATTGTCTAATCGGAACCTTGATATGCCACACCTGTGAGGTAGATGGATTATCTCGGCAAAGCGGAAGGGTTCACTAACACAGATTTAGGCAAATTTGTGAACACTATTTATGAGAACAATGCCTGTTGTGGCCATAGAACTTAATCTTTGATTTCATTTCATGAAAAATCTGAGCAAAACAAGTGTTGCTTTTATATTTTTGTTCACTATAGAAGCTCTTGAATATTTACATGCAAGACCGCCTCTAATATATTTTATCAGTGACAGCCCATTAGACATTTGGCTATGGAGTCCTGTAGCGCTGACATCTCTGCAGAGACACCGACTTACTCACTGCCCCGACCAGGTCGCACTGCCACACGGCCATCCATGTGCTCTGCTGCCTCCTTCCCCTTCCAGGCCCTGTACATGCTGCACAGGGATCCCGGGAGTGCACCTAAGACACGCGCGTGCACACCAGCCCTTCTCTTAAAGGGCCTTTGTTCCATTTCCAGGAAATGCCTCTCACTCTATGGCTGATAGGCACTGTGTATTTAAGGCAGCCTCTCATTAGGGGAGGTGCCTGCACAACACCTCTGGTTAGTAAGGTGCACATCAGCGGTATGCTGCTGCAATTCCGGATCCGTCAGAAATGCAGTACAGTTCAATACAGTGGAATTGTGGAATGTCGCGGCCGCATGTGACCGCATGTGACCTTATCTTGTCACGATTCCATTTAACTGTACTGAACTGAACCGCATTTGTGCCGGATCTGGCATTGCGGCAGAATTCCGCTGATGTGAAGCTGGCCTCAGTCAGTCTCTAGTCTGCTACCTAGCTTGTTGTCAGGTCCTGAGTAGAGATGAGCGAACCGGTCGTGGTTCGGCTCGAGTTCGGTTCGTCGAACGGAGGTCTCGTTCGAGTTCGGTTCGTCGAACGTTCGACGAACCGAGCTCGAACCGCATAGGAAACAATGGCAGGCATTCACAAACACATAAAAACACCTAGAAAACACCCTCAAAGGTGTCCAAAAGGTGACAAACAACTCACAACACAACACAAACACATGGGAAAGTGACAAGGACATATACTCATGCGAAAACAAAAGAGCTGGACAAGGAAAAAGAAGAGGACACACAGATATATGAGTATATGCAAGGAAACGTCGATGCCATTATTGTGCAACTTGAGCCCTGCTCATTTTAGGCTTCCAATTTGGATAAATTGCCTGAGCTTGCCACGTACGCCTTGGGGATCTTGTCGTGTCCTGCAGCCAGCGTTCTCTCGGAACCTGTCTTCAGTGCTGCTGGGGGTCTGCTGGCAGATAAGCACACGTGTCTGTCCACTGACAATGTGGACATGGCTCTCAGAGGACTTTTCTTCCCCTGGGTCATCCAGGGGAGGCGAAAGGCACGCGTATTTTTGAGAGTGCTTTATGCAAAGCATCTGTTTCATTTTGAAAAGGGGGATCAAGTGATGCCAGTCAAGTGGGGTGTGTGTGGCCCAATTAGTGGAAACGAGGGAGACTGTGGTTGGAGTCCCCTCGCTTTTGAAAAAAGAACCAAGATGAACAAGTCATGGCTCTCAGAGGACTTTTCTTCCCCTGGGTCAGCCAGGGGAGGCGAAAGGCACGCGTATTTTTGAGAGTGCTTCATGCAAAGCATCTGTTTCATTTTGAAAAGGGGGATCAAGTGATGCCAGTCAAGTGGGGTGTGTGTGGCCCAATTAGTGGAAACAAGGGAGACTGTGGTTGGAGTCCCCTCGCTGTGTTTTACATGATTTTCGAAGGGCATGACATGCCTAAGAGGTTGAGTTTCATCATCTGCAACTTGTTGGCAACAGAAAGGCTGCCTTTACACCCTTTTGAGACCGAGGATTTTCGAGACCTTATGCCCATTGCAGTGCCCCAAGAGCCGATGGCCAGTCGTCACTCCTTCTCCAAGAAAGGTGTGCCCGCGCTACCACAGCAGGTCGCACACAACCTCACCGATTCCTTGAGAAACTCTGTGTGTGACAGGGTGCATTTCACCACCGATACTTGGACCAGTAAGCATGGACAGGGGAGTTACATGTTGCTGACTGGGCACTGGGTAACTATGGTGAGAGATGGAGAAGGGTTTGCTGTACAAGTCTTGCCGTCCCCACGACTTGTGTGTCAATCCTTCCTCTGTATGTACAAGTTCCTCCACTGCTTCTGCCTCCTCAACCTCGTGTGGGTCCTCCACCTCGGCCCAAACCCTGTGTGGTCAGTCCACCCTTCCTTGTAACTGCGCCCAAGGAATCCCACACACCTCCTTACTATGCTGGCAGCAGAGCTCAAGGCCATCAGGCGGTCAAATGTTTACTTTTAAATGTAGGGGAAATGTGAGACACCGCTGAGGAATTGTGGACGGTTAGCTCTGGAGAGTGAGACCTAGTTTCATCAATGATTGTCTCCACTCAACCAGCAGCCAGGGAAGGTCGGGTGCGACAATGATGCAAACCAGTCTGCGACCCTTCTTCAGGGCAATGTGACACACGTGCCTTGTATGGCTCACGTGTTGAACCTGGTTGTCCAGCATTTTTTAAAACACTATCCCGGCCTACATGGCCTTCTGACCAGGGCACGGTGTAACGCCTACCTGGATCGACACACTCAGATGGGCTGTAAAGGATAGGCTAGAGGGAAGCCACTCACCAAGCTGGACACCCAGAACCCTGAAACCCTTTAACCCCTATACAGTGATTTGGAATTACACAGGGCCCAAGTTGATCAATACCTGTGGAAGGCTGCAGTTCCAGAGAATAGTAGTCATGCAGGGTCAAAACATTAATTGAGGAAGAGGAACAGAATGGGATGGCCAGGACTTAATCAGAAAACAAGCAGAGGTGAAATGCGGATCGGCCAACAAGGTACATAAACAGCAAGCAGGAAAAGTAGTCACAGGTAACAAGCACACAAAATCATAAAACTGAACTGGGGGTAACAGTAACAAGAGGTTCATAGCTTTGTCTGGCAGTGGTCTGCAGACAGGAGGGGCCTAAAAAAGGGTGCGGTGTATTCCCATTGGTTGTAGCTGAATGATGGTACTTCATCTGTGAGATACCCACCACCTATATTCAGCCTGTGGTTCTGCATCTGTCAAGGTAACGCAGCCCAGTGGGTGAGCATAACCTGCATCCACCTGCGCCGCTGGCATCGACTCCTTTCCCATCATCAGCACTATGCACGAAAGGAACACGTTGTCACCTGGCGACCGGAGTAAAAATTGATTGAGTGGACTACGTTGGTGACTTAACAGCCGTGTGCGGCAATGATGCAAACCTGTCTGCGGCCCTTCGTCAGGGCAATGTGACACACGGGCCTTGTATGGCTCACGTGTTGAATCTGATTCTCCAGCAATTTTTAAAACACCATCCCGGCCTACATGGCCTTGTGCAGCGGGCACGCTGCTATGTGCTCACTTTCATCCTTCGCACCCAGCAGCTCAACAACTTTCATCGCTCCTGAAGTCTTAGGGTCTGGCGGTTAAACGCCTGAAATGCGATGTTCCGACATGCAGGAATTTGAATCTGCACATGTTGCAGCGTCTGTGGCAGCACCGCAGAGCCCTGCTGAAATACGGTATGACGTATACCCTGGGCTAACTTGATCCAGAGGTGTTGCAGATCACGCTGCTGGAGTGGTGTCAGATCAAGGACCTATGCACCCTTCTACACAGTTTACAAATGTCGACGAAGATGTTTAGCACTGGCGATGCCATTCTCAGCGTGACAATTCTGGTCATCTACAAGATGGAGCACACTGTATGCATTATTCGGAGTCAGGTGTTGGTCCAAGAGGAAGGGGAGGAAGTACAGGAGGAGTAATATGCAGAAGGGATAACAAGATCTACGAGGTCCAGATGGTCAGCGGCACCTAGGCGGCAGTCATGGTGGGGGATAGGGATTAACAAGGGCGCATAGTATCAGCAAAAATTGTTGAGGAAGATGCAGGAGCCCATGAAGAAATGGGGGACGAACTGGCGATGGGCATGGAAGACTCAGCAGATGAGTGAGAGCTTGCTCACATTTCGGTTGTGCGAGGTTGGGGGGAGAGGGCAGAGGAAGGAGGCACAATTCTCACCTCTCTGCCACCAACACACCAAGGACTTGGTCCCCCTGGATGCACAAGACACATGAGCGCCTTCTTGCTGCACTACCTACAACATGATCCTCGGATTGTACGAATTCGAAGTAATGCTAACTACTGGGTTGCCACACTGTTAGATCCCCGGTACAAGACAAAATTTGGCGAAATAATTCCTGCCATAGAAAGGGACGCACGTATACAGGAGTATCTGCAGAAGGTGGTACGGATTCTTAGATCTGCTTTTCCAGTAAACACCAGTGCTGCACAGAGTGAATCTCAACACTTTGTCATGGATAGGAGGAAATGGTCTTTTACTTGTCCACATCTGAGGGACCGAGGGCTGGCTGCTGTGCTGAGATGGCATTGAGTACGGTGTCCCTGCAGAGTTGCACTTTTGGTCATATACCAAATGAGTTCAAAAAGGACAGATGCTGGTGGAAAGGGGAACAGGTGTGTTGGAAAGGGGAAAAAAGTTTTTGTCCGTGGGGTTTGTGGTTAAGCAACAGTAACATTTGCTGAAGAAACACCATCTGTTACGGTGGGACTGGCAGATTTGGTTAAGGTGGTATATACTATGTTACCGCTATATAACGAAAATTAATAAGAAAAGAAAGAGAAAGGTATATATCCCCATCAGCAGTCAATGTCCACTGTGCTCCCAGATGGAAAAGGAGAGGTTGGCAACTGGAAAGTTAGGTGGAGGATACAGAGCTGTGTGGCTATGAAACTAATAGTTGCCTGAACCGAGTTAGACGCCACTGGGATCTGGAGACTGGGAGCCCTGTTAGCGTCACAGGGTCCACACGCCCACCCAGCCCAGGAACTCCCTGTTAACATCACAGGGGCCATTCAGTACGCTGACCATGTGCATTGGGGCCACACCTGTGGACAGCAGGCGCATCAGCAGCAGCAGGCCTGTTAATGCCACTGGGCTGCACGAGCAGGACTTGTAGGACAGGAGCTGGTCTTAACCGTTCTGCGTTACCAACTGTGGTGGCGGCCTGCATCGACGCCCTATCCCTGCCTACCTCTGGCCTAAAGCCGCAATGGGTTCAACACATGGAGGTGTGCTCTTTCGGAGCATAATAGAAGACTGCGCACCTCCTTGTTGGCTCCAGCCCGTTTTATAACCTTGGTCCGCCCCAAACCAGGGTGGACCACAATGCACCTCCTGGAGACAAAAGCAGAGTGACACGTCATGAGTGGCATAACTAGCATCCTATTTGGAACCGAAACTTCAATAATGACCTCATGGCTGCCACGACACAAACACCTCACCAGTCATCGTCTGACCATCAATAATGAGGTGACAAGTCATAGGGGCGGGCCTCTGCAAGCCATTTGGGAGTGGCCTAGCCACATCGTCAGGACACCTGATGCCCTGTGGTCTATATGGGCCCCCCACATCAGGGGCAGGGCCAAAGAGTTCATTACCGGACCTAGTCTCTGATGCAGTAAGTGCCTGAGCATGGTCAGTTGCATGAAATACAATCTCTGAAAAAAGACTATCAGCTTTAGCATGGTGTCTAGGCACAACACAGGACTTAGACCCGGCACGGAATGCAAGTACCTGTGCAAAGAGGCTTTTCGCACTAAGTGTGGGAGTATGCGCTGTAGCCCGAAATGAAGACTTAGCCTCAGGAATGGCACAGTCAGGCTGAGCATACTCACTAGGCGAAACACTGTAGTTAGGCTGCAGCCAGGGTAAATCGGCACACGCATGCGCACTAGCTGCCTCTCCACACTTACACGTGGAGGAGAAATTGCTCTTCGGGTGTGGACTTGGAGATGCTGTCTATGAACAGAAGGAAAAGCTAAAGGAAGCCTCACTTTCTATCCCTCCGAATTATCAAATGCAGCAATGAATTCCCTGAGTTTGCTATAACATTAGCGTAGCAAAATGTGCATGAGGGTGTCATGCAGAGGTGCTAGAAATAGCTTGTCACCAGTGGGGCACTAATGGAATACAACAGCCAGTTCTATGATGCCACTAAATGGCAGTATTTTGTGCTATCATTATAGCTTATTAAAAACAGAGCAGGAGGGTGTCATGCAGAGGTGCTGCACATAGATTAGAAAGCCATGGACCCCATAGGGGGGAGGGGCGACATGACCAGAGGGAAGGGAGGGAGTGAGGGGTTAATAAAGTTATAAGGAGGGGCATTATGGGAAGGTATAGGGGATTGGTGGAAAGGATCCCTGTAGAGGAGGGGGGGGAGTATAAAAGCGATGAGGGAGGGTCTTACCTCCCCTTTTGGACTCCGGACGGCGACAGATTGAGAGACCCAGGACCAGGACCACAAGGACCAGCATGGCGGACCTCCAGGAGCTGGATCGGCTGATTAGAGCGGCGATGGCGGTGCACGGGGCCCAGGCAGTGCAATCCCACGTCAGGGCTGCCTGTGTGTCCCCGTCGGCACCTGCCCCTCGCTTCCCCTCTAGACGCGGGCGGCGTTCGAGGCTCCCGCTCAGGTACTCTCCGGGCGCAGGGGGGGCGAGGAGGCCCAGTGAGAGCCCCCCTCGGGACCCTCCGCGGCGGGGCGGGCGGCAGCAGCTTCCAGCGTCTGCCCCGGCCGCCGGGAGGAATCTCCGACGCGGCCGCGACGGCCGAGAAGGGGGCGTGGCCAGCCCGGGGCCTTCTTCCTGTCTCAGGCCTCGGGCTGGAGTGCAGAGCCCAGCGGCGCCTCCCGGCCGGGAGCGAGCCCGGCGATGGAATGAGGCCAGCGGTGGCCTGGATGGAGGCGGGCCCGGCCTGGGGCCTACTTCCGGTCCCAGGCCGCGGGCTCGAGTGAACAGGCCGGCGGCAGCCCGGGGACCGGGCCGTGCCCAGCATGAACTGGAGGCACGGAGAGGGGGCGTGTCCAGCCTGGGGCCTGCTCTGGACGCGGGGCCCCCGGCGGCGGGGCACGTCCCGGCGGCTGCTTCTGACCAGGAGCGGGCCCGGCTTGTGATGGAGGCCAGCAGTACCCCCCGGGGACGTTGGGGGGGCCGGGCGCAGGCAGCCAGCAGGGGGACCGGTGTGGGCAGGCGCCACCCGGATACCTGCACGGCTGCGGAGGAGAGGAGGGACGGTGGGACCCCCGCAGGGCGCGCCAGGTCCCTCAGATCATCAGCTCTGCGCCCGGCGGACGCGGTCTCCCTCGGGGGGGGAGGACCCAGCGGGAGGTCTCGGTCGGAGGCCCGGGGGGGGGGAGAACCGGCGGTGGGGAGCCCCCTGAGCTCGGGGAGAGGCTCCTCCAGGAAGAGGACTTGGTCGGCGGCGGCCCAGGGGACAGGACGGTCTTGTGGGCTGTCGCCGCAAAGAAAGCAGCGGACGGCCACCGCCAGTGCCCACGCGGCTGCCCAGGAGGGTGGCTGTGGTGGAGGGGGCGCATCGGCTGCGTCCTCTGGAGCTGGGACGGTGGAGGACGGCTACAGCGAAGAGGAAGAAGGAGCCCTCAGGTCGGGGGACGAATTAGAGGAGCCGATGGCGGACGACATCGCAGTATCGAATTCCGTCTCCGCGTCACGGTCGGGTGAGCTAGCCGTGGATTCGGCATTGCTTGCGGCGCGGGGTGCGGGTGCTGGGGAGGTGGCTGCGGGCACGGCAGCGCCAGAGGGGTCAGTTTTGCTTAGTCAGTTGTTGGGGTTGTTGCAGGGTTTAGCGCGAGCGCCGGCGGCGGCGGTGGCCTGGACAGGGTCGGCGGTGGATGGCGCGGCGGCGAGCGGCGAGAAGGTGCCGGTGGGGGCGGGTGTAGGTAGCGGAGTAGTGGAGCCTGCAGGCGATAAAGCGGGAGAAAAGGAGAAGGAGAAGGAAGATGAGGTGGTGAGGCTGGATGATAGGGCTAAGAGCGAGGTGTATGTGTGCTTTGAGGGACCGCTAGGGGCGCACCTCAAAAAAGAGGTGAGGGACAAAATTTGGAAAGGGGAGTATGTGGAGATATTTTCCCTGCTGCCCCTGGAAAAATTTAACCTAGACAAGGTGAAGCCGAGCGATTCCAAGAAGGAAAAGGAGGAGGAAGAAAAACGCCGTTATAGGCTCATTCCTCGTTCCTTTTCCAATTGGTTGCAGGCGTTCGCAATTTTGGCTAGCGTGGTAGGGGAAAAGGAGCCGGAGCACTGCTCGGCTCTATTCGGCTATATGGATGCAATCGGGGAGGCGTATCGTACGTACGGGGGTTTGGCATGGCTGCGGTATGATGAGCAGTTTAGGCAGCGGAAGGCGTTGCGGCCCGGCATGCGGTGGGACCATAAGGACATTTCCTTATGGATGCGCTTGATGGCGGCCCCGACCCAGCCCTTTCGTGGCGGTGCCGGGGGCACGGGAGCCGGGCCCTCGGGGATCCAGAAAAAGGGATTGTGCTGGCAATTTAACGAAGGCCAGTGCAAATTTGGCGCAGCGTGTAGGTTCAAGCATGAGTGCTCCGGCTGCGGGGGGGGACATAGTTTGCCCAAATGCTTTAAGAAAGGGAGAGGCAAGGCTGGGGACGGGTCTGGAAAAAGGGAGGACGCCGGTGAAAATAGAGGCGATGGCGCCGTTTTTAAGTAGGTACCCGGACGGGGCAGCGGCGTCGCTTTTGCGGTTTGGTTTTTTGTACGGTTTTCGGATTCCGTCGGCGGTTGAGGCATTGCCTCCGGTTTGTCGCAACTTACGGTCGGCAAGGGACCACCCTATGGTTGTGGGTGAGAGGTTGGGTAAAGAGGTTGAGCTGGGCAGGATGGGGGGCCCATTTGAGAGCCCTCCGTGCAGTAATTTGGTGGTGTCCCCGCTGGGGGTGGTGCCAAAGAAGGAGCCGAATAAATTTCGGCTCATTCATCATCTTTCATTTCCGGAGGGGTCGTCTGTGAATGACGGCATTGCGCCGGAATTGTCGGCGGTGTACTACGTCTCGTTCGACAAAGCGTTGGACTTGGTACGGGCGGCAGGACGCGGTGCATTGATGGCAAAGGCGGATGTAGAATCGGCGTTTCATTTGTTGCCGGTGCATCCGGAGAGTCAGCACCTTCTGGGTTGCTGGTGAAACGGGAAGTTTTATGTTGATCGTTGTTTGCCCATGGGCTGCTCGATTTCTTGTTCATATTTTGAGGCTTTTAGCTCCTTTGTTGAGTGGGTGGTGCGGGACGTGTCCGGCTTGTCGTCCATTATTCATTATTTGGATGATTTTCTGTGTGTTGGTCCGGCGGGTTCCATGGTTTGCGCTGGTTTGTTGTTCGCCTTGCAGAGAGTGGCGGATCGGTTCGAAATCCCTTTGGCGCAGGAAAAAACGGAGGGGCCGGCGCCGGTTATGCGGTTCCTGGGGATTGAAATCGACTCGCTGGCCATGGAATGTAGGTTGCCAGAGGACAAGATTGTGGATTTGCGGAGTGCGGTTGCAGCAATGCTGGCAGCAAAAAAAGTGCGGCTTAAGGTGGTACAGTCTTTGCTTGGAAAGCTGAATTTTGCATGCAGGATTATGCCGATGGGGCGTGTTTTCGCCAGGAGGTTGGCGGCAGCTACGGCAGGCGTACGGTCATCGGCGCATTTCATGCGGGTCACGCGGGAGATCAAGGCAGACTTGTTGGTTTGGGACGTCTTCTTGCGACATTTTAACGGCCGCACTTTGTGGTTGAAGAAGGTGGTGCCCAATGATGCTCTGGAACTATATACGGATGCGGCCGGGTCGGCGGGTTTCGGCGCCATTTTTCAGGGTCATTGGTGTGTGGGAAGGTGGCCTGAGGATTGGCGACAGGGTGGCCTTGTCAAAAATCTGGCCCTGCTCGAGTTGTTTCCAATAGTGGTGGCGGTGGAGTTGTGGGGGTCGCAATTTTCGGGACGTAAGGTGTGCTTCCATTGCGATAATCAGGCAGTTGTACATGCAATCAACAGCTTGTCGGCAAAATCTGGACCTGTAGTGGCATATTTGCGGCATTTGGTGCTCAAGTGTTTGTTGTGGAATATTCATGTGGTTGCAAAACATGTGCCGGGGGTGGATAACGGGGTGGCTGACGCTTTATCTCGTTTTCAGTTCCACAGGTTTCGGGAGTTACTGCCGGGGGCGGACGAGGTCGGAGCGGTGTGCCCAGAGGAATTGTGGAGCCTGGTGAGGCAGTGATTGCGGGTTTGATTAGGAATTCGGTGACTGAGGTGACTTGGTGCCGTTATGCTAAGGTGTGGGTTGAGTGTCAGGCAGTGCTGGGTGAGATGTTTGGTAACGGGCGAGCGGATTATTTACTGGCGCTCTTGGCATTGGTGAGTGAGGATTTTAGGGCTGGGAGGTCAGCGTCGGCGGTGGCGATTAGGGTGGCGGCCGTGGCCTTCTGGTTAAAGGTTAGGGGGGAGCAGGACGTTTCAAGGGACTTTCGGGTACGGCAAGCCTTGAAAGGTTTTCGGAAAGGGGTGAAGGTGCGGGACACTAGGCGGCCCATTTCGTTGGACTTGTTACGGCGTTTGGTGGATGGTTTGCAGGGCATTTGTGTCTCAGCGTATGAGACGGTGTTGTTTAAAACTGCTTTCGTGTTGGCTTTTTTCGGGGCTTTTCGGATAGGAGAATTGGTGAGCCCGTCAAGGGTGATTGGGGGTGGTTTGCTATTCGAGGATGTGTCGGTAGTGGGACGGAGAGTGGAGTGTCGGCTTCGGCGGTCCAAGACGGACCAGATGGGTCGGGGCAGGTTGGTAGTGTTGTATGCGGTGCAAGGGGATGGCTTGTGCCCGGTGCAGGTGGTGAGTCAGTTTTGTGGTCTGCGGGGCGGTCTTCCGGGCCCGCTGCTACGTCACGAGGACGGGGCTTGGTTGTCTCGTTATCAGTTTGTGGCAGTGCTGAGGAGTTGTTTGCGCTGGGCGGGTGAGCGCCCAGAGGATTACGGGTCCCATTCGTTCAGGATTGGGGCGGCTACCGAGGCTTCTCGTTGGGGTCTTGGAGATGACATGGTGAGACGGATTGCTCGGTGGGAGTCCTCTCGTTTTCGTGGTTATGTGCGCCCGCAGTTATTATCTCGTTGAGGGCTCTGGTGGGGAGTTGTTTGTTCTGCCGTTAGGTTTTTGTTGTTCTTTGTGGCAATCTGGAATGCTGGTGTTGTTGTTAAAATTGTTTCCGTTATTGTAGGAGTGTGTCTGATCTGGATCCTGGGGCACTCGTTCGTTTTTTGGGGGGCCCGTCGGGCCGACGCTCGCCCGAATGGTCGGCAGTTGGGTCTGGACAGGTCGCTGGCATCGGTCAAGTGGATTGGAGTGCGGGGCATGGAATGGAGCAGGGTCGTGCCGGAATTCGAGTACTATTGCAGGATGGACAGACCCCCGAACGTGTTGGTTTTGCACGTGGGGGGTAATGACCTGGGTTCGCGGGCATCCCGCGATCTGATTCGGGACCTTAAGATCGACCTACTGCGGTTATGGGCAAGGTATCCGGGCCTGATAGTGGTGCGGTCGGATATTGTGGCCAGATTATGGTGGAGGGGGGCCCGGTCGGTTGAGAAGATTAATCGCGCCCGGGCACAAGTGAACAGGGTGGTTGCGCGTTTCGTGCGGAGAAACGGCGGCGTGGTGGTGAGGCATGTGGACCTGGAATCGGCGAAGTGGCAGTTTCGGAGAGGTGATGGGGTTCATCTTAATGACATTGGTTCTGATTTATGGGCCCTGGGTTTGCGGGATGGTGTGGAGCAAGCCTTGGGCATGTGGCGGGTCCAGGCCACGTAAGGTGTCACGTGTCCTGTCCTGTGGCGGGGGTAGGTCTGGTCCAGAAGCGGTTGGAAGGGATTTGTAGCTGGACCGAGAGGCACTGTCTTGGTATGGTGTCTCTGGGTTCCGGGAAATTGCAGGCACGGGGTTCTGCAAAGTTTGGGGGGTATTAATCCGTGGGGTGATTAATACCTCATCTCTGGGTCGGAGTGTTGCGGCCAGGGATATTGGTGTAGGAAAGGGTTTCTGGACCGGGCCTACATAGGGTTTCATGTACCGTTTATTATTATGTGTTACCTATTATTGTGTGTTTGGGGTCGCCCGTTGGATAGCGCCCCCTTTGTGGTAGTATGTTAATAATAGGTAATAAAGGCTGCTGTGGCCAATTTGTTTAACCAAGTCGCATGCAGTCGGTGTATTATTTTTAGGTTAAGTTTTAAGGGGGTATAGTAACCATCACGACCGGAAATCCTTCCTCAGTGGTCAAGAAAGCCATGGACCCCATAGGGGGGAGGGGCGACATGACCAGAGGGAAGGGAGGGAGTGAGGGGTTAATAAAGTTATAATGAGGGGCATTATGGGAAGGTATAGGGGATTGGTGGAAAGGATCCCTGTAGAGGAGGGGGGGGGGGAGTATAAAAGCGATGAGGGAGGGTCTTACCTCCCCTTTTGGACTCCGGACGGCGACAGATTCCCGCCCACCCTCCCCTTTTTTGTGTTTGTGAGTTTGTTTAACTATGTTCAAAAAAAAAAAAAAAAGAAACAAGAAGACAACAAGGAATTGTTATAAAAGGGATGTATGTTTTGTCGCAGCAGCGGGGGTAGGTCTGGTCCAGAAGCGGTTGGAAGGGATTTGTAGCTGGACCGAGAGGCACTGTCTTGGTATGGTGTCTCTGGGTTCCGGGAAATTGCAGGCACGGGGTTCTGCAAAGTTTGGGGGGTATTAATCCGTGGGGTGATTAATACCTCATCTCTGGGTCGGAGTGTTGCGGCCAGGGATATTGGTGTAGGAAAGGGTTTCTGGACCGGGCCTACATAGGGTTTCATGTACCGTTTATTATTATGTGTTACCTATTATTGTGTGTTTGGGGTCGCCCGTTGGACGGCGCCCCCTTTGTGGTAGTATGTTAATAATAGGTAATAAAGGCTGCTGTGGCCAATTTGTTTAACCAAGTCGCATGCAGTCGGTGTATTATTTTTAGGTTAAGTTTTAAGGGGGTATAGTAACCATCACGACCGGAAATCCTTCCTCAGTGGTCATGCACCAGTGGGACACTAATGGAGTCCAACAGCCACTTCTTGTATGCCACTAAGTTTACTCAATTTTTGGTATTATAATGTCTTAGTAAGTAACAATGAGTTTGAGTGTGCAACGCAGGCAGAGGTGCTGCAAATATCTTTGCACTACTGGGACTATACACAAGTCCAACAGCCACTTTTTGTATGCCACTAAGTTGCAGCAGTTTTTGCTAGTATAATGGCTTAGTTATAATGAGTTTGAGTGTGCAATGCAGGCAGACGTGCTGCAAATATCTTTGCACTAGTGGGACAATACAGAAGTCCAATAGCCACGTTTAGGATGCCACTAAGTTCACTCAGTGTTTGCTAGTATAATGGCTTAGTAACAATGAGTTTGAGTGTGCAATGCAGGCAGACGTGCTGCAAATATCTTTGCACTTGTGGGACGATACAGAAGTCCAACAGCCACGTTTATGATGCCACTAAGTTCACTCAGTGTTTGCTAGTATAATGGCTTAGTAACAATGAGTTTGAGTGTGCAATGCAGGCAGACGTGCTGCAAATATCTTTGCACTACTGGGACTATACACAAGTCCAACAGCCACTTTTTGTATGCCACTAAGTTGCAGCAGTTTTTGCTATTATTATAGCTTTTAAAAACAGAGCAGGAGGGTGTCATGCAGAGGTGCTGTAAATAGCTTGGCACCTGTGGGGCACAAATGGAGTCCAACAGCAACTTTTTGTATGCCACTAAGTTGCAGCAGTTTTTGCTAGTATAATGGCTTAGTTACAATGAGTTTGAGTGCGCAGTGCAGGCAGACGTGCTGCAAATATCTTTGCACTAGTGTGACTATACAGATGTCCAACAGCCACGTTTAGGATGCCACTAAGTTCACTCAGTGTTTGCTAGTATAATGGCTTAGTAACAATGAGTTTGAGTGTGCAATGCAGGCAGACGTGCTGCAAATATCTTTGCACTAGTGGCACAATACAGAAGTCCAACAGCCACGTTTAGGATGCCACTAAGTTCACTCAGTGTTTGCTAGTATAATGGCTTAGTAACAATGAGTTTGAGTGTGCAAAGGGCAGGAGGGTACAGTGGCAGGGTTGTGGGTCTCTGGGTAGAGGAAAGGAAGCCTGCCTTTCTATGCCTCCTAATGGAGAAATGCAGCGAGGAAATCCCTGACCTTAGCTACACAGACGCTGTCATTTTGTGTAGCTGTTAAACTCTGTTTTCAGGACCTGTCACCTATGGCTCTGACCCTGCCGGTATGAGCCTTTAAAAGGACTGATAGAAACTTCTATCCCTAAGCTGTCCAGCGCTGTGTATGGAGCGTACACAGCAGTATCGGCGATAGGAGCTGCGCCAGTGATGTCTGACACCAAGGACGCAGAAGAAAGATAATGGCGTGCTGGAGGAAAATGTCCGGTTTTATAATGCAGGGACATGTGACATGGACATCCTATCACACATGCCGTTGCTTCTCTGGCTAAAAGTACACTTAGCTGTGTGTGTGTCTGTCTGGGATTGGCTGACATGCTGGCCCGCACCACTACACGCGCGCGCTTAGGGAAGGAAGACAAGGAAAAAAAAAATGGCGATCGCCATTATCCAAACAGCAGTGATCTGAAGGCGCTGTTCACGCACACTATACACTGAAATTTCATAATAGTGTGAGTCACAGAGTGACTTACACTATTACAGCAGAAAGCCAGCTAGGAATTAGCTGGTCTTTTTGCTGCTAGAACCGTTCTCGAACGTATCTAGAACTATCGAGCTTTAGCAAAAAGCTCATGTTCTAGTTCTATCTCGAACAGCCCCCAAAATCACTCGAGCCGCGAACTGGAGAACCTCGAACCACGAACCGCGCTCAACTCTAGTCCTGAGCTCCTGTCCTGTTAACCCTGTGTCCCTCCAGTACCTGCCTTCCCATACCTATCCCCTGCTGTGCCCTCCATTCCTGTCCATACTCACCTGTCCAGCATTCCTGAGTCCGTCACCTGTCCTGGGGTTACCTGCCACAGTATCGGTCACTTCTCTGGGAGTGACACCTGGTGTCCACTTAGCGGAGGGGCGTTTAGTCAAGACCCTCCCATCAAGGAGTAAGCCTGAGATCCCCCTGAGGTCCAGTGGGTCCACTAAACCCGCTTGCTGCCCCTACACTGGGTGTGAGCGTTACAAGTCCCATGTCTACTTGTTGAAAACTATTACCTTTCTGTTAACTTTGTTACTCAGCACTTGTCTCCAACCATTTTGTGAATATTTAGGATTCCTTCATGTAAAACAGCGCTTTACACCCCCACCTTAAAGCACCCCCCTTTACCATAGAGTGCTATTAGGGTCAACGGCAGAGATAATAGTGAAAGACAGGTTGCAAAGCAGCAAAGTATCAGAAAAAGTGAAAGAGAGAAAGCCCTCCAGGGCAGGAAACATGGACGCGATGGCTCTCGGTAAATGGCAGGAGAGGAAAGCAGTAACATAATAAATGGATTCCATTAAAAAGTCATCTGAACTTTAATAAAACTTGTGATTTGATTACATCCGAATAGAACCCGCAGTGCGGAGTGAGAAAAGGGAGGAAAACCGAGGGGGCCGTTATTGTTTCTGGTAGAATACATGCAAGAATAGGCAAATGAAAATGTGAGAAAAGTGAAGAGATGGCTAACAATCACACACATTAGTTAGAAAGTTTAATAAAAAAAAGAAATCGAGCATTTACTTGACGTGCATTATAGTGATTATCTATTCATCAGGGAGAAACAGAAGAATGATTCTTTATTCTAGATAGACAACTCTTATCACAAAAGCCGGGAAACTTATTTTTACTTCAATCCAAATTTAAATTCTCTATAATATAATATGGAAAATAGTGTGTGTGTATAGTACAATAGATCCTGCAGTGAAAGACTCGTACACACAACTACTATCTGCTCCCAAAAAATGACTCACTAACTACCGTATTTTTCGCTTTATAAGACGCACCTGATTATCAGACGCACCCCCAAATTTGATGAAGGAAAAGAGAATTGTTTTTTAATAAATGGGGTCCGTCTTATAATGCCAGTGTCCGTCTAACAAATCATATAAGGTATATGTCCCTCATAGCCCCCTTAATCTGGATATGGCCCCCTTATATTGAATATAGCCCCCTTGTGCTGGCACACATCCCCCAGTGATGCCACATGTCCCCTATAGCTGGCACACGTCCTCTATGGCTGGCACACAACCCCTGTGGCTGGTACACAGTCCTTGTGGCTGGCACACAGCCCCCTGTGGCTGGCACACAGCCCTATTGCTGCCCATGGCCCCCTGTCGGCTGGCACACGGCCCCTATTGCTGTCCATGGCCTCCTGTGGCTGGCACATCACCCCTATTGCTGCCCATGGCCCCCTGTGGATGACACACATCACCCTGTGTTTGATATGGCCCCCAGGCTGCTGCTTTTAGTAAAATAAACTCTTTCCTTACCTTCTCCGCCACTGTCCTCCCTCGTGTTTCCCTCCGTGCGGTTGAGCTCCTCCTGCACTTCCTGGTTCTCGGTGCCGGTCATGTGATCGGCACAGCAGAATGACATCTCTGTGTGCGTGATCACAGCGGCAGGAGGGAGACACCGGGAGACACGATGGAGGAGGTAAGTAAAGAGTTTTCTATTTTACTATGGGCAGCAGCATGGGGGCCATATCTAACACAGGGGGGCATGTGCGATCAAAGGGGAGCACAGGCACATATAATATGCGCCGAACACCCAGCCCGTCACCGCGGTGCGGTTTCAGCACCACGGTGATGGACAGCGGCAGTGCATATTATATGAGCGGAAGCAGGAGATCTCCCGCTGCAGCCTTCACCAGCTCACTAGCCTCTACCAGCCTCCCTCAGCCTCCAGCACCGCTCCAGAGCTGCCACCACCTCCCCTGGACCCTGTAGTATATAATCCGTATATTCAGATTATAAGACGCACCCCCTACTTTCCCCCAAAATTTGGGGGAATAGTAATGCGTCTTATAAAGCGAAAAATACGGTAAATTAGTGGGCTCCGGGCATAGAATTTATTGTCCAGGGATCCATATAGATGTGGTGCCCCTGAGGCTCCAGTCACCACAGAGGTACTGCACCTCAGCTTGAGGTGTGGTATCGCATTCCCGGGTAAGGAGGAAGTCACAAGTCGTTGTACACACACACAGACCTATACTCTTAATTTAGCGACATTCCATTAGGCCGTGGTTAGGGCAGGTTGCACCTTAGGGAGGCACAGTCCCGAAGCCAGTCTGGAGGTGGCGTTTAGTTAGTGGGAGCAGACTGTAGAACGTTAGTCAGTCAGGAAGTGAGACAGGTCCTGGGGTCTGGAGCTGGAGCAGCTCATCCCAGGATCAGGACAAAAGGAGTCTTAGAGACACGGGAAGTGAGCTATACACCCGTGGGCTTGCATCCACAGCCGGTATACCGGTGTGGAGGGACTTGGCTGCAAAGTGGACTGGCCACCTAGACTAGTGGAGAACTATAAGGCTCAGCTAGCAAAACCAGAGGCTGACGTTACTTCAAGTACCGAAGCCACCACCGTACATAACCCGCTGAAAAGGTGACCACATAGGACCAAGGGACAAAGCAGGAAAGCCACCCATAAAAAGGATCCGCAGACACCGGCTCAGGGCACTCTGTGTGAGGCACAAGGCAGGCGGAAGAGGCCAGCGCAGGAAGATGACCAGGGAAGGAGCACAGAAGGGTGTACCGGGTTGTGCCTCCAAACTATCCGGGGATCGGCTGGGGCCCATCACAGCAGGACACAGCACTCCGAGGGCAGCATCTGACTAGTCGTGATAACCTGGAACTATCAACAGTGAGTAAAGAACTTGTGACTGCATTCCTGTGTTGCCCAGTTATTGTCTGCGCCTCCGGCCCTGCACCCCGCCATTACGTCTCAAAATTATCGACAGCCCTGTGGCCCAGCTCTACCTGTGGAGAGCTATATCAACTCTGCTGCATCACCACCGACCCTAGGGGAACTGAATAGCAGCGGCGGCACCTATCTTGCCGCATACCACGGGTGGTGTCACAAATTCATCTCCCCTTGTAAATAACTTTTTCCCCCATCATCATAAAATTACATCACTGGAGTCACGGAGCCGGGCCATGCTGCCATGATACTCCCAAATAAAAGAACCGGCCCGGTAACGACTCCCCACGGCTTCGGCCGGCGTATCATAGAGGCGAACCACGAGGCTCTTAGTGAAGGAGGAGGTAGCATGAGAAGACAATGACCAGTTTTTTATTTTATTGCCGCTGCTCTATTTTTTGTCATTTTAATCCCCTCTCGACGCGGCCAATTTTCATTTTTGCTTTTTCATTTTTTCCTCCCCTTTTTCCCAAAGCCATACATTGTTTATTTTTCCGTCCATATGGACATACAAGGGCTTCTTTTTTGCAAAACAAGTTGTACTTTTGAATGACACCATTCATTTTACCACATAGAGTACAATAAAACATGTCATTCCAAATGTGGAGAAATTGTGAAAAAAGCAGAATTTTGACATTTTTGGGGGGGGGAATTGTTTTTATGGTATACCTTGATCTCATAATATGATTCTCCTCATTAGTACGATTATGGTGATACCAAACATATTTATTTTAGTAGTAAAAAAAAAAAATCTGAATTTTGCAAAAAATAATTTTTTTGGGGTTGTATCACCATTTTCCAAGACCTGTAACATTTTCATTTTTCAGTCAATGGAGCTGTTTCATTACTTATTTTTTGCAGGGTGCACAACATTTTTATTGATACCGTTTTGGGATAGATAAGATGTTTCAATGTCTTGTTAGAAATTCTTTTTGTGATATTGCAGTGACCAAATAAAAACTTAATTTTGGGGCTCTTTAATTATTTTTGTATTTATCGATCGTTTTGGTTGTATTAATTATTTTTATATATCGATAGTGATACCACATGTGAATTTTTTTCTTTCTATCTTTATATTTAATGGGACAAAAGGGGGTTTTATGTTTTTATTTTATTTTCTTCATATTTTTCAAAACATTTCTTTTTCACTTTTCACTGTTTGTCCTCTTAGTGGATTAATCGTCTTGTGCTGTAGACAGTAATGCCAAGGTATTGCTGCATATAGTGAAAATCACTTTCCTTTGAAGCCCGGTCACAGGCAGAGTTTCAAAGGAGCACTGCTATGACAAGCCCCAGAACCCCTGCTGTCATTACAACCCATTACATCACAGGTGGGCTAATAGGTGCTTAAAATGGCATGCTCCCATGTTAACACGTTAGTTCCTGCTGTCAGAGTTTGACAGAGATACTTACCAGGTTAACAGTTGCGGGCGGTGCTTTTATGGTTTTTATCAAAGTGGCGTGGACTCCAGGATCCTCTGGGGCGTGTCTTTAGGCTGCTTAGCATTATGATCCACACACCCTTGATAAAGACCATAAAAATTAGTATCAAATAAAATAAAGGCTCATATGTATGGAACTGTATTACAGAATACAAAAAAAAAAAAAAATGAAGGAGAATACTCAGGAGAGAAGTGGGAATAAGATAAGATAAAAAAAATTAACACTTTTGACCTGATGACAGGTTCTCCTTAAAGGGAATCTGTCACCAAATTTTTTCTATGGAATCTTAGAATCTTTTTCCAGTGAGGTCAGTTACTGGACTGCTTAGTGCAGTTTTGTTACAATCAGTGTTCGAATTGCTGAGCTGGGGATAACCACGCCCACACCCCTGATTGGCAACTTCCTGTGTACACTGTACACTGTGAGATAGCTACCAATCAGTGGTAAGGGGCGGGGATATGCAGATGAGTTGGACAGCTCTGCACATGAGATCTAGTCAGGCAGTGATAATCTCCTGCTGATAAAACACTGATTGAATTGAAACTACAGCACACAGCCTAATAAGTAACATATGCATGGAATTAGATTCTCAATGCCTACATGATGCTTATCTCAGATTAAATAGCAAAAACCTGCTCGTAGATTCCCTTTAAATTTTCATACAGAAGGGTGTGGAAGTGACTCTTGAAAAATAAAATGTAAAAAGCTCTTTGTGAGTAGCAAAACCTGACAAAATAATGGAGGATCCAAGTCATGCTTGCTATGGGAGCACTTATCTACATAGACCACCATTCACCTTTATTTCTCCTACCTGTAGTAAAACGTAAATAGCTAATCATTTCCAGTATATGCTATCATTTTGTCCTGGTTAGGACTTAAAGAGGTTTCCAACTACACACTTTTAATACCTATTGAAAGGTATTAAAAGTGCGTAGGGCTTAGAGGTTTTAGAGTTCCCCATCTCACTGCTCCATTCACTAATAATTAAGGATAAGCTGGGCTCAACTGCTTCAGACCTGGTGCTCGGGAGAAAAAATAGTCCATATAAAAATAGAGAACCCCGGCACACAGTATGGAAGGAGGATAACAGTCAATGGTTTTTGTAGTATGTTCTAGTTTTATTCAAAATTGTTTCCACAACAATAGGAAGTTGCAATACAGTCCTTTCACAACAACAAGGAGTTGCAATAAAGTCCGACGTTTCGGCTCTTAATCGAGCCTTCACCAGGGACATAAAGGTACTAAATTTAAACAAACAAGATCACAGAAAACATAATTACAATAACATCATGTTCAAAGTGAAAACATAACAACAAAGTTTCTCCAAGTGGTTTGGTTTTAAAACGTGAAACAATATGTGCACGTGTGGAAGTGTTACCTAGATGTACATCCGATAAGGGGGAGGGGGGGAAAGAGAGAGGAGGGGGATTTTGAGGAATTGAGAATAAGAGTAAGAGGGGGGACTGAGGAGAAGATGGAATAGGAGGAGGAGGAAGGAAGGAGAGGAAGTAACGAGAGAGAGAGAAGAAAAAAGGGGAAAAAAGAAGGAAGAAGAGAGACATACCCGTACTGATGTTGTACACAATGGGTCCTATGCACAACACTAGGAGAAGGGAAACTGGAGACTGAAGAGGAAAAGGGAATTATGATCATCATTGTATCATAGTCTATGTTAATATATGATTAGGAAGAATATAGCTTACATTCAAGAGATTAAGGGTCCTCGTGGCTCCAAGTAAAGAGTTTATAGTGGCTGGATGTAGGTAAGTACTAAAAGAGGCTAATAGAGAAAAAAAATGTAAAAAGCTCTTTGTGAGTAGCAAAACCTGACAAAATAATGGAGGGTCCAAGTCATGCTTGCTATGGGAGCACTTATCTACATAGACCACCATTCACCTTTATTTCTCCTACCTGTAGTAAAACGTAAATAGCTAATCATTTCCAGTATATGCTATCATTTTGTCCTGGTTAGGACTTAAGGAGGTTTCCAACTACACACTTTTAATACCTATTGAAAGGTATTAAAAGTGCGTAGGGCTTAGAGGTTTTAGAGTTCCCCATCTCACTGCTCCATTCACTGTCTGTGTCATGGATTGACATATATATGAAATGTACTTGACTATTGTTAATGAGATTTAATAAAAAGTCATGTTCAAGCCACCTGAAAACTGCCATATGTGGACTAAAGGGCCATTTACACACTGCGACATCGCTAACGATATATCGTCGGGGTCATGGTGTTTGTGATGCACATCCAGCGTCGTTAGCGACATCACAGCGTGTGACACGTATGAGCGACCTTCAACGATCACAAAAGAGGTAAAAGTCGTTGGTTTTGGAGAGGTTGTTCATTTACCAAAAATCATTGCTGCTGCAGGTACGATGTTGTTCGTCGTTCCTGCGGCAGCACACATCGCTACGTGTGACACCGCAGGAACGACGAACATCTTCTTACCTGCGTCCACCGGAAAAGAAGGAAGAAAGGAGGTGGGCGGGATCTTCTGCCCGCTCATCTCCACCCCTCCGCTTCTATTGGACGGCTGCCGTGTGACGTCGCTGTGACGCCGCACGAACCTCCCCCTTAGAAAGGAGGCGGTTCGCCAGCCAGAGCGACGTCACAGGGAAGGTAAGTCGGTGTAATGGGTGTTAGCGATATTGTGCGCCATGGGCAGCGATTTGCCCGTGACACACAACCGACGGGGGTGGGTACGCTCGCTAGCGATATCAATACCGATATCGCAGTGTGTAAAGTACCCTTTACCCTTACCCTAAAATGAATGAGGAGTAATCTAAACTGGAAGTCAATGCGGAATTTGAGCATTTTTTTGGGAACTTTTCTGGAAAAATGCTTGAGTTCCCCATTGACTTCCATTACACTTGGGTGTTTGAGTCATGCCCATTCAAGCATCCAACTGTTCGTTACGAGTACAGAGCACCCGACCATGGTAGTTCTCACTCATCACTAACCGTTACGAGTACAGAGCACCCCACCATGGTAGTTCTCGCTCATCACTAACCGTGACGAGTACAGAGCACCCCACCATGGTAGTTCTCGCTCATCACTAACCGTGACGAGTACAGAGCATCCTACCATAGTAGTGCTCAGTCATCACTATTCTAAGCTCAGTTTGTTACAGTCTATCTGCAGCCACTAGGTGTAACTTAGGTGGCTCCTGCATACTGCTCCTAAGCTCCCCCTAGTGGTGACTGGAAACAATAACAAATCTGCACAATGTCTGGCCTCAAAATAACTTGGTGATAAAAGGTTTTACATGCTTATGTCATAGAAAGATAAAAAACTCTTTCACTCTGTTTACCTTATCTTTTATTCAGACCACGTTGCTTGCAAATTTAGTGATATGATTATTCTGAATGACCCAAGATAAATGCACTCTGTTTGTCCTATATGCAGTACTTCCTTATATTGATTTGTTTTACATTTTATTTATCATCATAATACTGACACTTTAAGAAGGTTTCATGAAAAATTAATGTCAGCATGCATATTTAAAGAACACGTTGCATGCCTTTGTCATACTTACATCGCAAATTCACTATAGGGACATTGCAGGAGATATCACGCTTGCCAGCCATCGAGAAAGCCATTTTGATGAGAGAACTATGACTGACTATGATGTCAATTGACTATCTGGACTCCACGACACCAAGAGAGATGATGTGCGACTCATATTGTCTGTGGCAGAGGGTATGGAGCTCTGATCACACTGGGTATACACCATATCAACTTGTCAGCAAGAATAGTGTCGTCTGCTGGCTTTTCTTGCTAACAGAAAACACCAAACCAATATAATATAAATCTAGTAGACCAAGTGAGTATTTTTTAAGGGTACAGTCAGATCAGGATTATGGGTACAAAAAAATGTCACATATATTTGCCAAAGAATCTGTGGCATATCCTCAGATTTGTGCCATTTATGTATAGTGTGATATGCTATGGATCACACCAGTATTAACCCTATTTAATGGGGCTGTTATGTACTCATCTGGTGAGGTGCTTTTACAAAACTGCAGGAAAGACTTAACAACATGGACCGAAAACGATGGCACAGTGAGCAAAATATTCGGGATGGACAGCTTTGGCCTGAGACAGCTTATAGAGTCCCACGACTTTCAGTATCATCTCTATGTTGATGACACGCAAATCTACCTCTCGGGACCCGATATCACCTCCTTACTAACCAAAATCCCAGAATGTCTGTCTGCTATTACATCTTTCCTTTTTGTTCGATTTCTAAAACTGAACATGGACAAAACAGAATTCATCACTCTACCACTCCACCAGACCTATCCAGCAATGTCAATGGTTGCTCACTCTTACAGTCCCACATGCTCGCTGACTGGGGCTAACCCTTGACGCTGCTCTCTCCTTCAAGCCACATATCCAAGCTCTTTCCATCTCCTGCTGACTCCAACTCAAAAATATTCCTTGGATCCGTACACTCCTTGACCAAGAATCTGCAAAAACACTAGTGCATGCCCTCATCATCTCCCACCTAGACTACTGCAACCTCTTGCTCTCTGGCCTCTCTTTTAATACTCTCACAATCTCTACAATCTCTCCTAAACTCTGCTGCCCTACTAATCCACCTGAACCTCCACTATTCCTTGGCTTCTCCTCTCTACCAATCTCTTCACTGGCTTCCCATTGCCCAAAGACTCTGTTTCAAAACACTAATCATGACATATAAAGCCATTTGCAACCAGTCTTCTTCATACATCTGTGAACTAGTCTCCTGGTACTTACCTGTACGCAATCTCCAATTTTCACAAGATCTCCTTTTCTCCTCTCCTCTTAGGTCCACTTCCCACAATCGCATACAAGATTTTTCCCACGCGTCACTCATACTCTCTGTCCAAACATATCAGACTGTCGCATACCGTGGAAACCTTCAAAAGGAACCTTAAGACCCCCGTCTTCCGACAAGCCTAAAACCTGCAATAACCCTCAGTCCACTATACCACCGCATGACCAGCTCTACCCTCAACTACTGTATCCTTACCCATTCCCTGTAGGTAGACCTTGAGCCCTCTCATGCAGGGTCCTCTCTCCTCCTGTACCAGTCTGTGCCTTATATTGGTCATGATTATTGTACTTGTCTACGTATGTCCCATTGAAGACAAATGGAGCTAGATATCATGTGGATTTCAGTATCAAAATATACAGCAAAATGTTATAAAAAGTAACCCCTAGAATACTTTTCAAGTGTGATCTGCCATAGCCATCATGACTACAAATGTAGCAAAAAAGGATGTTGTCACATTATGACATAAGAAGGGGCCAGTCCCTTCCCAGGATGCTCCTTATTAAATTATATAAAAAAATTTTGAGGTATATCATATAATCCTCTAAATAAAAGGCAGAAAACCCAATATAAAAAAATATTTATGATATACATTAAAAATACAAAAAACATTAAAATAGAGGTTGTTACAGAAAATAACTGAAGGACCAAACAGCATAACAATAAAGAGCACTAACTGATCAACAAAATTACAATATTAATAGCAGCAAACACCAAAACAGTAACTAAAAATATATAAATAATTTCATCAATAATAATCCCCTGTAAAGTGCAAATAGTATTAAAAGTAGTTAAAGGTAAAGTGACTGTGCAATAAAATAGTGCATATAGAATATAAATAAATACCTTTAGACTATAAAAAATCAATAATAAATTTATAGGGGGACTATAAAATGAAATTTTAAGATATAATGTACAAAAATATTCCATGCCCCCTGTAGAAGCTGGGCGAAACGCGCATCGAGGTAGAAGGACTGTGGCACACAGCACTTTATCCATAGGTAATCATTAATAGCTATATTGGACTCACGTTATGTCCAGTAAGGGTTATGCGGCCACTTAACCCTTACTGAACATAAAATGTAAGGGTAAAATACCTCTAAATTTTTGAATAAATGTAGAAAAAATGTAAATTATCGATGCTGATCATTTGTGCACCAAATGGGATGTCCTGTAAATTAACAAAAGCCCTATGCAGTTTGAATGAGTGCACCATTATCATAGTGTACTTGTGCAAACTGCTTAGGGAGGGCGGTAATTTAGGGTATATTGGAGCAGTTGTGCTATATGTCAGTATAACTATGCTACATCTTCATGTTAGGAACAAAGGCCAAAAAATACAGTTGAACTCTGAAATGCTAAAGCAGGCAAACAATGAATGGAACAATATACTGTAGATATGCATTACTGCTTAAGCAAATCTAGGAAAAATGTAGATATTTAGCATACAAAAATGGCCATTTCTATATGTGCCCAGTAGCCACGTCAAGGCATATTTTGTATACTGGGCATCTACATTGAACTGAAGCCTCTCTCTGGGTTACAAACCTCCATGTGTATGGGCATATAGAATAAAATCACCTGTGGTAATGAGGGAGGGGTGCACAGTAAGAGGGCATGACTCCATTATCTAGACAAAAAGACTGATAGTACTCACGTTTGGGAGTGCCGTCAGTCTTTTTGTCTAAACACAGAAGCCATGACGCTAATGTGCACTTCACCTAACCCCCAGAATATTGGGACATTTTTGCGTTTTAGTTATCGCCAGTATTTGTGGTAGCTTTTCCAGTATGAATGCCCTCGGAATATAATCTCTGTTGACTTATAAAACACAAGAGCAATATATACTTCTGTGTGTAGCAACCAGATTAGCTCCCAATTTATTATACATGATATCTACATTTCATTAGAGATCTATATCTGGCAATGGTTTCCAGTGATAGTCTCAGATATTAGTTTTATGGAGGATTAACTATTATGGCAAGGGTACTTGATACTTTAGTTTAAACCCGGATGGTGGAGTCTTATATCCCTGTGCTGATCACATTATATCATTACGCCTCCGGCAACGGAATTGAATTGGAAGCATCTCTGATCTGAGGCTTGTTATGCCTACAAAGTTAAATGTGCATAGCTACAAAGGAAAGTAAATAATGCATTATAATCCATCTTACTTGGCACTGATGGTATAAAATAATGGCTAGTCCAATGATTAATATAGCAATATAGCGGAGTCAGTTACTGATCCATGCTAGATAGGAAGCGCGGCTCTCATGTGACATCTCTGCTCATTAAATACTCGAAAGTTTAATTTGTTTACATATAGCAATGGAAGATTTTATGCTGCTTTTAGACACACAATCTATAAAACAATGCAAGCGTTCTGATCATGTGCACTTACGGTCACTTACATAGCCATAAAACTTACAGGTACTCAATTTTTATATATTTTTCTATTTTGTTTTTATTTTATTTACATAAATTAACCAATGTCATACAGATAAATGTTCTTAATGTATATCACCATGTTATAAGAATATAAATATCTAAGTACATGCAGATGATAAGAGAGGGACTCAGCAAATGTCAACATGAGGGCCTATTAAAGGGGTCTTCTAAAGTTGTCTCTTGAGCAGCTCAAAGCTATGTAGTCTCCTTACTTCCTGGTTTCTAACATGGTGGGGTGTCCTCCCTGAGTGGCAGTACAGGTGAGTAGCAAAGCTGTTATATTAATTGTACTTTAACACTAGAAGTCCCAGAAATGTCAAGCTCCCCCCTGAAGTCCCGAAAGAGGGTCAAATGACCCTTAGTCCAAACTGAATAGAACTAACTAGAAACGAAATGGCTAAAATCAATGGAAAACAACAAGCTCCTGTGGTGTGACAGTAATGGCCTTAGTTACAGAACAAAAGACGGTGATTATAGGATGTTAGCTAAAATCCTTCAGGTTATTCGACCCCTCTCTCGGTTCCAAAGGTAGAAATGTTAAATGAAGTACATTGAGCTTCCCATGGTTTGTTGTGGAGTGTACACTTATATTTACACATAAACAAAGCAGGGCATTGGCAAAGAGCTCAGGACAGTGAGCGCCATGATTATGAGAACAGCTCAAGGTGCAGATTTATAACAGCAGCTTGTCAGGAGCTGAAATTGAGGGGGAGGATAGTGAACAACTAACTGCTGTATAGAAATCAATGGGCTGAAGAAAGGTGGCTGTAATGTAACTACCTGACACACTCGATCACGGCCAGTGTAGATACCAATGGACAAGCTTAATGGAAACTAGCTATACACTATGAAAGATACAAGCTCCTATTACAGGAGAATGAACACAGAAAAAGCAAGTCAATTGCAAACTTGCTTATTTTCACACTAAATAATTAAAGCAATTTAATAATTTGAGAACTAATGACAGTCTAATGTGTATGGTGACTGACTGTTCCAAAATAGGTTATGTTGGGATCAGAAGGATCTGGCATGTTTGATTTTAGACTGCCAATCATTTTGTTCTCTAAAACATAAGCTAGTGCCAGAGATGTCCGATAGTGCCAGGCTCGAAGAGTGAGTGCTCCTATATAAGTGACAATCAAACAAGATAACTATCGGCTATAAAATTGGTTGAAACATAGTTTGGCCATCAGCTATTTATAAGTGTATGTGAAGTTTACAGTATCTTGCTGCTTAACATCTTACCATTTTGCAGGCCGTACACTGGTATATTACCCTCTCATCTCTCATCACTTGAAGGTTAGTCTGGTCCTTTATTAGGTAGCCTGCAACTTCGTTATCAATAGCATAATGCCTTAGGAGAAGGAAGTAATTGCATAGGTTCATACTGCTCATGAGTAAAGTGGTTTGGCCCATGTGAGTAGGACCATCACTGAAAAACCATAAAAGCTAAGAAAGATGGTGAAATGACAAGTCACAATAAGTCACCATAGACAAGGGTTCTCCAATAACATAAAAACAAATGGCTGCTTTTCTAAGGAAACATACCATACCTGCCCATGGTTTGCATCTCAACTCTATTGAAGCCAATGGAGCTACGATACAATACCATTTGCAACCTCTGGGCAGTTGTGGTCGATTTTTGAAAGAAAACAAGCTTTTTTTAATAACTGACAATCCCTTCAAGCCCCACAACACTAAAGATATTATTGTTCAAATCAGAGTTCAGCATAAAGTTCTCTACTGCTTTAATTCAGTGTCAAATTCTCTTTGGTAGCCGGATCAAGGCAGTTTTGACTTCTGAGGTTGGCATGCTTGGCCTGGCATCTTTGGTGCCTTGTTTGCCTACTAGGCTCCTCGTCATTATATACATTGCGCTGGACAACATGATGATGCATGAGGTCATGATACAGCAGAGTCAATAAGTGCAAGAGGGATCCAGAATGCCTGACTCCTGATGCTGACTACTGAAATTAAAGGATACTTTACACGCTACGATATCGGTACCAATATCGCTAGCGAGCGTACCCACCCCCGTCGGTTGTGCGACATGGGCAAATCGCTGCCCGTGGCGCACAACATCGGTTACACCCATCACACATACTTACCTGCCTAGCAATGTCGCTGTGACCGGTGAACTGCCTCCTTTCTAAGGGGGCGGTTCGTTCGGCATCATAGCGATGTCACTAAGTGGCCGCCCAATAGAAGAGGAGGGGCGGAGATGAGCGGGCCAAACATCCCGCCCACCTCCTTCCTCATTGCCGGTGGACGCAGGTACGGTGAGTTTCCTCGTTCCTGCGGTGTCACACATAGCGATGTGTGCTGCCGCAGGAACGACAAACAACCTTCCTACTCATCTGTCAATGATTTTTGGTTTTGAAGCGACCTCTCCAATACCAACGATTTTTACCTCTTTTGCGATCGTTTTAGGTTGCTCAGAGGTGTTACACGCTGCGATGTCGCAAACGACGCCGGATGTGCGTCACAAACACCATGACCACGACGATATATCGGTAGCGATGTTGCAACGTGTAAAGCCCCCTTAAAGGTGGCTTTACACGCTACTAGGGGTCACGGAATTTGTGACACACATCCGGCCATGTTAGCGTTGTCGTTGCGTGTGACACCTATTAGCGATTTTGAATCGTTGCAAAAACGTTCAAAATCACTAATCAGTGACATGCCCCCCTCTTCCCAATTATCGTTGCTTCTGCAGTAATGATGTTGTTCCTCGCTTCTGCGGCAGCACACATAGCTATGGGTGACACCGCAGGAACGAGGAACCTCTCCTTACCTGCATCCCGCCAGCATGAGGAAGGAAGGAGGTGGGCGGGATGTTCGTCCCACTCATCTCTGCCCCTCCGCTTTGATTGGGCGGCCGCTTAGTGACGTCGCTGTGACGCTGAACGAACCGTCCCCTTAGAAAGGAGGCGGTTCGCCAGTCATAGCGACTTCACAGAGCAGGTATGTGCGTGTGATGCTGCCGTCAATGTGTGTCGCTGCGATAATGTTCGCTACGGCAGCGATCACCACATATCAGCTGTACGATGGGGGCTGGTGCTATCACGCTCGACATCGCTAGCATCGGCTAGTGATATCACAGCATGTAAAGCCCGCTTAAGTTACCTGATCCATCTGTCACATAAGACCAGACTGGATAAGGATAGCACAAATCTTTTTGTTCTATCCTAGTTAAAACTTATAGATATACAGTCAGGGCCAGAAATATTTGGACAGTGACACAAGTTTTGTTATTTTAGCTGTTTACAAAAACATGTTCAGAAATACAATTATATATATAATATGGGCTGAAAGTGCACACTCCCAGTTGCAATATGAGAGCTTTCACATCCAAATCGGAGAAAGGGTTTAGGAATCATAGCTCTGTAATGCATAGCCTCCTCTTTTTCAAGGGACCAAAAGTAATTGGACAAGGGACTCTAAGGGCTGCAATTAACTCTGAAGGCGTCTCCCTCGTTAACCTGTAATCAATGAAGTAGTTAAAAGGTCTGGGGTTGATTACAGGTGTGTGGTTTTGCATTTGGAAGCTGTTGCTGTGACCAGACAACATGCGGTCTAAGGAACTCTCAATTGAGGTGAAGCAGAACATCCTGAGGCTGAAAAAAAAGAAAAAATCCATCAGAGAGATAGCAGACATGCTTGGAGTAGCAAAATCAACAGTCGGGTACATTCTGAGAAAAAAGGAATTGACTGGTGATCTTGGGAACTCAAAAAGGCCTGGGCGTCCACAGATGACAACAGTGGTGGATGATCGCCGCATACTTTCTTTAGTGAAGAAGAACCCGTTCACAATATCAACTGAAGTCCAGAACACTCTCAGTGAAGTAGGTGTATCTGTCTCTAAGTCAACAGTAAAGAGAAGACTCCATGAAAGTAAATACAAAGGGTTCACATCTAGATGCAAACCATTCATCAATTCCAAAAATAGACCGGCCAGAGTTAAATTTGCTGAAAAACACCTCATGAAGCCAGCTCAGTTCTGGAAAAGTATTCTATGGACAGATGAGACAAAGATCAACCTGTACCAGAATGATGGGAAGAAAAAAGTTTGGAGAAGAAAGGGAACGGCACATGATCCAAGGCACACCACATCCTCTGTAAAACATGGTGAAGGCAACGTGATGGCATGGGCATGCATGGCTTTCAATGGCACTGGGTCACTTGTGTTTATTGATGACATAACAGCAGACAAGAGTAGCCGGATGAATTCTGAAGTGTACCGGGATATACTTTCAGCCCAGATTCAGCCAAATGCCGCAAAGTTGATCGGACGGCGCTTCATAGTGCAGATGGACAATGACCCCAAGCATACAGCCAAAGCTACCCAGGAGTTCATGAGTGTAAAAAAGTGGAACATTCTGCAATGGCCAAGTCAATCACCAGATCTTAACCCAATTGAGCATGCATTTCACTTGCTCAAATCCAGACTTAAGACGGAAAGACCCACAAACAAACAAGACCTGAAGGCTGCGGCTGTAAAGGCCTGGCAAAGCATTAAGAAGGAGGAAACCCAGCGTTTGGTGATGTCCATGGGTTCCAGACTTAAGGTAGTGATTGCCTCCAAAGGATTCGCAACAAAATATTGAAAATAAAAATATTTTGCTTGGGTTTGGTTTATTTGTCCAATTACTTTTGACCTCCTAAAATGTGGAGTGTTTGTAAAGAAATGTGTACAATTCCTACAATTTCTATCAGATATTTTTGTTCAAACCTTCAAATTAAACGTTACAATCTGCAATTGAATTCTGTTGTAGAGGTTTCATTTCAAATCCAATGTGGTGGCATGCAGAGCCCAACTCGCGAAAATTGTGTCACTGTCCAAATATTTCTGGACCTAACTGTATGATTTTGTTGATCTTATAGTGATGATGCAAAATAATGTACTGTCCTCTGCTCATGCACAGTTTTTGATGCCATTGTAAGGGAGCTGGACAGCAGAAGACATCTCACAATGTCTGCAGGAGAATATAGCCATTTGCTGGTCAAAGAAGACATCAGGAACTTAAAAGTGAAGTGTGTGTTTCCTAGAGGGAAAATTATAGAGGATACGCCAGGTCAGGTGATAGTTGTGTCGCAGTTATAAAATATTAAAGGCCTGTTCGGGGAAAGAAGAGGTGGAAGTTGGTGCCAGGGCCTGTAACAGGTAGGTAGTGTGGCTGTGGGCTGGGCTTACAGCCACAATTACTCTACAAGGGCCAAGAGCAGTCAGCTTCCAGAAAAGGCCTGAGCTATATCTAAGCAGAGTTGATGATCCATAATTTGCACAAGTAAAAGATGTGTAATCACCGACGGTAGAAGGTCCATACACAGCGCCAGTAGAAGACCCGTAACCAGTGCCAATAGAAGTACCTGAGAGTTATACCAGGCCCAGAGGAAGACCAGACTTTGTGGTCAAGCACCAAAGACCAAACACAGAAAACCAAAAACAGGAGATGTGATGTGATCAGACCTTGTCCCTGTACAGTCAGACACAGCCATTACACAGCACATAGCAGCGACACATGTATGAGATTATCTCAGCACAGGAACAATTTTTTTTTACACATCCAATTGTGGAAATTATTATTATTCCACAATCTATGGTTTAAAATGAACTTTGTTTGTGAGACAACATTTTTAAAAGCCAGAGTAAACTAGAAAATGTCTACTGTTGCTTTTGGACATGAATTAAATGATGAGCTTGTTACACCTGTAGTGGAAGCTGGCTTATGGGCTATTGAATTTTTATACCTTAATTTAACCATGATGATGAAATTAGGGTAGAAAACAAAGGCTATAGGGTCTTAGCTGGATACAATAGGGGTAGGGATGAGATTGATATCTCCTCATCTGAGAAAGCTGTGTATGACACAACTACTGATGCGCGTGTAACAGGTGCGGCAGATCCGTGGGTAAGGCACACCGAGATAGGAGACTATTGGGTAAAAGTTTGGTTCTTCTGCTCTAACTCAATGGACCAAAAGAATTCCAATGGTTTTGTACTGAGGAAGGGGCATACACTCGTCCTTTTCGTCTATTGAAGCAGCACAGAAGAACCACATTTTTTCCTGATCATAACCATGATGAAATAACAGATAAGTCTTATGGTATTATCTCTGCATAGCTGAATTATTTCTATGTTTGGTATTAAAACAGTGTTGGACTAGGGTGCCAAGGGCCCACCGGTAACATTGACTCTGGGTGGCCCAAGGTTATGCTACATATTTTACCTGAGTTTTGTTCACAAATGTATCTCTGCTTCCATATAACAGTAAGGTGGGTAGTTTGTTAAATAAATGATGAGATGCTGCTTTTTTCTGTACATACTGAATCAAGTGTATTGTGCCAACTACTGCTCATATAAGAGGTTGGGCCCACCAGTGGATTTACCTGCTCTCCTGTGTGCCAGTCCGAAACTTGATTGAAAAATCTGTGGATCCAAGCATATGTCTGTGCAACCTGAAAGTCCTGAACACCTGGAGGTGAGATGATTTTCAGTACATCTTCAGAAAAATTCTACTGGTACAAAAATAAGGTAAAAGGTCTAATAGAAGTATAAAAGTTACTTTTGTAATACCTGAAATACACCTAAATTTATATTTTTATGCAAAGGTGGCTTCAAAGGAGACTGATTTTCAATATATCCAGCAATACTCTGGTACTGCTGTATATAGCAATAATGATCAGATTATCACAGATTATAGTCCCCTAAGGATAATAATAAGTACAGGTGAAAAGATAAACAAAAATGTTTAAAATAAAATATAAGAAAAAAAAAACTTAGATCAAATCACCCCCTTTTTCCTCCATTAAAAACAAAGATAATAAAAAAAATACTGTATGTGATATTGCTGGATTCAGAGAAGTCCAATTTATCAAAATATAAAAATAATTCACCTGATTGGTAAACACCAAAAACTGAAAAAATTCAAGAACACCTAAGTTAATGTTTTTGGGTTGCAAAAAAATGTTGCAATAAGTGATTTTTCCCAAAATGATATCACTAAAAATGTCATCTCACCCCGCAAAAATATAAGGTCTCACACAACTGCATCGACCAAAAAATTAAAACTCTATGGGTCTCGGATAAAGGCGACACAACCCCTCAAGTTTTTGGTTTTTTTTTTATTTAAATTTATGAATTTTTCACTATTAAAATAATAAACAAAACTGGACAACACTTTAAGAGGATGGATTATGGTGGTTGTGTTCCTGCCCCTGAAGACACCTATCACGTCAATATCTTGTGATGCGAATAACGTCCTTGTGATGCGAATAACGTCTTGCGTCTTTTGTAGATATTGTGTTGTAATGTACTGTGTATTGTGATAATGTAATGTATAATGATGCATAGTGCATAGTGATGTAAGGTATAAGGTACAGTTAGGTCCAGAAATATTTGGACAGTGACACAAGTTTTGTTATTTTAGCTGTTTACAAAAACATGTTCAGAAATACAATTATATATATAATATGGGCTGAAAGTGCACACTCCCAGCTGCAATATGAGAGCTTTCACATCCAAATCGGAGAAAGGGTTTAGGAATCATAGCTCTGTAATGCATAGCCTCCTCTTTTTCAAGGGACCAAAAGTAATTGGACAAGGGACTCTAAGGGCTGCAATTAACTCTGAAGGCGTCTCCCTCGTTAACCTGTAATCAATGAAGTAGTTAAAAGGTCTGGGGTTGATTACAGGTGTGTGGTTTTGCATTTGGAAGCTGTTGCTGTGACCAGACAACTTGCGGTCTAAGGAACTCTCAATTGAGGTGAAGCAGAACATCCTGAGGCTGAAAAAAAAGAAAAAATCCATCAGAGAGATAGCAGACATGCTTGGAGTAGCAAAATCAACAGTCGGGTACATTCTGAGAAAAAAGGAATTGACTGGTGAGCTTGGGAACTCAAAAAGGCCTGGGCGTCCACGGATGACAACAGTGGTGGATGATCGCCGCATACTTTCTTTGGTGAAGAAGAACCCATTCACAACATCAACTGAAGTCCAGAACACTCTCAGTGAAGTAGGTGTATCTGTCTCTAAGTCAACAGTAAAGAGAAGACTCCATGAAAGTAAATACAAAGGGTTCACACCTAGATGCAAACCATTCATCAATTCCAAAAATAGACAGGCCAGAGTTAAATTTGCTGAAAAACACCTCATGAAGCCAGCTCAGTTCTGGAAAAGTATTCTATGGACAGATGAGACAAAGATCAACCTGTACCAGAATGATGGGAAGAAAAAAGTTTGGAGAAGAAAGGGAACGGCACATGATCCAAGGCACACCACATCCTCTGTAAAACATGGTGGAGGCAACGTGATGGCATGGGCATGCATGGCTTTCAATGGCACTGGGTCACTTGTGTTTATTGATGACATAACAGCAGACAAGAGTGACCGGATGAATTCTGAAGTGTACCGGGATATACTTTCAGCCCAGATTCAGCCAAATGCCGCAAAGTTGATCGGACGGCGCTTCATAGTACAGATGGACAATGACCCCAAGCATACAGCCAAAGCTACCCAGGAGTTCATGAGTGCAAAAAAGTGGAACCTTCTGCAATGGCCAAGTCAATCACCAGATCTTAACCCAATTGAGCATGCATTTCACTTTCTCAAATCCAGACTTAAGATGGAAAGACCCACAAACAAGCAAGACCTGAAGGCTGCGGCTGTAAAGGCCTGGCAAAGCATTAAGAAGGAGGAAACCCAGCGTTTGGTGATGTCCATGGGTTCCAGACTTAAGGCAGTGATTGCCTCCAAAGGATTCGTAACAAAATATTGAAAATAAAAATATTTTGTTCGGGTTTGGTTTATTTGTCCAATTACTTTTGACCTCCTAAAATGTGGAGTGTTTTGTAAAGAAATGTGTACAATTCCTACAATTTCTATCAGATATTTTTGTTCAAACCTTCAAATTAAACGTTACAATCTGCACTTGAATTCTGTTGTAGAGGTTTCATTTCAAATCCAATGTGGTGGCATGCAGAGCCCAACTCGCGAAAATTGTGTCACTGTCCAAATATTTCTGGACCTAACTGTATATATTGTAGGATGTGATAGTGTAAGGTATAGGAATGTAGAAGGTATAGTAATGTTATAGGTAATGTATTCTAATGTAAAATGTAGGTAAAAGGTTAAAGTCTGCCCAGCAACAGACTGCAGGGGCAGACAGTGTTAATGTTGGGACTAGCCCACCCTGAGTGTGGACAAGCAAGAAAAAAAAAAGGTAACGGTTCTTACTAGACAGTGTAGTTGGGAGTAGGAGTTGAGAGAACCTAGTGTGATGAACATCAGACTAATAATCTGGTGGCTGTTGAGGCCATATGCATTTGGTGACTTGTCGCAGGAGGAGAGAGAGACTGGACTGCAGATAGTGTGAACCCTGTTGGTGGGTTGAGAATGGACAACAACATCAAAAGTGATAAAGATAGATCCTCGAATGGAGCTGCCTCAGGTATTTGCAGCTGGATGGGATTGGGTGAAGTTTACTGGCGTATGAGCGTAGTCCCCGCTTGAGTAGAGTCTCCATAGATGACCGGGAGCCTATGGTTTAAATCTAAGTCTGGGGATAGCTGACCCCATATAGAGACTGGGTGTTGCACCCTTGTAGGGAAGGGCAATGTCACTTCAGTTCTGGTGTGTTACACTGGGTGGTACTGGGCCTCTCTGTTATTTTCAGAGTAGTGACAGCCTTAGGGGGGAGCCTCCCATCTCCATCTTGACTTCTCATTTAAACGAAGTTTCCTTTCCTTTGGCATCTCATGAGTTAATTTCAGGTTTTGTTGCCATTAGCTCTCAGCAGGGCAGGTCAGCTTTAGTTGCTTTGGGTCCACGCCCATTCAGGTTAAATACTGGAGCCTTCCCAGCAGACCTTGCTGCTGTTAGAATCATTTCTAGTTTGGCCAGCCTGGTGGAAGGTGCTGCTGAGGTTTTGTCTTCTGCCCATCCACCTACTACTATAGAGTTTGTCTTCTATGATGAAGTTTGGTGTTTTGTATCCTTTTGTTTATTCCCCTATCTGTCATTCCTTTCCCTACATGGTTATTAGTTTGGTGGAAAGTCTAGTATACTCGTCGGCCTACTCACTAGTCAGGTTGCGTTTAGGGCCAGCAGAGGGACCCAGGTATCCTGCTCGCCAACAGGTTGAAAGAACCTGTAAAGGGACGCTAGGGAACTCAGGAGTCAGCTTGAGGTGAATGCAGGAGGTGTCACCTCATCCCTCCCCTAACGGCAGGGACCTCCGTTGTATTGTGACACCGGTGTTTCCCCCTTTTTGTGGTGTTTTTTGGTGGTGTATCAGATGCCCGTTAGTCTGATTGCCTGTGTCATGCGTTATATACGGATATCTTCTACTCCGTGCGTGACACCCAGCCAGGACCATGTCTTTTATGTAAAGTGCTGGAGCGTTCAGAGTAAATCCCTCGCCCCGCACCCTCTTACATCACCATAATCGTACTGATAAGAAGAATTATATTGCAAGGAAGTGTAAGAAAAACTGGTAATTTTTGAGAATGTGGCAAAAAAATTATCCAAACTGTAGGATTACAGCGAAGTAGCATTATATATATACACTGGGAAGCTTCAGATACATAAGAAAAAGCTGAAAGGATGACTCACAATGACTTCGACTGTCCATAGGTAACTAACGATTCCGGTTTTATCACTTGACTTTACAGTGGAAATACTGTTAGATATAGACATGTTATTAACGTAATTGAACGCTTGACAAGAATGCATTGTTTCAGATCTGTGAACATAAAGCTATTTATGAGCTGTTAGAAGTGCGACACCAAAGTTTGAGCCCAGCTAATGTTCAGCCCACACAGACATGGAAAAAAACTGCAAATGCACATCTCCGTAATGCCGTACGCATCATGTGCAAAGTCAGTAATACCCACAGACGCACGCTAACAATTCACACATTGCTCATAAAGCAGATTTGTAACCATGGAGCCATGTTACATGCGAGTACGTGTATATATTTGTAAAAGAATCAGAACTGTATTATAAAGGACTGACAATTCCCTAGAAACATTGCCTTCAAATGGATCACATACACTGTGTGCACAATTATTGGGCAATTTGTAATTTTGATGATAATTTTATTATTGAATGACTACAGTACTGTCCATTAATCCAAAAGCTTAACGGGAATCTCTCACCCTTTGTGTTTTTTTTAGTTATTAATACGGGCATAAAGGTGGCATTGAGGTAAAATTAGCCATACCTGTATGCCTCTGGTTTTGGAAAAATCCTCTTCTGTCTTCCAGGCTATGGGGCGTGTGTTGCCCAGAAGATAAGCCTGCCTCCGGTCTTCATTATCCCTAATTTAACCTCTTCTTCTCTTTAGTATGCACCTGTGAGGTCCCCCGCCTACCCATTTTTCATGCCGTGTCTCCCCCTACTTTTTTGCCCTTTCGTGGGCACAATCTTTCATTTTGATGTGCGCAGGCGCCAGAGAGAGACACTGCTAATTCACAGTTACTCCATGGTGCCTTAAAATAATAGAATAAACTCTGGCACTCAGGCACTCCATGGTGCCTGTGCATATCAAAATTAAAGACTGTGCCAACGGAAGGGCGAAAAAGTACAACGGCAGAGATAGCATGAAGATTGAGCAGGCGGGGGATTTCTGACATCACAGGTCCACCAGGGAAGAGAAGGGGAGGAGGAATCCTGTATAATGAAGACCAGATGCAGACTTATCTTCTGGGCAGCATGCGCCCCATAGCCTGGAAGATAGAAGATTTAAAAGAGAACTTTTCCATAACAGTCCATCACCCAGCAGGCATACAGGTATGGATAATTTCACCTCTATGCCACCTGTATACTGACGTCTCCTAAGCCGCATTAAACAGCAGTCTGCTTAGGAGATGGACCATGACAGAGTCGGGAGCTTGCGATTCACTGCTCTATCACTAGATTGAATCGTGTTGGCATCATGGTGACGCTGATACAGTTCAGTTAGGCGGTCTCTGGAGATTCGGGGCTCCAGGCAAGCGACGCCCCTGATTCAAAGAATATGACCCATACAGCTTTTTTGTTAGACATATAAAATGCTTTAGATAAATTATAATAAAACTCTATGGCACACGGGACTGATGCATATTTGTTCTGTGCAGTCTCCATAAACAGCAAGTCCGCCTCGTATGAGCACGTACAAATTGTTTGTGTACAGAAGAAACCTTCACATTGGTGCATTAGAGAGACTGCACTGCGTATGTGCAGAGCAAAACTGATGGAAAGAATTTAGCATCCCTTGTGCCAAAAGTTTAAAAAAAATTTACAAGAGGTATTTGCACAAGAGTTTTGCAACTTTTTGCTCTTTTGACAAAATATGGTCAGTCCTAAGCAAAAAATAATGTGGCATACAGCCAAATTTAAACATGGCCTCAAAGAAGAACTCGTGAGGTTTAGCTGTAGAAATTAGAAATTCTGTCACTCTACCCACTTTACCCTCACTTTCTCCTTACCCAAAGTTTTTCCTCTGACAAAGATTATCCACAGCCCTTACAGCTAGACTGGTCCCACCTTGCTGATGTCGGGTCAACTTCCAATTCCGAAAGTTGACATGGCATCACCGGACATCAGAGGCGCATTAGCATGGGTCACATGATGGAGATGAATGGGCAATAATAGCGCCGCTCACAGGCAGAATTGGAAAAAGAAGGTATTTAGGAAAAGCCTTCTTTCCCAGCTTTAAATCGATGTGGCCACTAATGCTTTATAGAAGATCACCTCTTTAAATACTGTAAGCTGAAGACAGGATGGTACCACCTGTCAGAAGAGGTGCTTCAAGCTGGATGTGACAGTGTGGTGGGAGTGGTTGATACAAGATTACTGAATGGGGGCAATGTAGGAACCCATGGATCTTGGTATACTGCCTCAGTGTGCTGTCTATTGAAAATCGTTGGCTGTCATACCAGTAATGGGGCCTCTGGGTGTCATTATTATGAGGGGGAAGGCAACTGGATGAGATATTCAACCTTCTCTTATAGCTTAATTTGGCTCTCAAGGTCATAAAATGTCACAGTTGTTTCTTTCTATAAGTATTTATTGACAGTTTTTTGAGTCTAAAGGCCCCGTTACACACTACGATTTATCTGACGATATGTCGTCAGGGTCACGGTTTTCGTGACGCACGTCCGTCGTCGTTAGTGATGTTGTTGCGTGTGACACCTACGAGCGACTCCGAATGATCGTAAAACTAGCCAAAATCATTGATCGTTGACACGTCGTTCATTTTCAAAATATTGTTCATCATTTCGAACGCAGCAGACATATTGCTACGTTTGACACCCTGCCAATGACGAACAATATCGTTAGTGCGTCCGTCATCAGCGACGCGGGCGTGTCGTTACGAGATATGCTTCACGCCTCCTCCGCTCTGATTGGTGTTACGCCAGGGTGTATGCTATGTACAATTATACACCTCTGTCATTGCCGGAATCGTTGGGAGGAATGTTATGTGATGGTGTCCACACGACCGCCTTGGTCAAACAATATATCGCTGAACAATGTAGCGTCGTTTCTGAGATGGGTACGTGTGACCGCTACAAAACGACCTATGAGCGATCTCGGCAAATTGTAGCAACGAACTGGGTGTGTCACATCGCTAATGAGATCGCTAGCGATATCGTTGTGTGTAAAGCGGCCTTATGTCTCACTTTTTCCCTGTGAGACTGTTATTGGGGGAAACTGTAACAATGGTAGGCCTTAGTGCTAGTGAGAGGGAAGATGGGCACATCCTCACTAACCTGCTGCTGTACAGTGCACTCCTAGCCAGTCCCTATACAGGATCCTCACCTGTGGATGAGTGAAGGAAATGAGGGACCGCACTCCGTACCGCTGTGCAGGAATCTTTAGTTTATTAGACGGTGCAGGGTAAAAAGCAGGAGACGAGCTGTGAGCTGGCTCCCAGGTAGAGGACGACAGCTGTTTCGCCTAACTAATTAGGCTTCTACAGGTCCAAGCCTGTTGGACCTGTGGAAGCCTAATTAGTTAGGCGAAACAGCTGTCGTCCTCTACCTGGGAGCCAGCTCACAGCTCGTCTCCTGCTTTCTACCCTGCACCGTCTAATAAACTAAAGATTCCTGCACAGCGGTACGGAGTGCGGTCCCTCATTTCCTTCACTCATCCATCGGTACTTGGACTTTTCTTCTGGACGAGCACCCCCGCTCAGGATACGGTAATTCCCAGCCCTCGACGAGCACACATGCATTATCGCTGAGTGACATACAGTGGTGCAGCACCCTTCCTATCTTGCAGGATCCTCACCTGTCACCGAGCGGGAACCTGAAGCCCCGAGAGACCTTACAATAGTCCCTGGCTAAGAGTGGGCCGGTGACGGACGCTAGCCTCACCGCTGCACTGAAACAACACACCAGGAAAGGCAACAGACGAGGGGAAAACACACAACAGACTGATGCAGTCAGAACCAGGACTGCAGCCACAACAGCAACTCTAAGAGAGGGTATGAGCAGCTCCTTCCAGCTCCAAGACCAGCATCCAAATGAATCAAGAATAACCGGCACCCTCTGCTGGTAGTGGAGGGTATATAAAGAGACTGGGTGTGGTTCAGACTGGAAACACCTGAGTTGGAACTAGGCCTTGCTGGCAAGGAATACTACAAATAACCCTACAACTGCCAAAGGAAAAGAAAATCTGTTTAAATAGCAGTCTCACAAGGGAAAAGTGAGACTCAGACCCAAAAAAACTGTCACTAAATACTTATAGAAAGAAACGACCATGACACAAATGGATGTCTGTTATAGGGTATTCCATATGGGAATTTTTTGGAGAGCAGATGCTTACAGCCTGTTCCATCGTTCCTGGTGGGTAGTCCCTTTTTAATCTATGGTTGCATTAGGGGTGTTCCTGATTGTGACTGTGGCAGGACTTGAGGGTACTTTACACACTACGACATCGCAGGTCGGTGGGGTCAAATCGCAAGTGACGCACATCCGGCGTCGCTGTTGACATCGGAGTATGTGAATCCTTTTTGATACAATTAACGAGCGCAAAAGCGTCGTAATCGTGTCATCAGTGTAGTGTCGGTCATTTTCATAATTTCGCTGCAGCAATGGTACGTTGTTGTTCCTCGTTCCTCACACATCGCTGTGTGAGATGCCGCAGGAGCGAGGAACATCTGCTTACCTGCGTCACCGCGGCCCACGCCGGCTATGCGGAAGGAAGGTGGTGGGCGGGATGTTTACGTCCTGCTCATCTCCGCCCCTCCGCTTCTATTGGCCGCCTGCCGTGTGACGTCGCTGTGACGCCGTATGACCCGCCCCCTTAGGAAGGAGGCGGGTCGCCGGCCAGAGCGACGTCGCAGGGCAGGTAAGTGCATGTGAAGCTGCCACAGCGATAATGTTCGCTACGGCAGCTATCACAAGATATTGCAGCTGCGACGGGGGCGGGGACTATCGCACTTGGCATCGCAGCAATCGGTCTGTGATGTCGTAGTGTGCAAAGTACCCCTTAATCATATCTACATGCCAATGTCAATGTTGGTGAGTGTTCATTCCCAGCTGACGTATGAATTCGGCCTTCTGTTTCTTATCTCTTTATGGAAGTGGCACAATTAGCTTGTTAAAAGCTTTCACATCATTAACTTTTTTTTTTTACTACTATATATGAAATATGAGATGCCCCAAATACACAAGATTCAAAACACGATATATAAAAAAAAAAAATACTGCAAATATAATTTCATCTAAAGATTCCTCCTGCAATTAGTCTATTATGTCTTTGATTAATGAGACATACAGTTTACGCTTTCATGGTGAAAAACCACATTTCATGTGAATAACTGGAGTATTTAATCTGGGACTGGATGAAAGTTATTCAGCCTTCCATCCATTTTCACTCCCAGAAGACAGATCAGACTGCCGGGTTTGTGGTTTTCTATACTTAGCTGTGTTTTATGTTAATATCTGTCCGGGAATCTGCTGAAGTGTGAACAGGTGTTTGAGGGTATACACAGAACAGGAGCAAATGTGTATTTCATTACTGTAAAATAACATTCATAATATTTGGATTTTGGTAAAATTTGGGTAGAATATTAATTGGAGATTATAAATATCAGTAACTGTACATGTAATACCTTATACTCAACTATCTCTGGCCATGCTATAAACTATGAATGTAGCTTTGGTGCACTTGCTGGGGTGCAGCTACTTTTACTCCATCGTTGAATACAGAGTGGCATTTTGAGGATTGTTGGACGCCTCATCAGCAAATTATCACCTATCGCAAGTGGGAAACCTACATGCAGCTTACGAGACAGTATGTGTAGTTAGATGCAGAAGTGGAGCCAGCAAGAAGTTCTTCCTTTTTATTTCTTACTAGCTGTAGTACTTGGCGTTGCCCAGGATAGTAACTGAGTGTCTCTGTCTCTCTCCCACTCTCCCAGTCTCTGTCTGTCTGTCTCCCTCTCTGTCTGTCTCTCTGTCAGTCTCTCCCTCTCTGTCAGTCTCTCTCTCTCTGTCTGTCTCTATCTGTTTGTCTCTCTCCCTGTCTGTCTCTCTCCTTGTCTGTCTCTCTCCCTGTCTGCCTGTATCTCTCTGTCTGTTTATCTCTGTCTGTTTCTCTCTGTCTCCATCTCTCTCTCTGTCTGTTTCTGTCTGTCTCTCTCTGTCTCTCTTCCTGTCTGCTTCTCTATATCATTCTATCTGTCTCTCTGTTTCTCTCTCTGGCTGTCTTTCTCTGTCTCTCTCTGTCTGCCTCTCTGCCTCTCTCCCTGTCTTTGCCTGTCTCTCTCTGTTTCTCTCTGTCTGTCTCACTCCCTGTCTGTCTCTCTCTCTGTTTCTCTATCTGTTTATCTGTTTATCTGTCTCTGTCTCTCGTTCTAGCCATCTCTCTCTGTCTCTCTTTCTGTCTTTGTCTCTCTCCCTGTCTCTCTGTCTTTCGCTCTGTGTCTCTGTGTGTCTCTCTGTCTGTTTCTTTGTCTCTCTCTCTGATTGGCTTTCTCCCTGCCTGTTTCTGTCTATCTCTCTGTCTGTCTTTCTCTCTGTCTCTCCCTAGAGATCTTTCTCTGACGCCCTCTTTGTCTCTGTCTATATCTGTCGGTCTCCCTGTCTGCATATCTCTGTCTGTCACCCTCTCTGTCTGTCTCTATCTTTATCTCTGTCTGTCTCTCTGTTTCTCTCTTTGTCTATCTCTCTGTCTCTCTCTGTCTCTCTCTGACAATCTTTCTCTCTGTTTCTCTCTGTCTCTCTTTCTATTTTCTCTTTTTGTTACCCATTACATAAGAAAGAAAAGGCTAATGTTTTAGGAAGAAAAGATACTGTAAAAATGGTTACAAAATGCTCATAAAGATGCTAAGGCTTTTGTAGCACTCCCATTGACTTCTATTGTAAAGCATGGAGAGGTTTTATATGGGATAATGACTAGTGATGAGCGAGTACTAAAAAGCTCGGGTGCTCGAAGCTCGGGCCGAGCCTCCCAAGATACTCGTGTACTCGGCCCGAGCAACGAGCCCAATGTTATCCTATGGGAGACCCGAGTATTTTTGTGAAATGACCCCCCGGCAGCATGGAGAAACCCTAAAAATGTCACAAAAGTCTCAGAAGAGTGCTCAAATGACATGGCAACAGCATGGGGAAGACCCCTTGAAGCATTTATCACTGAAAAGTCACAGCTGTGAACAATTTTGTCCGCGTTTTACGCCATTTTTACGGACTCACCAGAAAACCTTCCAAAATGACCCCAAAATGATTTTTCATGGCGGAAATGTTAAGGGCACATACCCAATAGTGAGATAGAGCTGGTGTATGTTACTTTTTGAGATTAATACATGAAAGATTTTACGTGAAAACATTGTGTGGCACTCCGATGTCCCTGAGAAGAGACGTACATGAAGGCCTCTTGAGTCTAATGTGCCCATTTTGAGGAAGTGAGTCTTTGTAGTATTTTCCTTTGCCAGGGCAGTCCAAAATTGTGAGGTTCACCAATACCCCTGCATACAGACGTGCATGAGGGCCTGTAAACCTGAAGTGCCCATTGTAAGGAAGTGGGTCTATTGTAGTATAGCCCTTAGGCAGGGCAGCCAAAAATTGGGAGGCTCCACGTTGTCCCTGGATAGAGACGTGCATGAGGGCCTGTAAACCTGAAGTGCCCATTGTCAGGAAGTGGGTGTATTATAGTATAGCCCTTAGGCAGGGCAGCCAAAAATTGGGAGGCTCCACATTGTCCCTGGATAGAGACGTGCATGATGGCCTGTAAACCTGAAGTGCCCATTGTAAGGAAGTGGGTCTATTGTAGTATAGCCCTTAGGCAGGGCAGCCAAAAATTGGGAGGCTCCACGTTGTCCCTGGATAGAGACGTGCATGAGGGCCTGTAAACCTGAAGTGCCCATTGTCAGGAAGTGGGTGTATTATAGTATAGCCCTTAGGCAGGGCAGCCAAAAATTGGGAGGCTCCACATTGTCCCTGGATAGAGACGTGCATGATGGCCTGTAAACCTGAAGTGCCCATTGTAAGGAAGTGGGTCTATTGTAGTATAGCCCTTAGGCAGGGCAGCCAAAAATTGGGAGGCTCCACGTTGTCCCTGGATAGAGACGTGCATGAGGGCCTGTAAACCTGAAGTGCCCATTGGAAGGAAGTGGGTCTATTGTAGTATAGCCCTTAGGCAGGGCAGCCAAAAATTGGGAGGCTCCACATTGTCCCTGGATAGAGACGTGCATGAGGGCCTGTAAACCTAAAGTGCCCATTGTCAGGAAGTGGGTGTATTATAGTATAGCCCTTAGGCAGGGCAGCCAAAAATTGGGAGGCTCCACATTGTCCCTGGATAGAGACGTGCATGATGGCCTGTAAACCTGAAGTGCCCATTGTAAGGAAGTGGGTCTATTGTAGTATAGCCCTTAGGCAGGGCAGCCAAAAATTGGGAGGCTCCACGTTGTCCCTGGATAGAGACGTGCATGAGGGCCTGTAAACCTGAAGTGCCCATTGGAAGGAAGTGGGTCTATTGTAGTATAGCCCTTAGGCAGGGCAGCCAAAAATTGGGAGGCTCCACGTTGTCCCTGGATAGAGACGTGCATGAGGGCCTGTAAACCTGAAGTGCCCATTGGAAGGAAGTGGGTCTATTGTAGTATAGCCCTTAGGCAGGGCAGCCAAAAATTGGGAGGCTCCACGTTGTCCCTGGATAGAGACGTGCATGAGGGCCTGTAAACCTGAAGTGCCCATTGTCAGGAAGTGGGTGTATTATAGTATAGTCCTTAGGCAGGGCAGCCAAAAATTGGGAGGCTCCACATTGTCCCTGGATAGAGACGTGCATGATGGCCTGTAAACCTGAAGTGCCCATTGTAAGGAAGTGGGTCTATTGTAGTATAGCCCTTAGGCAGGGCAGCCAAAAATTGGGAGGCTCCACGTTGTCCCTGGATAGAGACGTGCATGAGGGCCTGTAAACCTGAAGTGCCCATTGGAAGGAAGTGGGTCTATTGTAGTATAGCCCTTAGGCAGGGCAGCCAAAAATTGGGAGGCTCCACGTTGTCCCTGGATAGAGACGTGCATGAGGGCCTGTAAACCTGAAGTGCCCATTGTCAGGAAGTGGGTGTATTATAGTATAGCCCTTAGGCAGGGCAGCCAAAAATTGGGAGGCTCCACATTGTCCCTGGATAGAGACGTGCATGATGGCCTGTAAACCTGAAGTGCCCATTGTAAGGAAGTGGGTCTATTGTAGTATAGCCCTTAGGCAGGGCAGCCAAAAATTGGGAGGCTCCACGTTGGCCCTGGATAGAGACGTGCATGAGGGCCTGTAAACCTGAAGTGCCCATTGGAAGCAAGTGGGTCTATTGTAGTATAGCCCTTAGGCAGGGCAGCCAAAAATTGGGAGGCTCCACGTTGTCCCTGGATAGAGACGTGCATGAGGGCCTGTAAACCTGAAGTGCCCATTGGAAGGAAGTGGGTCTATTGTAGTATAGCCCTTAGGCAGGGCAGCCAAAAATTGGGAGGCTCCACGTTGTCCCTGGATAGAGACGTGCATGAGGGCCTGTAAACCTGAAGTGCCCATTGTCAGGAAGTGGGTGTATTATAGTATAGCCCTTAGGCAGGGCAGCCAAAAATTGGGAGGCTCCACATTGTCCCTGGATAGAGACGTGCATGATGGCCTGTAAACCTGAAGTGCCCATTGTAAGGAAGTGGGTCTATTGTAGTATAGCCCTTAGGCAGGGCAGCAAAAAATTGGGAGGCTCCACGTTGTCCCTGGATAGAGACGTGCATGAGGGCCTGTAAACCTGAAGTGCCCATTGTCAGGAAGTGGGTGTATTATAGTATAGCCCTTAGGCAGGGCAGCCAAAAATTGGGAGGCTCCACGTTGTCCCTGGATAGAGACCTGTTAGGTTCTTAGTGCCTCCGTGCTTGCATTTAAAAACCGCACGTGTGTGCCTGTTGGTGGCAGCTTTCCGCTGCATTTGTGTGAGTTTTGCAAAAACTTGGATATAACGCACAAGTCTAGTGAATACACATCAGCACAGCATTGCAAAATGCGCAAGGGCGTTGTCAACGAACAAGGAAGTGGACGTGATGGTGGTGCAGGCAGAGACCGAGGTTGTGTGCAAGCTCTAATTTCGCCACAACAAAGGGCCACATCTAGTCGCTCGCACGTCCTGTCCCAAATTCTTGGGGACCGCAGCAGTACACCGCTCTTGAACCAAGACCAGTGTCAACAGGTTGTTAGTTGGATAGCGGATAATGCTTCCAGTCAGATTGGCACCACCACAAACACTCTGTCTTCCACACGGTCAAGTGTCAGTAGCCGTGATACTGCACCGCACATTTCAGAACCTGATCCTCCTTCCTACCACCAGGCCGAGTACACGTCCACGGACATTACTGATCCCACACTTGGACACTCGGAAGAGCTGTTCGTTCACGTTTCCATTCACAAATTCTGGCCTCTCGCCAGCTCCTGTTGAAGTGGGCCATGACGAGATTGTATGTACAGATGCCCAAATATTTGAGCAGCCACGTTCTCACGAAGTTGGCAACGTGTCTCAACAAGGGGTGGACGATGATGAGACACAATTGTCAGCAAGTCAGGAGGAGGAGCAGGGTGCGGAAGAGGAAGACGACGTGGTGGATGATCCAGTAACTGACCCAACCTGGCAGGAGGATATGCAGAGCGAGGACAGCAGTGCACAGGGGGAGGGAGGCGTAGCATCCCAACAGGCAGTAAGAAGCAGAGTGGTGGCCACAGGCAGACGTCAGGCAACTGTTCCCCGGAACAACACGACACAAGGTGCCTGTACAAATGTTAGGTCTTCCCGAGTCTGGCTGTAATACTATTGTATGTATTGAGGATTTCGATTGCGTTAGGGCAATGACAACCAGAGACGAGTTCTTGGTGCAAGACGTTTATAATATGCAACCAGCAAATATGTACATAAACGGAACAAAAACACAGTAGAACATAAATACAGGAAATACCTTCCAGGGACGGAGCGAAAGGGAATTCCCGGGACCGCGCACCGGACTCCCCCAGGGAGACCACCAAGAGCGAACCCCTATACAGGGACTGTCTGGCAATCACCCCAGAAGCCCTAAATGCGCAGCAGCCGGGACACAAAAGGGCAATAGGTAAGTCCAAAAATGTCCGTACGTGATGTGAGTCCAGAGTGGTATTAAACGGAAGGAACCGGGCAGAAGTGCCGACCAAAGACGGCAAACGGAGTCTGGGCACAGCTAGATGATACCAGATGAAGTCCAGAGTCGGTGTCGGTTGTTTTCCAAGAGGATCCGAATAACAATCAGGAACCAAAAGCAGCAGGGCAGGAGCACACAGGAAGCAGTATACTCAGGCACTGGACTAAGCTTTAGGGGCGGCTTTTAAACAGATGGACAGGAAGTAGGGCAACAGAACAGAAAACTCCATGTTAACAAAGGGCAAGCTCTTTCAAAAGAAAACTGGAAAACCCGGAACTCTGACACTGGCAGTTTTTTAAGTTGGCTCCAGATGATTCTAAAAAGGCCATTTGCAACACCTGCCATGCCAGCATCAGCAGGGGTACCAAAACTAGCAGCCTGACCACCACCAGCATGATCAGGCACATGTCAGCCAAGCACCCGACTTTGTGGGAAGTACAACAGAGTCGAGGAGCAGTGCTTGCTGATGTCACTGCTACGTCTTCGCTGGTTGTGCATGCGAGCCAATCCCCTGTCCATGCTGCCTGCGAACAAGCCTCCTCCGGCCATGCACCTGCAGTTACCCACGCAGAAATAACACCATCATCAAGCACGTCCTTGTCCCAGCGCAGCGTTCAGTTATCCATTCAGCAAACCTTTGAACGCAGGTGCAAATACACTGCCAACGCCCCACATGCCACACTTCTAAATGCTAACTTTTCGCGACTGCTTGCGCTGGAAATGTTGCCTTTTAGGCTGGTTGAGACAGAAGCATTCCGCGACCTGATGGTGGCAGCTGTCCCACGTTACTCGGTCCACAGCCGCCACTATTTCTCCCGGTGTGCCGTCCCCGCATTGCATAACCACGTGTCACAAAACATCACACGTGCCCTGAACAACGCTGTTTCAGCCAAAGTCCACCTAACCACAGACACGTGGACAAGTGCATGTGGGCAAGGCCGCTACATCTCGTTGACGTCACACTGGGTTAATATTGTGCAAGCTGGGACCCAGTCTGAGCGAGGGACGGAACACGTCCTTCACACACCAAGTTTTGCAGGCCCTACCTCAGTCAGGGTTTCACACACACTCTACAGCTCCGGAATGTCATGCTCCTCAGCCTCCTCCTCCTCCTGCGCATCCTGATCCACTTTACCCTCCACACCAGTCCCAAGCTGGAAGTGTCGCGGGCGGAGGAGGGGACGGTGCGCTCTCCCACTGCTCGGGTCCGGCTGACGCTGCTCTACGGCTGCTGCTGCTCGTTGGCTCGAGCGATGGCCGGATCCCGGGGACTCGAGCGGCGCTACTCGCCCGTGAGTGAAAAGGGGTGGTTTGGGTTTTGGGGATATTGTCCGTGACGCCACCCACGGTTGTGGTGATTGTGTGGACACCACCGCTGCTCTGGACGGGGATCCCGGGAGCCTGTGACAGGGAGCAGCTTTGTTGTTATTTCTCCCCTCCGTGGGTAGGGGGGTTGGTTGTCCCGGGGCCTGGTGATGGGGTAGAGATGGATGACAGGCGGGTTGCGGGGCCTGATGAGGTGCAGGGTCGCAGGGGCAGCGCTGTGCCACACGGCACGGAGGTACTCACTCAGCCCAATGATGATGACACAGTTCACGGTAAAACAAGTGGCTGGATGGACGGGTCCCTCGGACGGCTGCGGTTGTTCCTCCCTGCAGGTTAGTGATGACTGTCTCTCCCTGCACCTAAGTTAAGTGTTGGTAGTGATGGTTTCCCAACGGTAACCCGCTCCCCGACCTGGATATGGGCCGGAGGAGCCCCTTTTGCCCACAGGCGCTGGCCCTGGGAGACGGTTGCCCTTGGCGGTGGCGGTGTCTCCCCTTCACGGTTGGACGGTTGCCTTCTATCTGGACTTGGCTGTTTGGAAACCCTGAGGTCCCCTTCACTAACGGATTTGGCAAATTCACGGCGACACCAAGCCTTGCCGGGATCCGAAAGTCCTCTGCCAATGGTGCTGGCTTCTCTTTGTATACCGGTCCGGTACAGCCGGGTCACCACCCGTCCACGGTCCTTACGGCAGACTCCAATCGGCCTCCACTGCAGACGGTCACCACATCCTGCCAACCTTGCTGTCCTGTCCGGGCCACACACCCGGACCAACTTCAGGCTCTTTGCTGTCACTTTTCTCCTCTCTACTACTTTCCTCCTTCCACTTCCTTAGCTTAACTCTCACTGCCTGTGTTTTCCCTCCTCCTCGGTGGGTGGAGACCAACCGCCTGGCTCCACACCCTGGTGTGGACAACAGCCCCTGGGGAAGGCAACAAGGATTTTGTGTTTTGACTATGATATGCCTGCAGGGAGTGTGGGGTGTTTAAGTGTTGTGCTCTGTGGCCCCTGGCTTGTCCAGGGCGACACAGAAGCACTGCAGCACTGCCTCGGCGAAGCGGCAACACGCAGTGCTGAAGCTAATCTGCATAGGTGACAAACCCCACAATGCAGAAGAGGTGTGGACAGCTCTGAAACAGCAGGCAGATCACTGGCTCACAACTCTGAACCTAAAGCCAGGAAAGGTCGTGTGTGACAATGGCCGGAACCTGGTGGCGGCTTTGAGGCGAGGCCAGCTGACACATGTTCCATGCGTGGCCCATGTGCTCAACCTCGTGGTTCAGCGGTTTCTAAAGTCATACTCAGAGCTGTCTGATCTGCTGGTAAAAGTTCGCCGCCTGTCTGCACATTTTCGAAAGTCACCTACTGCTTCAGCCGGCCTTGCCGGCTTAAGACGCCGTTTGCATCTTCCGGCACACAGACTGGTGTGTGATGTCCCCACGCGTTGGAATTCAACTCTGCACAAGTTGGTCAGGATATGTGAGCAGAAGAGGGCAGTTGTTGAGTACCTGCATCACCTAAGCCGTCGGGAAATGGGTCAAACTCCACACATAACACCTGAGGAGTGGAGATGGATGTCCGACCTATGCACCATCCGCCAAAACTTTGAGGACTCCACCAAGATGGTGAGCGGCGATGACGACATTATTAGCGTCACCATACCGCTTCTCTGCCTTCTAAAATGGTCTCTGCTCAAAAAACAACCATGATGCATTGCAGGCGGAGCGCGATGAGTTTGAGCAAGAAACAGTAGTGGGTGTGGGTGATAACACACAGCCCAGCCTCGTCTCATCACAACGTGCAGTGGAGGACTATGACGAGGAGGAGGATGAAGACATGGAGCAACTCTCTGGCCAAATTGAGGATATGACATGCAGTCATATCCTCGGTTCAGCGTGGCTGGCCAGAGGACAGGGTAGATGATGAGGAGGAGGAGGAGGAGGACAGCATGTTCAGTCATCGTGTTGGTCAGGATACTGAAGTGATGGCTGTTAAGAGTCTGGCACACATGGCTGACTTTATGGTAAGCTGCCTGTCTCGTGACCCTCGCGTTAAGAACATCTTGGCCGACAATCATTACTGGTTGGTAACACTGTTAGACCCACGCTAAAAGGAGAACTTTATGTCTCTTATTCCCGAGGCGGAGAGGTCAGGCAAAATGCAGCAGTTCCAGAAGGCCATAGTCACGGAAGTAGGCAAAGCATTCCCCTCACAAAACGCTAGCGGCATAGGTCAGGAATCAGTGGACAACCATGGCGTACAGCCGAGAGGGGCACAAGTCCAATCCGCCAGAGGTAGGGGAACAGTCTTTAAGATGTGGGACAGTTTTCTCAGCCCCTCACATACCACAGCCCCTGAGGTGAGGGGTAGTGCCACAAGAAATCCTAAGTTTGGCCAGATGCTCAAGGAGTACCTTGCAGATCAAACAACTGTACTCCGACATTCCTCTGTGCCTTACAATTAATGTGTATCCAAGCTGGACACGTGGCATGAATTGGCTCTCTACGCCTTGGAAGTCCTGGCCTGCCCTGCCGCTAGCGTTTTGTCAGAGCGTGTTTTTAGTGCCGCAGGTGGAATCATTACAGATAAACGCACCCGCCTGTCAACTGTAAATGCTGACAGGCTGACTCTGATCAAGATGAACAAGGGTTGGATTTGGCCAGACTTCACCACACACCACCAGCAAATGACAGCGGAATTTAAAGTTTGTAACGGGAATTTGCCATGTACCTCCACTCACCCATGGTAACACACTTCTGGACTTTGGCTAATCGCTGGACTGCTCCTCCTTCTCCTCATGCGCCATCATGGTGACCGTTACAATAGTTAAGCCGTTGTTTCAGGTATACCTCCAGTGGTAAATTTTTTCGCCCATTCTTTCTGAATGGGCATTACAACGACAGGAGACCCACTCCTTTGCAATGGGAACAATGTTTTGAGGCCCTCATGCACATCTCTATCCAGGGACAATGTGGAGCCTCCAAATTTTTGGCTGCCCTGCCTAAGGGCTATACTACAATAGACCCACTTCCTTACAATGGGCACTTCATGTTTACAGGCCATCATGCACGTCTCTATCCAGGGACAATATGGAGCCTGACGCTGCCACCGACTGCCACACACGTGCTGTTTTTAAATGCAAGCACGGACGCAATAAGAACCTAACTGGTTTTTAGGAGCGACAATTACTGAGAAGTCTGACACTATCAGACACTGCTGACTGACGTGTATTATACACTAGACTTGTGCGTTATATAATAGTTTGTGCAAAACGTGCACCTGAACGCTGCCACCGACAGACACACACGTGCTGTTTTTAAATGCAAGCACGGACGCAATAAGAACCTAACAGGTTTTTAGGAGCGACAATTACTGAGAAGTCTGACACTATCAGACACTGCTGACTGACGTGTATTATACACTAGACTTGTGCGTTATATAATAGTTTGTGCAAAACGTGCACCTGTACGCTGCCACCGACAGACACACACGTGCTGTTTTTAAATGCAAGCATGGACGCAATAAAAACCTAACAGGTTTTTAGGAGCGACAATTACTGAGAAGTCTGACACTATCAGACACTGCTGACTGACGTGTATTATACACTAGACTTGTGCGTTATATAATAGTTTGTGCAAAACGCGCACCTGTCCCCTGCCACCGACAGACACACACGTGCTGTTTTTAAATGCAAGTACGGACGCAATAAGAACCTAACTGGTTTTTAGGAGCGACAATTACTGAGAAGTTTGACACTATCAGACACTGCTGACTGACGTGTATTATACACTAGACTTGTGCGTTATATAATAGTTTGTGCAAAACGTGCACCTGTACCCTGCCACCGACTGCCACACACGTGCTGTTTTTAAATGCAAGCACGGACGCAATAAGAACCTAACTGGTTTAGGAGCGACAATTACTGAGAAGTCTGACACTAACAGACACTGCTGATTGACGTGTATTATACACTAGACTTGTGCGTTATATAATAGTTTGTGAAAAACGTGCACCTGTACGCTGCCACCAACAGGCACACACGTGCGGTTTTTAAAATGCAAGCACGGACGCAATAAGAACCTAACAGGTTTTTAGGAGCGACAATTACTGAGAAGTCTGACACTATCAGACACTGCTGACTGACGTGTATTATACACTAGACTTGTGCGTTATATAATAGTTTGTGCAAAATGTGCACCTGTACGCTGCCACCGACAGACACACACGTGCTGTTTTTAAATGCAAGCACGGACGCAATAAGAACCTAACTGGTTTTTAGGAGCGACAATTACTGAGAAGTCTGACACTATCAGACACTGCTGACTGACGTGTATTATACACTAGACTTGTGCGTTATATAATAGTTTGTGAAAAACGTGCACCTGTACGCTGCCACCAACAGGCACACACGTGCGGTTTTTAAAATGCAAGCACGGACGCAATAAGAACCTAACAGGTTTTTAGGAGCGACAATTACTGAGAAGTCTGACACTATCTGGACTGTTTTAGACTGTGTACACCAGCCCCAGATATGATGAAGGCTGGTATACGGTCACCACTAGGAATGGCTATATACCCTGCCTGCCTGCCTGCCTGTATACTGCTACAATAGTCCTGACAAGGACTCTTCTGGTCACTAGCCTGTATTCCGACCTGGCTATACCCTGCCTGTATATAGCAACAATAGTCCTGAGAAGGACTCTGCTACTGTACTCCGACCTGGCTATACCCTGCCTGCCTGTATACAACTAGAATAGTCCTGAGAAGGACTTCTGGTCACACTGTTTGCAGCCCTGCTCCGGAACTAACTATAAAGGGCCGCAAAGCTTTCCCTGAATCAGCGACACTCTCCCTGCACTGACTGTCTGGATAGTTGTGAGCAGAGCACAGCGCGCCCGCCGGTATAAAGGCTCGGTCACGCTGTGCAGGCCGGCCAATCACTGCAATTCCACAACTAACAGGGCTGTGGCATTGCAGTGGTCTGCCAGCCAATCCCTGCATGAGGGCTGGCTCTCAAAAGAGCGCCAACATGCAGAAATGAAGACCACGAGTACAGCACGAGTATCGCGAGATTACTCGGTCCCCGCCGAGCAGCCCGAGTACAGCGATACTCGTGCGAGTACCGAGTAGTTACAAGCATGCTCGCTCATCACTAATAATGACAGGTCACTTCTTTTAAACGTTTGTCATTTTTATGAACCAGGGGCTCATTAAAAACAATGAAAAGCTTGAACGTCTGAATATCAAGTTGATTTTTCATAGAAATAGGAACAATGGTGTAAATAGAGTCTGACGGGCTCCGCTGGACCTGCCACCCCTCTCCATGCATGTTGGTCATATGTATGGGCTTTTATAGTATTTCTAAATCCTATAAAGATATTCTTGTTGCCCCCCATTATGTATTAATGTCCCCAATCCTGGTTCCCTTCTAGTTATAGATGTCCCCTATTCTGGGACCCTTCATGGTATATATGTCCCCCACCCTGGTCCCATTCCAGGTATATTTGTCCCCAATTCCGAGGCCCTTCCTGGTATATATGTCCTCCATCCTGGGCCCCTGCCTGGCACATATGCCCCCCATCTTGTGCCCCTTAATGATATATACTGTATGTCCCTCATTCTGCCGCTGTTTTCTAACATATAAAAACCCTATTCTTATCTTCCCTCACTCCAAGATGTGTGGTGTCCTCTTGTGTAGCTGGCACAGGGGCTAGCAGCTGACCCCCGTAGTGCGTACTATGGTGGATGGATGTGGTCACTGCTATGCGCCTGTGTTAGCTGCTGACGTCAAATTTTCCGGTGGCGTGTATTACATCGCAGGACCCCTGAAGATCTCTCCACAACAATGTATTTCAGCTAAAACAGGCGCTGGTATCAGAGGGACCCCCTCCCATATGTTCCCGCTCGTTGTTGCACTCTCTGCAACCACGTTTGTTACACCGCTGACTTTCAAGAGATTTTGAGCATTTTTGAAGTGTGTTTTGGAGTGTACCCACTTGAAAGGATTCCTAAAAAATTGTCATCTGGACATACCTTAAAGCTATGTGCACATTGCATCTTTTCTACTTGGAATATGCCTGATAATGCACTCCCAAAAAGCCTCTTGTAATTGACGTAATGCAAAGCAACGTGAAAATGTCTTATATCATACTTTTAAGCATCTCAGGGTTTGGAAACCCTGGAGCAGTTGAAAGTAGTGATAGGCGAACCCAGACTGTAAAAGTCCGGATCCCCGCGGAATGCGAAGTATCCATGCACCAACCCCAGGCCTGGAGTTCCCTGAGTATGTATCTGGATCCAGCCATCCAGGTAAAAGAATAAAGGAAAAAGAAAGAAATAGGAAGAAAGCAGGTGCGTTATACTTACCAGTCTTCCATGTAGCTGTAACATTACTTCTGGGGCTGCTCATTAACCTCATGCATATTCACTGCTTCCCCCACATTCTAGCAGTCCCAGCATCTGTGATTGGTTTCAGTCAGACTGCGCTTCCACCCTGTGTGACAGAAAATGTCTGCTTGAAATTGCACATGCTGTGTGCGTCTCTATCATGGTGTACACATGAATGAATGAATGAATGAATGAATGAATGAATGAATGAATAAATAAAAAAAATGGCTTAGGGACCCCCCCATATTATGATACCTAGCACAGATAAAGCATATGGCTACAGGTTGCAGCCCCAGCTGTGTGCTCCTCTTGGCTGCGTATCAAAATAAGAGGGACCCCATGCGTTTTTTAAAAATGATTTAAATAAATAATTTTAAAAACCGGCATGCAGTCCCCCAGAATTTTGATACCCAGCCATGATAAAGCCATTAGCTGGGGGTTTATATTCTCAGGTTGGGAAAGCCCATGGTGATTGGAGCCCCAGCTGAAAAATATCAGCCTTCAGCCACCCAGAATTGTCATATTCATTATATGTGACAATCCCGGCACTTTACTCGGCTCATCCCGATTGCTCTGGTGGAAAACAGGGTAATATTAGGGGCTAATGACAGCTCATATCTGCCACTAAGCCCTAGATTAGTAATGTTAGGCGTCTATGAGATCTCCCCATTACTAGTCCGTAAGTGAAAAGAAATAAACACAAACACTGAAAAAATCCTATCTTTGAAATAAAATACAAAAAAACCCTCTTTCACCCCTTTATTAACCCTAAACACACAGTTTCAACATAGTCCACACCCAGTCCCATGGTGCCATCTTGTAACTGTAACTTCTGCCTGTCAGAAGTGATATCACAAGTACTCAATACAAGTATATGATAGCCAGAATGAGGCCAGAACAAGGCTCTCAAAGTGTTGTATTGAATTGTAACTTCCACCACGCCCCATGAAACGCTGGAGCTGCTGGGAGGTCACAAATCGCCAGAGACTGCCCGGATAGAAGGTCAAGCTGCCAAAGGGTGAGTATGAGACAGGGGTCAGGGGACTTAGTTTTAAAGCACTGGTTCAGTGGAAAACTAAAAATAAATAATGGTGTGGTGCTTTAAAAATTACGTATACTCCACTTAAGCGACCTGTCCAGTTCCACTGTTGTTGGCGACAGGTCTCCACTGTCTTGTATGACATTGTTGTGGGACATGAGCCCTGCAACCAATCAGTGGATGAAAATCAAATATGCAGAGGAAGTGAGAGCGCAGCAGCCCAATAGCAGATGCTGATTGACTGCAGGGATCAAGTGACATAACAATGTCACACAAGCCCGGGGAGACCTGGTGTTGGCATTGCTTGAGCGACACCACTGGTTCTGGTGATGAGTATATGTTATTTTAATTCTACAAGGGGCTCTTCTTCTAAACAAGAATTTTCCAAGTATTTGAAAATCCTTTAAATTCAAGAAGTTGATGACAGGACAAGTTGTTTTGTTTACAAATCAGCCGTATATGGCATTTACTGAGAACATAGATTTTGTAGGGTATCAGTGCCGTGCATGAGGTCCAGAGTATATAAAGATCACTAACACAGATGTTCTTCCATGCCAGACGTGCAAGCAGACACGCTTTCCTCCAAATGGATTGATATTGACACCCTCATGAAAACACCACTCGAGACAGCAAGCAGATGTAGTCAGACACCAAATTGATACAAATATTGGTTATATTCTCAAGTTAATGGTTAATGATTGGCAGATCCTACATTTTGATCAATAGAAAGACTGAGAGCCAGACGCACAAAAGAAGACATAGATATTGAGGAATGATTAATGTTTAGCTATTGTAGGAAGAAAGAAAGCAAAGGCAGACAGAGAGATCCTTAAAATGATAAATAGCCAGCGTGAAAGAGATGGACAGATCCAGAAGCAGACAGACCATGACAAAGAGTGATGTATTAATACTTAATATAGATAATATATAGAAACATTATGGGCACTTTGTAGTAATGCAGTAACACTTTCAGATCATGAGATCATGGCATGAGCTGAAGAATTGAAGTCAGAAGGGCGCAACGAACAAGTAGAATCCAATCGCTATTGCCTTACCTCATAGTATAATGAATGTTTCCCGAGTATAAATTTAATGTACTGTACATAAAAGTGAGTAATGGCTTGTTGTGGATTGGCAATGTTTAGATACTGGTTTCTGTAAAGTACAGTAGTTGAAAATGAGAAATTTAGCTCTGCTACTCAACATGGACAAAAATATTACGACCCCTTCACATTATACCTATCGAAGGTTTTGTGACGTCCCGTTCTACATCCATAGACATTAATATGGACTACAGCCGCCTTTCCATCTATAACTGTCTCCACTCTTCTTCCACAAGGTTTTGGAAATGTCTGTGGGAATTTTGGCCATCCAGAAAAGAATTATTGTGGTCAACCATTGATGTTAGAAGAGAAAGCCGGGCTCACAATCTCTGCTCTAGTTCATCACAAAAAAGTTGGATGGGGTTGAGGTCAGGGTTCTGTGCAGCCGGCCATGATTTTCCATACAAACCTCCCTCAACTATGACGTTAAGGATCTTACTTTTTTCACAGTCATGGGGAATAGAAAAGGGCATTCCCCAAAGTATAAACATAGTCCAAAGGCCATGGTATTTATCAGGCAAGGTCACAGAAAAAAATGTACAAACAGGATATAGCAAATCCCCATAATGAAGTAGCACAGGTGCAAAATACTGATGAAACAACCACTGGCAACCTACCAGTTCATAAGCAAGTGATTGTCCAGTATTAGAATTGCACAAAGTTAAAGCCTGTAATAGGGCTCAAGTCATGCACATGTGTAAGGAGGTGGACTGATTGCTGTTGCGTTCCCTTCCCTGAAGTCACCAATCCTATTGTTGTATTGTCATGTAAATTGTGTCCCTTGTCTTTGCAAGTAATGTGATATGTGAGTAAGACCATCTGTAATAATTTCATATATGTTCTCATGCATATTGTGTAGCAGTAATGTATGTGGTTGCTGGACTATAGGATAAAGGGGGTTTTACACGCTGCGACATCGCTAATGCGGAGTCGTTGGGGTCACGGAATTTGTGACGCACATCCGGCCGCATTAGCGATGTTGCTGCGTGTGACACCGATGAGCGATTTTGCATCATTGCAAAAACGTGCAAAATCGCTCATCGGTGACATGGGGGTCCATTCTCGATTATCGTTACTGCAGCAGTAACGATGTAGTTCGTCGCTCCTGCGGCAGCACACATTGCTATGTGTGACGCCGCAGGAACGAGGAACCTCTCCTTACCTGCCTCCCGGCCGCTATGAGGAAGGAAGGAGGTGGGCGGGATGTTCCGGCCACTCATCTCCGCCCCTCCGCTTCTATTGGGCGGCCGCTCAGTGACGTCGCTGTGACGCCGCACGGACCGCCCCCTTAGAAAGGAGGCGGTTCGCCGGTCACAGCGACGTCGCCGGGCAGGTAAGTATGTGTGACGGGTCTGCGCGATGTTGTGCGGCACGGGCAGCGATTTGCCCGTGTCGCACAACAGATGGGGGCGGGTACCCACGCTAGCGATATCGGGACCGATATCGCAGCGTGTAAAGTAGCCTTTAGAAGTACTTAAGTGTTTGGACAACTTCACAATAAGAGGCACTAGTTCATAAGAAAAGAGACAGTTTCATTCTAGAAAATAGTTAAAAACCATTGTGTGATGAGAGCACATCTATAGTCTGAAAGTCGTCAACGGTGCATGCAGTGGGTGACCTGTGGCAAGAAAAGGAGAAAGAAGACTGGAGCTGAGATAAGGTGATTCTGAAGGCCTGACAGACACAGAGGATTGCATAACGTTAAATCTGGAGACTGATCTTCCAACGGAGAGGTCCACGAACAGAAAGGTCCAGAGGATGGATGTCTAGCAGCAAGGTTCCAAGTAACAGCTCAAAGGTAACAGGCCAAATGGGACAAGTGCATGAACTGAGTGGACTTTCCGAGGTGGTGTCTCCCTAACATTCTGAGATCAAATGGCTCGACTCTGGCCATATCGGCAAACCCCCTGACCCCCTCCTCTATGAGGAGAATAGACGTCGAGCCACAGAAAGGGAAAGTGACTGTCACGGACTGGACTGTGATACTGGACTGTGTTGAGCTGAGACTCATAGGACCAGTAAGAACAGGAATGACCCAGATGAAACTGAAAGTCTGTCTGAATATACTCTGTAGAACTGAAATGTTCTGGAAGTTGTGTGCCCTCTATCTTGTGTGTAAAGTTCAGAGTGAAATGCTTAAGTAAAGTTTTATCGTATAACTGAGCTATTGGTCTCTTTGTTGGATCCAATCATCATCCGTTCCTGGCCAGTCGAAGCCACTGGTGAAACGTGACCTGCACAAACTTATGGCCTATACAACACAAGTCCACACACCCACCTAGGGCCTTGCTTTTCATGTAGCATGCTGGGGCATCAGGAAGAAACACCTTAACCAAGACTACCGTCCTGTGCCATTTTACACTTGCTGCAGTCAGCAAGGTAGTGCCTTTCTGTCGGAAAATCAGAGTGTTGCAAAAAAGGTGCGTATTACTTTGAAGATGGTGACTGTTGTGTAGCCAAAGATGGCGCTGAGCATAAGAGCAAAGATGGCAGATGGTGGCACAGCTTTAAATTAAAATCCCACCCATCGTGGGTATTGGAGAAGTGGAAGGGTGCAAAAATCTGTCCTATTCTTGAGAGGTTGCACCTACTAGAGGGATTGCCATGCCTGGGAATGCCAGCCCATGTCACTGAGCATGTGCATCCATCGAAATGGAAAGAGAATGTCTGCCCGTTACAGCGTCACATCAAGCAACAGGAGGAAACCTGGAAGGAATGGGATGCTCAGCAGAAAGAGACCCGTGCAAGGCCGAAGCTGTGCAATTGGATGCGAAGCGGGAAGAGGGACAGCTCAATTTTGCGAGAGGAAAAAGAGCAGTATGGGAGAATGCAGGTCCATGATGGAGTGGGAACTGCTTATGGCTTTACACGTCGGCTTAGCCCATGGGCTGTGGATGGACCGAGTGGATGAAAGCCTTCCAGGCTCAGTGGCTCATGAGTTCCCCACCAATCCTGGAGGAGGTCCTGACTCCAGTACTAGTTCAGAACCCTTTGGAGGCCCAGACCCCATACAAAGTACCAACCCTTAGGGAAACTCCAACCCCCTCATCAGTCCTGACCCCGGTACCTACCCCGGCCCCTGAGGACATGCCAACCCCTGAAGTGGTGTCCCTCATCATTTGGGTGGAATGGGTGGCAGAAGTGATCCAGAGGTAGAAGAAAAGAGGCATGGGTGTGAGCCCAGCTGAGTAACCGCAGGTGACTTGGGGTGTGGTGCAGTACTTTGATAGAGAGAAGTGTGCTGCCCCAGCAGCGGATCGAACCGCTCGGATCTGGGATGGTGTCAGTTCGTGACTTGAGAGTCTCCGGACCCGGGGGCTTAGGGGCCACACTCTAAAGTAAAAGGGGATATTTACAGGGGAGTTATAGTTCGTGATTCCACCCATGGTGTGCGATAGCTGGGAGTACCGCCGCTGATGCTGAGAGTACCTGGGGTGATGAAATGGGGCAGCAAGGTGTCGTTACCATCCACTGGTAGGGGTATGCCCTGGGACACTGGACGGTGATAGTCGGGGCTGTGAAAGGGGAAAAGTCACTCATGTACTCACTCAGTTAATAAGCAGATGCTGACAACCGGGTAAAGCAAGTCTCTGGGTGCCGCTGCCGTTCAAGAGAAGCCTGTCCGGGTCCCGCCCCCTGCAGTGCTGCCTGATGGTCCATGACCTGCCTCCAGGAACAAATTTTAAATTTACCGTAGTGACCCGGTAGTCTAGAATTTGCCGGGCCCCGCTCCCCACTATGGCTAATTTGGGCATCACACGGTACGATATATAGGGCGATATGTCGGCGGGGTCACGTCGTAAGTGACGCACATCCGGCATCGTTTGATATATCGTAGCGTGTGACAGCTATGAGCGACGATGAACGAGCAAAAATACTCACCTTATCATTGATCATTGACACGTCGCTCATTTTCAAAATGTCGTTTCTTCTTCTGTGCTCCGGTTGTTCATCGTTCCCGAGGCAGCACACATCGCTCCGTATGACACCCTGAGAATGATGAACACAGCTTACTTGCGTCCCGCCGGCAATGTGGAAGAAAGGAGATGGGTGGGATGTTTACGTCCCACTCATCTCCGCCCCTCCGCGTCTATTGGCCAGCGGCTGTGTGACGTCGCTGTGATGCCTAACATCCCTTCCCCTTCAGGAAGAGGATGTTCGCCGCCCACAGCAAGTTCGTCTGGGAGGTAAGTGCGTGTGACAGGGGATTAACGACTTTGTGCGCCATGGGCAACTAATTGCCCGTGATGCACAAACGACGAGGGTGGGTACGATCGCTCGTGCGATCGCACGATAGATCGTCCTGTGTGATGCCCGCATAAGTGTGGGAGCCTGCTCTCTGGGCTCACGCTTGGGATTTTAGCGGGCTGCTTATATGGAAGGCCCTATCCCCCTCGTTGCACTAGTGCCCTGATTCTGGAGCTAGTGGGAACAGTCCATGAAGGCTCCGTTCTCCGCAGGTTAATTGCCGTGTTGCCTGAAGCTGCTCCCCAACCTAGGGTCCGTGTACCCTGCCGTGTCTTCGACCCTGGACCGGTGATAGGACCAGGCTGCTGACCATTCTCTTTAACAGGTCCAGGCACCTTGACTCAATCCCCTGTGACCGGGGGTCTGACTCCTCTAGGTCCAGACTTCCGTCCTAGGTAGCTTCTCACTACTACTCCCAACCTCCTCCCCTTCACTCTCCCTTCACTTTACTCCTCTACACACTAGTCCTCTACATTCCTCACCTTCCCTCCCTGACCCCTAGGTGGGCGACCCTATTCTGCTTAAGCCACCCACTGGTGTGTCTGGTGGGTGTTGTGCAGGGTGTCTCTGGGATTTGATTTGCTGTTGGAGGCAGCACTGTAAGATGGTACCCCAGAACCATGAGGGATTTGAATACTGCACTAGAGAGAAAGAGTGTGCAGTACCCTGTGACGACCTGATAGTCCAGTGGCATCACAGAAGTGCTACTTTTTCCTGATGGTGGAGAATATAGGAGACAGGATATTAATTAATGATGGCTCGCTCTGCTGAGAACCCAGCCTACAAGTCAATGAATGCATTCAGTTCATTAAAGAGGAGGGTTGGTACACGATTGGAGAAGGAGACCAGTGACTTACCTGTGACGAAACCTCTCTGACAAAAGGTACTGACACCACACATCGAGAAGCAGTGAAGAGACCACTGTGAGTCTTCATGATCTTTTTATGGAGAGTAGGACATGGCACTTGAGCAACCCGTCCAGCAGTGGTATACGTAGCTTAGGGGGCCCATGTATAACACTGGGCTTCCTGGGCCACATATATGTGAGCTGTGCTGGGGCCAGAGAAATCTGGTTCTAAGCACGGCCAGGCAAATATTTGACTGAAAGGAGTCAGATAACTCAAGGCCCTCTTTGTGCCAGATGCACCCTTGTCTGGGACAGTTCTCGAATTCTTGGATTCAGGACTCCTTGCTGTTGGCCAGTTCCTCAGCCCCCCCCCCCCCCCTTGTTTATTTACACACGTTGTGCACTCCCTTGCTGGATTGAGGGACTTTATCATGAATTTTGCCTACTCCAAATCATCGACTTTGCCCTGATGGACTGTGACCTAGTATTAAGAAATAATTTTCTGGGGAGGGATGATAGCTAACCCAATGGTTTGTGCTGGATGGAAGTTTACTCATTAATGCTTTGCTATATTTATCATTAAATTATTTGAAAATTATTTTTTTTATTTATTTTTATTCTCTTGAATATAGTTTTCATTTTATCACAATAAAGCATACCATTGTCCAAAATGTTTTGCTATGTTGAAGCATTAGGATTGCTCTTCACTGAAGACTCCTGTAAAAGAGCCTTATACCATCATCCCTTCTCCACTAAAGTTTATAGTTGACACAATGTAATTAAGTAGGTTACATTCCCATGGCATTCACAGGACCCAGAACCAAACTGACGGATAGAGAAGTGTGAGTCATCATTTCACAGAAAACATTTCATCTGCTTCAGAATCCAGTGGTGGTGGCTTTAGACAGCTCCATCCGATGCCTGGCATTGTGCTTGGCGATATAAGGTTTACAAACAGCTGTTGGACTATAGAGGAGTTTTTTAACTCTGCTTTTATGGGGTCACTTTTATGTACCATGAGCCTCAGAACTCAGTAACCCCATTCTGTAACTTTAGATGGTCTATCATGCATCGTGGTTGAGTAACTGTTTTTTCTAAATGCTTCTACTTTCTAATTTTACTACTCACACGTGGAATATTTAGGAAGGAAGAAATGTCATGGCTCACTTGATACACCAAAGGTTCCTTCTACTGGACCATGCTGGTATCTGTGACCTCTTCACCACCAGCCATTCTTCCACAAATGTTAGTTAACCCCTTCATGACTAAGGACGTACCGGTACGTCCTAAATCATGAAGGGATAATCACCGCCGGCTGCTGCGGTGAGCCGGTAGCGATCCCCGCACATGTCTGCTGATTTGAACAGCAGACATGTGTGGCTTACAGGCGCAGGCGGATCGCAGATCTGTTAACGCCTTAGATCTCACTGTCAAAATATGACATCACAATTTAAATTGCCACGGTGGGGAAATCTCCTTTCCCTTCTTTCCATTTCTTCCATTCATTCTTTCTATCCATTCCTCCTTTCCTGTTACAACCGACAGAGCAGCGGCTCTAAGGCCTAAAACACACTTCTGCAAAAAAAAACGTACGTGTCTCACGGTCCATGTTCCGTTTTTTATGGGCGTTTCTCCGGTACGTATGGCATCTGTGTGATGGTGTATGCGAGCCGTGTGTGCATGTGGAATGTCCGTATTAATATAAAATACGTACGTGTGCAGTCCGTGTGCAGTCCGTTTTTTCAGATCCGTATTTTCACACAAATAACCTTGTAAGCCCATCATTATGTGCTCCTGGTGTGTTAAATTGGTCAATTAACTACCCAATTTGGTTAGTTTGCTTAAAAAACCTTTAAAAACATGGCTTCTGAGCTCATTCTCACATTATACACACTCTAAAATGTCTCTCTCCAATGAAGCAACCATGTATTTGCTCTGGTTGATATCTAGGAGATTTGGGGTTAGGCGACATATGATTGAAGAAGAGCCACCACTGGAGAGAAGGATGTGGATTCACCCCCTTGTGAAGCTCAGGAAAACACATGGGCATTTTAATATTCTCTATGGCGAAACGCGGAAATTTCCACCAAAATTCCAAGCCTACTGCCATCTCACCATGAATTCATTTGACAACATCCTTGGCCTTGTGTACCATCGTTTGAAGCATCAGGATACCTGTATGCGCCTCAGCATCTCCCCAGAGGAACGACTGTTGGTGACTTTACGGTAGGTGTTGTCATGTATACTCATGCTTTATCTGTTATTTTGAAATACATGCTAAATCTCAAAGGCAACATTTTGTAGAAATTATGTAATTTTAAATTTAGGTATTTGTTTTGCTGAAAATTTATATAGATCACATAACCTCATTGTAATCTTAAAATATGATCTGAGTGCTCACATCTACCATTCTATTTCTACCAAAATTAAAGAAACAAGAGTCATAAATCAAACAATCTTGTTTATTAAACAGAAAAGTAATTATTTTTCCAATATGGAAAGTAAATATCAACACATATGTTTTTCCAACAAAAGCAATAAAATAATAGTCATACACAGTATCTCGCCAGTCATTGGATGACACAAATATTTGTTTTGAAAAACAACTTTCATGAATAGTCAAAGTAATGTCATGTTTTAATTCTATTTCAGTTACCTGGCAACTGGGCAATCCATCAGCAGTCTACATTTCGAATTCTTAATGGGAAGGTCTACAATTGGCAAGATTATCCTGCATACCTGCACTGTGCTATGGGAGACCCTTAGGCATCATGTCATGCAGCTGCCTTCAACACAGGAATGGATGCACATTTCAGAAGAATTTTTGGAGAAAACAGCTTTCCCTAATTGTATTGGCGCCATTGACAGAAAACCCATTAGAGTGAAGAAACCAACTAACTCTGCATCAAGATATTTTAATTATCATAAGTTTTTTTCTGTAGTTATTTTGGCCATGGTAGATACAAACTACTGCTTTTTATTTGCTGATATTGGGGCTTATGGCAGTGCCTCAGATGCACGCATTTTCAGAAGCTCACGTTTAGCAAGACGATTAATGTCTGATAGTTTAAGTTTGCCTGCAGCAAGACCATTACCTGGTACTAATGGCCCTATTGTTCCTTTTGTCATGGTTGCAGATCAGGGGTTTGCATTGTCTAGGCATTTAATACGTCCATATCCCAGAAGGGGGCTGGACAGATCAAAAGCCCTATTTAATAGCAAATTGGCCAGAGCACGTTGCTATGTTGAACGTGCCTTTGGCATTTTGGCCTCAAGATGGCGCATTTATCAAACCACCATCCAACTCCAACCAACCACCGTCAAGGCTGTCATTAAAGCTACAGTAGTGTTGCATAATTACTGTAGATTACATGAAAGCAATGACGAAGACATTGAGGAGTTGCCAGCTTTAAATGCACCATTTTTAAAGAATGGTAGTGTTAGAACCAATGTGTCCACTTCTGGTCTACAAGTGAAGAATCAGTTTAAAGATTATTTTAGTTTAAATTGCCATAGTCATGTATAAATTTGACATTGTTATAGTTTTTTATCACTTGGTTACATAATCACAAACGCATATGTAATACAAAAGAGAAAATGACCATACATAGGTATAATTTGTGGGGTTTTTTTGTTGGTTGGTTGTGTTTGTGGTCCCAATAAGCTATTGTCATTTAACTTTATTGCTATAAAATCAGGAATTTTTGTTTTGTAAGTAACAGTACTACTGAATGTACATGACTAATAAAAATATGGCAAATTGGATTTGAAAAAAATAGTCCACATTTTTTATTGAACCTATGTATGTCTGTTATCTTTTGCAAAACACCCTGTATTCTATTATTTTTTTTACAGAATTTTGTCAGGGACATTAGCCCATACAAAACACCATACTTTATTATGCAATAATGTCACGCAAACATAATTTGTTTGACACTATTGGAATACAAGTATGGGACCAGTCCATATGCAGATACTGCATAGTGGCTGGATTTTTATTAATAAAGGTGTCTGAATGTTAGTGTAGTAGTTTATGTGCATGCATTTTTTCCCTAAACCCAGTTTTTTCTAATGGATGGTCCAAACAACATGTCCAGAGCAAGGCAACATTCTAACAGGCAGGTTATGTTTTTGAAGTGATAGAGTAATTTTTATTGAATCTTTGGAAAGGAAAACACAAATATGACCCCATGCATATAGAGTAAGTAATGTGTTACATTTTGAAATGTTTTCCGACCAGCAATACCCTAGAAAACATACCAAAATGTAAAATAATACATACAATATCACATTATGATTCAACTAAATCCTCTAGGCTAGTGATGCTTTCCTGTGTAGTCTCCATTGCATTGACACCTACAGAATTTGTTTGCTGCACAACACTAGATGTTGTAGTGAGTGACTGATCAGTGTTTCCACTAGTAACAGTTGTTGTACTTGGAACAAATAATGATGCAGTTGTTTGAGCAGATGGGAGACCAAGTGTAGGTGGTACATATTGATGTGTTGGAAGAGGCTGAGTATGTGTGTATGTGAAGTTAGTTGGGTAAGTCTGATGTTGAAAGTACTGTTGTTGTAGATTATTAGGAACATGGTAGGCTGTTGGTTGTTGAAACATTTGAGGTAGTCTATGAACATTACTAACAATACTAGGATAGTTAAAAGAGGTTTGCATTGGTGTCTGTTGGGGTACTTGTGGGACAAATGATGGCTGTTGAGATGGCCTATGTGTCATTAATGTACCTGTTTGGTGTGGGACAATTGTTGGCCTAATTTGTACATCAATTCCCATAGAAGAAGATAGACACTGTATATGTGTTTGTTGCACTACAGAATTTAGTTGAAAATTAGAGTAATGTTCATCAGTTTGGGTTTCCACAGTTTGTTGGGTTGTGTTTGTGTGTGGACCACGTGGATTAGCTCTCCATTGCACTATCACTTCAAAACAATATATGGGTTCTGGCACACGTTGGGTAGCAGATATTAGTGTTATTAAGGACGCCCTCAATCTGTCCTGCCTATCAGCATGAACCAATGCAAGAGAGGGAGAAAGGGAGTGGCAAAATCTCTCACAATCACTCTCTGGTATCAGTGAATTCATCATGTGCATTATTCTGGTATCAATGATATCTGGCAGGGAACGTAAATCTTCACAACGCCTATGTCTGCGACCACGGATAGATTGGGCTACTGTGCGCATGGTATTAGTTGTTATTCTTGGCTGTGTGCCTGCATGTTGCTGTGGACTACTCTCTGCAAGAACTGGTGAAGGGCCACTTTGTTGCCCTGTAGACTGGCCTGGAATTACATTAGTGGATTGACTTGTTCCCAAACCCAAATCAGAGGACATTTCTTCTGCGTCTGGCTGGCTGGTGTTGGGGATTGGTGGAGGTTGATATGAGGTTGGCTCCATCTCGGAAGCAGAGGTCGCTGTTAATACTGCTGACTGGGCTTCCTCACTATCTTCTAGATTATCCTCTGTACTTTGAAGAAAGAAAAAAAAAAAACAATTAATGTGTGCATTTAAAAAAAAAACACCATGTGATGTAATGGTTTAAACTTACTTTGGTACTTCCATAATGGGCATGAGGAAGGTGAGTCTTTCATAATGGACATATTTTTTCTTTTTGGCTGCGGCAGCTGTGGTCGCCACTGGGTTATATTCTCTTCTGAACTGGTCACGTGCTGAGCGCCATCGCCATTTAACAAGATCCACTGTTTAAAAACAAAAAATTGTATAATAAGGTCCCAAATTATAACAATTGAACAATAAAAAAAATAAAACATTATTCTTGTATTGCAGCAATTTAAATAAATTGGAACACACATCCATGTGTATGAAAACAACAACCCATGACACTCATATAGTGACATAATAACACAATAAGCATGACAAAGTAAACAAGATCTCCAGTAAAAAGATTAAACCACTGTATAATCATTTATCTCCTTTTTTACTTACAAAAATAAAAAAAAAACCTTCAGTAAGCCATGAGAAACAAAATGTCTATAAACCCATGAAGTGCCATATGTTCCTCAAAGATTTTCCATTATACACTACACATTACTGTTACCACTCCAGACATGGTGACACCAAGGGACATGCATAATAAACCAAACATGAAAATACAACTCAAAATGTATAGACATTTCACAGCACATTTACAATAGAAATAGCACAAAATTGAAAACAAAAATATAAATCAAACATGTTTAATTGTTGCTTGACCACCCTGAAATGCCTTTTGTACATGCATAAAATGCTTTGCAGACCACATATATGTGACGCCCTGGGCAAGCCAGGGGTCACAGGTCACAACACCACACGGACCCCACATTCCCTGCAGGTACACACAAGGTCAAAACTAAAATCCTTGTTGCCTTCCTCCAGGGGCTGGTGTCCACACCAGGGGGAGGGCCAGGTGGTTGGCTCCGCCCACCGAGGAGTTCACAGCCCTGGAGGCGGGAGAACCAGGCAGTGCAGTTTAGGAGGAAGAGGTAGAAGGAAGTGAATGAGTAATGGAGCATAGGAGAGGAGTTTGTAAGAAGAGTAAAGAAGTAAAAAGAAACAGTTAAGCAAGCTTGAAGTTGGTCCGGGTATGTGCCCCGGACTGAGACAGCAAGGTTGGCAGACGGCGGTGACCGTCTGCAGGCGAGCCTGATTGGAGGTTGCCGAAAGGACCGTGGACGGGTGGTGACCCGGCGGTACCGGAGCGGTATACGAAGATTAGTCAGCACCAGGGCAGGAGCCTTTCGGATCCCGGCAAGGCTAGGAGTCGCCGAATTTGCCAAATCCGTCAGTAAAGGGGACGACTGTCTCCCAACAACCAAGTCCCGTTTGAAGGCAACAGTCCAACCGTTAAGGGGAGACACCGCCACCGCCAAGGCACCAGTTTCCCAGGGCCAGCGCCTGCGGGCAAGAGTGGAGCTCCTCCGGCTCATATCCAAGCTGGGGAGCAGGTTACCAGTGGGGACCCATCGCTACCAAAGAGACTTTCATAGGTGCAGGGAAGAGACAGTCACCGCTAACTGCAGGGAACATCAGCACCGTGAACCGTCCGAGGGACCCGTCCAACCAGCCGTTTGTTTACCGAGAACTGTGTCGTGTTTACTGGCTGAGTGAGTACCTCCATGCCGTGCAGCACAGCGCTGCCCCTGCGCCCCTGCACCTCCACAGGCCCCATCCCCGCCTGTCCACCATTCCAATCCCATCACCGGGCCCCGGGAGCACCAAGACCCCTACCCACGGAGGGGCAAATCAACAACTGGCTGCTCCGTACCATCACTCCCGGGCTCCCCCAAACAGAGCAGCGGTGGTGTACATTCAATCACCACAACCGTGGGTGGCGTCACGGACAATAAATTATCCCAAATCCCAATCCCCTTTCACTCACGGGCGAGGAGCGCCGCTCGAGTCCCCGGGATCCGGCCCATCGCTCGAGCCACCGAGCAGCAGAGGCCGCAACAGCAGCGGCAGCCGGACCCGAGCAGTAGGGAGAGCGCGGCGTCCCCTCCTCCGCCCGCAACAACTTGGCGTCACGAACAGGATCTTACCGCTCTGCCGTTGGGTAGAGGTGCGCCTTGTGACCGCCGGAGGTATCCGGCTGAAAAATTTCAGAAGTCGCCATCTTTGGCGCGAAAGGTTCCCGCTTGAGCGTCTTCTCGAGTAGCAGAGGCGCGAAGGCCAAAACCCCGCCCCAATAGAGGAGGGGCCGAAAAGAAGCTAAGGGGGACGCGATGGCGGCTGGATGCATGTGAAGGTGGCGGTACGAGCAAAAACGCTGAGACCCCCACAGTCCGCCGACCCTGGCAAGGAATGTCCGCCCCACCTAGTTATGCGGAGGCTACCGAGCTGGTGCCCGGAACAGCGGCATGGCTGAGGGCCCGGACGGCGGGGATCTGCCATCACTACCGGAGCCAGATCTGCAGACTGATGGAGCAGTGGACCGCAGAGGTGGAGGCGATAGCTGCTGTTGCACGAGTGTATGGAATGGAGGCCATGATGGAGGAGCTGGTGAGTGACCCACGCCCCTGTGTCCCCAAGGGACCGGCCGCTGCGGCCGAGGGACCCGGTCTACCCCTGGCCCCCACGCCGCCTCCGTCCTCCCTGCTCGTGCATCGCACTGCGTCTGGCCCGTCGGGCGTATACCCCTCTGTGACCGTGGCAGAAAGAGTGGCAAGACTGGAAGTTGTGGCAGCTGGCGGCAACCCGCCTGATGCAGGGACAGACGATGGTGGCTCTGGGCCTGATACCGAACCCGTTTCGGAGGAGGATGAGGGGGTCACTGCCCTGCATGGCATGGAGGCCACGTATGTTCCCCGAAGTGGAAACAACGGATATCGAGCGGCCCTTCCACGTCGTGCTTGCTATGCATTGGAGGGGCTGGTGCCCGTGTTCTTCCACCCCGAGCCGGGTGAGGAGGACGAAAATGCCCAGTAATGGCAGCGGAGCACCGTTGTCCAGTCCCCGTTGGGACCACTACTGTGTTTGTTTGAAGTTTTTGTGAAAATGAAGAATTGATAACCGAACAGTCACCTGATTTACCGTGATTTGAAACCGGCCGTTGCCGGCACCGTTGTCCCCGCGGGGACCGTTGAAAAGTTTTGCATAAGGGACTCCTTATGGACAAGCCCATGAACTTGCAGGGCAACCACAGACGCTAGTGGCTTGTAAATAAGTTGTGTTACCGTTACCGTTTCCGCAATTGCTGCCTCCGGAGAGGCAGGTTGGAGGGAGGGCCCACAGCAGAGCAGGCTGGGGCCCAGCTACCACAGGAACCGGTGGCTACCCTCTGGAGGGGAAGGACAGATCCCGCTCGGGTAACTTGTGCTGGACTGGGGTCAAGGGGTGCTGCCTGGGTTTTAGGGGCAGCATCAGGGCCAGGTTACTTGGGTGGGAGAGAGCGGAGACCGTAACCGTTAACCGTTTTAATGTTTGCAACGTTTAAGCACTGAACCTCCCGATGTGGGATGATGCCATAAACTGTAAATATGTTACCGTTTTTCTTATCTTTACAGAAAACAAAAAGGAAAATAAAACCGGTGTTGGACGGGCAGCCGGAGGACGGTCTGCGTTTTTCTAAGGGGGAATGTGACGCCCTGGGCAAGCCAGGGGTCACAGGTCACAACACCACACGCACCCCACATTCCCTGCAGGTACACACAAGGTCAAAACTAAAATCCTTGTTGCCTTCCTCCAGGGGCTGGTGTCCACACCAGGGGGTGGGCCAGGCGGTTGGCTCCGCCCACCGAGGAGTTCACAGCCCTGGAGGCGGGAGAGCCAGGCAGTGCAGTTTAGGAGGAAGAGGTAGAAGGAAATGAAGAAGTAGTGGAGCATAGAAGAGGAGTTTGTAAGAAGTGTAAAGAAGTAAAAAAAAACAGTTAAGCAAGCCTGAAGTTGGTCCAGGTGTGTGCCCCGGACTGAGACAGCAAGGTTGGCAGACGGCGGTGACCGTCTGCAGGCGAGACTGATTGGAGGTTGCCGAAAGGACCGTGGACGGGTGGTGACCCGGCGGTACCGGAGCAGTATACGAAGATTAGTCAGCACCAGGGCAGGGGCCTTTCGGATCCCGGCAAGGCTAGGAGTCGCCGAATTTGCCAAATCCGTCAGTAAAGGGGACGACTGTCTCCCAACAACCAAGTCCCGTTTGAAGGCAACAGTCCAACCGTTAAGGGGAGACACCGCCACCGCCAAGGCACCAGTTTCCCAGGGCCAGCGCCTGCGGGCAAGAGTGGAGCTCCTCCGGCTCATATCCAAGCTGGGGAGCGGGTTACCGGTGGGGACCCATCGCTACCAAAGAGACTTTCATAGATGCAGGGAAGAGACCGTCACCGCTAACTGCAGGGAACATCAGCACCGTGAACCGTCCGAGGGACCCGTCTAACCAGCCGTTTGTTTACCGAGAACTGTGTCGTGTTTACTGGCTGAGTGAGTACCTCCATGCCGTGCGGCACAGCGCTGACCCTGCGCCCCTGCACCTCCACAGGCCCCATCCCCGCCTGTCCACCATTCCAATCCCATCACCGGGCCCCGGGAGCACCAAGACCCCTACCCACGGAGGGGGAAATCAACAACTGGCTGCTCCGTACCATCACTCCCGGGCTCCCCCAAACAAAGCAGCGGTGGTGTACATTCAATCACCACAACCGTGGGTGGCGTCACGGACAATAAACTATCCCAAATCCCAATCCCCTTTCTCTCACGGGCGAGGAGCGCCGCTCGAGTCCCCGGGATCCGGCCCATCGCTCGAGCCACCGAGCAGCAGAGGCCGCAGCAGCAGCGGCAGCCGGACCCGAGCAGTAGGGTGAGCACGGCGTCCCCTCCTCTGCCCGCGACATATACACATGCTGACATCACTAGAAAACTGCAATGAATAGTTCAAAAGGCCAAAAAACTACACTATCCTGTTTGTGAGTCTCCAGTGTAGCTCAAAATGAGTCTGGCCCATTAATACATGCCAAACAAACTATACAAATATGGATATAATCTGCCTACAGAATGAGCACATGTAGGTAAAGACAGAAGTAATGCAAATATCTGTACTTACCATATCTATTTTTCCTTCCAGGGGTACATTGAGACCATCCATTCCTAGGGCACACTAGTTCTGCCACAGACATCCATGCTCGTTCCACCACTAACCTGTCATGATAGCCATCAACACGTGTGTCCCACAGCTCTGGATGCCTCTCTACTTCTCCAATCAGCCTCTCTGTATCGATACTGGGCGCCATGTTCAGTACCTGTGTTGTTCTCTGTGCTCAAAGTTCCCCTGCAGTGAAAGGACAGGTGCCCAGCTGCTGTCTGGCGTGCAAATGAGACAGGAAATGTATGTTTGGCGACAAAATTAATGGCCATCAATTGACCTGATAGATTGGTAACAAGTGTTTCAGATTTTGTGATGAAAAACAGACACGGACAATACGTGCTGAACACGGACATACTCCGTGTGCGGTCCGTGCAGGCACGGACCCATAGACTAAAGCGGGTCTGTGTCTGCGTGCTGCCGGCCAAAAATGGACATGTCGTCCGTGTAGAAAAGCGCACACATGTACTTACCACACGGACACACGTTCCGTGTGATTTTACGTGTGTGTGCCATCTACCATTGAATAACATGGGTCTCCGTGTCTCTGGTACGTGCAAATACGTACCGCACACGTACAAAAAAAACGGATGTGTGTTGTGGGTCTAACAGGAATGCTTAATTTCTGCTGATCAGAGATGTGCAGTTCTGATCAACAGAAATGAACCAGCTATCAGACTTCTGATCCTTTTAGTCTCCTAGGGGGACTAGTAAAATAAAAAAAAGTGAAAAAAAGTGTTTTCAAAAAATTAAAAAAAGCTAAAAGTTCAAATCACCCCCATTCACCCTATTGAAAATTAAACAGTTCAAAAATTAAAAAATATACACATATTTGGCATCACCACGTTCAGAAATGTCTGAACTATCAAAATATAAAATCAATTAACCTTATCAGTAAACGACGTAGTGGAAAATATTTTTTTCCACAAAATGCAATAACAGGCGATCAAAATATAGCATCTGTGCGAAAATTGTACCATCAAAAACATCAGCTTGAGATACAAATAATTTGTCATCACTGAGACCCATATCCCAAAAAATGAGAATGCTACGGGTCATAAAAAATGGCACAAAAAGTGTGCCACTTTTTTTGGACACACTTCTGAATTTCTTTTTAACCCTTTGGATAAAAGTAAACCTATATATGTTTGGGGTCTACAAGCTCGTACCAACGTGAGACATCACACCGGCACATCAGTTTTACCATATAGTGAACGTGGTGAATAAAATATCCCAAAAACAATTGTGCAATTGCACTTTTTTTGCAATTTTTCCACACTTGGAATTTTTTGCTGTTTTTCAGTACTCTATATGGAAAAAACTCATTTAAAAGTTCAACTCCTCTTGCAAAAAACAAGCCCTCATATGGCAAGATTGAAAGAAAAATAAAAAAGTTATGGGTCTCGGAAAATTGGGAGCAAAAAACGAAAAAAACGGAAGATCGCCCGGGGACGAAGTGGTTAAGGTAGACGGCATGGTGAAGGGCAAGATGTTGCCAATGGGACTGATTGAAAAGGATTTGTGACAATGTTTTTATCCATATAGTGTATGGTGGCAATCCCAGCTCAACTTCTTTGGTGTAAGATTAAGCTACAGTATATAAAATACATTAGAGTGAAGGGTTTATCAGCTCTACGAGGAGCGGGCGTATCATTGGTGCAAACTGTGCAGTTGTACACGAGCCCTATATGTCAGGGGCTCACATCCACCTCCAAGGCAGGTGCAATATGATGAGCAATAGCATGCAAGGGTCCATATATTGTTCTTGCACAGGGGCCCTTTTCTGCCTCCGTGTCCCTGAGCACTACTGTATTGAAACTTGTATTGTTAAACCCGTCAGCTATTTTGTATGCCCCACACAACAGTACCTACTCTATAGTATATTATACGTGGGATCATTTACTCCCCAATGTAAATACTCAGAATATTAGAAATCGCTCAGAGTTTTGTGATGGTAGCCTGGCAGTTGTGTAAAGGTCACAGGACTCTTCTGTAAATTCTAATTTTCTCAATAATTTATTATAGGGCTACATTATTCCATGTATTGCATGCCTCAGCTGCTGCAGAACATTTATTTATTTATTTTTTTAATAATAATAAAAAATAAAAAAAATAGGTAGTGTGAACTTCATAAATAATTATCTTCTTACAGGTCCAGTGGAGCTGAGTTGTGAATTAAAATAATAGCTACATTTTCTTATGACAGTGCCAGTCACAAATTCTTTCCATGATAGTAGCAGGAACAATGCTGTCTAACAATGGCAGGCCCAGTGCCATGATAACAGGAGCAGCTAAAATGTTCTCCCAGATAATACCAGCCACAGTGACCACAGACAGGGTCAATGCAACCAATGTGTCACAAGAATGCCATGGCTTGATATGATCTCGGGGGGGAGGGTAGTAGGAGATCTGGGATCAGAAGATCACAGCATATAGCAGATCTGCTTTAGTGCCCGCTTGTCATTTACCCTGAGTTGTGAGCATATTTAATTGCATCCGGTACTAAAGGAGTTAAGGTGCACTTCTATCTTGCAGTGATCTAACAGGTAGTTCTAAGCTTAGCTGTAGTCACTCCCTTCTGCTATAAATATCTGCTCCTCACTCCTCCCTATGCTGGCTATAGCTCATATCTATGTTGTCCACTTTGAAGCTGCCAGTCTCTGGAGAAACTGAGGTGTTGCTTCTGTTGCAGCTGAGAAGTTCCTGCTGGAGAGGCTGTGGAGTGTTACTTGTTGTGTCTTTCCCCACCTGTTTGTCTTACCTGTCTCGTGTTGTCTTACTGCAGTGACTAGATTAGCGTCTCACTGGCCTTCACTAGTCAGGGTGAGTTCAGTGCTAGCGAGAGCCTTGGCACGGGACGGTACATGGGGAAAGGACCCATCTAGGGATGTTAGGAAGAGCGAGGATCAGCATCAGGTGAGCGTTAGGAGGTGACCCCGCTCCACTCTTCTTAGTGCCAGGACCTTCTGTTGAATAACTACCCTGGTGTTCCCTCTGTGTTTTGCCATTCACCAGGAGTCCTCTTGTACCTGGCATGACACCTGCAGTCAAGCTGTGACACAATGCTGGCACCAGTGCTCCTATTACAGGGTCAAATATGATTGTATTGATGATAATGTTAGCTACTCTGCCCTCTAAATAGATTTAACTGCAATTCTCGCAATGACTGTGACAAACACAGCAGTGACACTTATAAAATAGTTGACAGATGTAATGTCCTTGTAACAGTGACACCTACAGTTCTCCGACAGTGTCAACTGCAATGTCCTCAATAAAGTATCAGATATAATGTTCTCCATTACATCCCAGCCATAGTGCCGCTAATTCAATAGCAGCCATAATTTTCCTCCTTAACACTGCCAGTCACAATGCACCTGAAGCACAGTATTCCACAATGATTTCCCTTAAAGTGCTAGAACATTGCCCTTTAACAATGCCAATCACAACACCCCCTAATGGCATGAGCCACGGTATCTGTGTAACGGAGCATCTACAAGTTCTCCTTGACAACCAGAGGGTCCACAAGTGTTGTCAGCCACAACATTATTCAACATTGCCAAAACAGAGCCACATGACCTGGAGCAGATACAATTATTCCCTTAATAATGCCAGTGACAATGCCCTCTTAAACTGCGTTAAACAGAGTTCTAACCTTGACAGGTTCACAACAATGCCGGCTACAGTGCCCCTATAAGAGACAGAAAATGCCAGGCATAATGCGCCTAATACATTGGCCACTTTGTTCTTCAGACAGTGCCAAATACAATATCATCACAACAATGTCACCTCCTATTCTCTCACTGGCCATGCCCACCATAGTGCCCTTGTAGGGGGTGTAACCTCTACTAAGTACTTTGTTTTACTGTAACTTTAAGCTACAAAGCTCCTCTGCTTAGCACAATGGATTGTCCCGTGCCTTCCCTTCTGTTTGTTGTGTATTTGGTGTGACCAAGGAAAAAGTGCGGTAAGAAAAGGGAAGTGAAAGAACAGTCAGCGCACAGCCTGAGAGGGACGCCTGAGAGAGTCGGTACCCAACCTGGTAGAAGACGTCACCTGGATGAGCCCAGCTGGCCCATATTCCAAGGGAAGAAAAGCCTTTTTGTCCATTTCCAAAGAAGTGTGAACCTATTTACCACTTGTTCTAAGAGGGGACAAGTCTTCCGGACAGTGCCACGGGTCTGCACCCGGGTGCAACTCCAGTCCTCAAGGGCCACCAACAGTGCGTGTTTTCAGGGTTTCCTTAGTATTGCACAGATGATAATTTAATCACCTGCACAGGTGATGATTTCAACAGCAATGCAATGCTAAGGAAATCCAGAAAACATGCACTGTTGGTGGCCCTTGAGGACTGGAGTTGGGGACCCCTGGGTTAGGTAATAGTATAGGCCTCTGTAGCTAGAGTGTGGTATCTTTATGGTCCCGTTAGGAGAGACCAATGAGGGTAGCGGATAGAGTAGAAGAAACTCCTTTATTTATGTATTGTTAATCTGTTGTATCCATATTGTTGACTATTGTGATAGTTGGGCCAACAGAGCACATCGCCTCAGCTAGAGAGTTCAATTGCTTATTGTGCGTTTATGCCCACCTAATCAGTACCCCACTTTCCCTGCTGCTTTGCAGCCTGTGTACGTAACTTCCCCACAATAAACTCTTTCCTTGGTTTTATCCATCAGCCCGTCTGGTACCGCACCTTAAGGCCCCGTTACACGCAGCGACGTAACTAACAATATATCGCCGGGGTCACGGATTCTGTGACGCACATCCGGCATCATTAGCAACGTCGTTGCGTGTGACACCAACGAGCGACCATTAACGATGGAAAATACTCACCAAATCGTCCATCATTGACACGTCGTTTGTTTTAAAAAAAATCATTGATTGTTGAGGACACAGGTTGTTCGTCGTTCCTGCGGAAGCACACATCGCTACGTGTGACACCTCAGGAACGACGAACTACAGCTTACCTGTGGCCGCCGGCAATGAGGTATAAAGGAGGTGGGCGGGATGTTTCGCCCCCTCATCTCCGCCCCTCCGCTTCTATTGGGTGGCCGCTTTGTGACGCCGCAATAATAGCCCCCTTAGAAAGGAGGCAGTTTGCCTGCCACAGTGACGTCGCTAGGCAGGTAAGTCCGTGTGACGGCTCCTAACGATATTGTGCGCCACGGGCAGCGATTTTGCCAGTGACGCACAACCGACGGGGGCGGGTGCTTTCACCAGCGATCTCGCTAGCGATATCGTTGCATGTAAAGCCCCCTTTACTCTGCACTGCTGTGTCCCTCGGACATTGCTGCACCCTCACAGTATCAACTGTCAAAAACAAGTTAAGCCCATAAGGTAACAATTTCAAGAACAATTCTACTATCAAAATGGCCATGACAACAATATGCCCCAAAATTTTCTCTATGGCTAAAGTCAGGCACAATGCTCTCTATAACAGTGTCACAATTCTTATTTTGATAGTGTTAGCCAAAATATAATGGCATCACCCACAATGTTGACCTGACGTTGCAGCCCAGTGCCTTCCATTGCTGGACAGAAATGTCCGTATACAGACATTTCTCCTCTCCTCTTGCTTTCTATATTCAATGGTTTCCTATGGCAGGACTTGTGTGGAGCAGCGCAGCCACCATACAGCAGACATTACAGCAGGTGTCCTTTCCACATTCTGCGGTAACGGGAGACGTCTCATTTGTTTTTTTCCCATCTCTTCTTTCCATTACTCCATGCTGAGAGTAAGACAGGCAAAATTTATCGTCATCATTTTTTCACAGTGTAAGCAGCATTAATACGCATTGTAGAAATTTAATAACCTCAATAATTGTAGCAATTACCGGTCCCTCCTATTGTTATCTGTGTCTCGTACTCGCATTTCCTCAGCTCCTTTACTAAAACGAAAAGGCCTTGTATAGATAAAGACTGGATAAGCGAAAATGAACCCTATAGCCACGTGGGGTTCTCTTATTTTCAATTTTTCATCTTTAGACATATATTGGTGATATTATTGTTCTTCTTGCAAAAAGTGATTTTTTTTTTAATGAAATAGAATTTTTTAACCTGCGAAGGGGCCACATGTTTTGGAATTTTTGGTACTCCTCTTCTTACTGTTGCAACTGACTGAAGCCCCCAGCATCTTCATGACAGGCTGGGACTTATTGGCCTCAACTAGACCCAGGATGTCCCTCAACATGTGTAGAGATGTTCAAGGTTTAGTCGCAAGCAGAAATCCCAACCTACAATGTGTCATAAGGTCACGATCGGTGATATAAAGATCAAGGTCGCTGAGGATGCAACCGGGCTCATGCAGGAGAGGGACCCACCAACACAGTGCCTATTTCAGCTGGATGTGTGTCAAAGAATGTATATTCAGTTGAAATGTATTACGACGCAGAGACACACCAGCTTCTTGCATTGCAATGCATGCTGCTGGCCAATCAGAGGCTTGGAACTGAAGTCGGCCAGGATGGGAGACATTATGCAAGGATGAAAGGCATTACTGCTGTATGGGGCCCAGAATGGGGACATTATTACAAAAAGGAGCTAAAATGAGGGACATTATTACAGGATGGGGCCAGTAAGGGGTCATTATTACATTATTAATAGCTAGATATGTACGTTTTAGTCTATACCTATTCACTACTTCTACATAACCACCTGTCCATCTGCTGAGTATATATATATATATATATATATATATATATGTACCGCCCTGTGCTCGACAGCCTTGCCGCTCAGATCCGGACCTTCAGTGGGTGGCTCGAGGGTCTCCGGGCCCGGGGGTCCTGCGGTCACTCCAATCAAAAAGGGGCTTGTGGTTTGGGGACATAGTTGTACAGCCGAGGCTGTGTTAAGTTCGTGACGCCACCCACGGGATGTGGTGAAGATGGACATTACCGCTGCAGTTACGGGGCACCCGGGGGAGATGTTGCGCAGCAAGTTGTTAACCCCTCCGTGGACAGGGATGGTGACCCCGGGACCCGTTGGGGGAATGTTTGGCGGTGCAGGGAGATGGGCGGCCGGAGGGCACTGATGTACTCACTATTAGTAAACACACGAGTGTCTGGTAAACCAAGGTGATGGTGGTCAGTGCCTGCAGCCGGCTGCAGTCTGGTCCTCCACCCGGCTGGTGGTCTCTGTCTTTCTCCCGCACCTGTTTGTGATGGTGGACTACCTGCACTTGCAACCTGTGGAGCCCTTTGCCCACAGACGCTGGCCTGTGGGATCTCTGAGCCGTGGTGGTGGCTGCTTATCCCCCTCGTTGGGCTGTTGGCTTCAGTCGGGACTTTGGGTGGGAAAGGACCTCTAGTCCTGGCCGCAATCAGTTAATTACCTAGCCCCCCAGTAGCTTCTGGACCTAGCTTCAGGGTCTGAGTACCCCCCTTTGTGCCCCGGTTTCCAAGTTGGTTCACCAGGTCGGCACCAGCGGGCTACAACCCTGTCCCAAACCACCTCGGTTCCAGCGAGCCGTCTTCCCGACTCCTGCAGACAGAGGCCTCCGTCTGCCTCCTAGCCAAAGGTACCAGGGCTCCTACACCGGCACCTGCTCAAATTGTTTTTTCTCCTCTGCTGGACCTGCACACAGCTCCAGCCCACACACCTCTCCAACTTGAACTCTGAAACGGTACTCCCCTACTTTCCCGCCCCAGGCCGTCTGAACTCCTCGGTGGGCATCTTCCAACCGCCGGGTTCCGCCCCCTGGTGTGTCCATCATCAGGCCCTGAGGGGGGTGACTAGGGTTTTATATGTTTGGCTGTGTGTTACCTATGAGGGACAGGTGTAATACGGGGCCCTATTTGTGACTACCTGGCTGGCCAGGGCGTCACATATATCTTTGCCATTTTTTATAAGATCATATGCATTTACACCTTTCTGTCTAGTTTTGTATATGTACATTTTGATAAATATTTTCTTGTAACTTTGACATTCAATTTGCTATTTGATACTTAAATAAATTTACTGGCATGTTATACTCTCTCTCCTCTTGTTTTTTTGCCATCTTGAAGGGGTTGTCCACTGATTTGCTTTAACAGACCTTGTAGAATGCTTAAAATTAGTAAAATACTGATGTCCACCTCTTGTTCTAATACTGCCTGGATTCCACACTGTTTTCTAAACTTCTTGTTCTGGCTAGATGTCTATGTGACCGCTGCAGTCAATCACTATTTACATAGGTAACTGATGCGCCACACTTCCTGTTTGATCCTGATGGATGTGATAACTACTGCGGTTGGTCACAACTTCTGTAATCACATAATACTGACTAGGAAAAAAAGTTTTCATTGGGGAAAACTCTTTGAATGAGAGCAGAAAAACCTCTCAGATGACAATAATTGCATATAGCAGGACAGGTAAGATGGTCACATAATTACACAGCTTTATGTGTGATAGAGATATTGTAATTCATTTGCATATATGAGCTTTGTTTTCCCTTTTCATTGTTGGCAGTTTCCTTTCTTTCACATTCTCCTTTTTTCTTAATCATTAAATGTTGGACATGTTTTCAGCTGAAAATGTTAAATTACATTCTGCATTTCATTTCTTCTGTTTCCTTTAATTATTTTAGTAACAGCGTGATCTGTATTATTGCATTATTGTTCGCTCTCTTACATAACCATTTACTGAAGTTTCGATATTGCTTCTTCACACAATTTGCTTATCCTCACATGACTTTTCTATTGCCTAGCCATGAAACCTAATTTTCGGTGGAGCCAATAGGGTTGGACAGATGTCCCTTTATTTCCACTGTCCTTAAAAGTACTGCATCTTGACTCAAGAGATAACCAGAGAAATCACAACAAACATGGTGTCTTGTTTGTGGAATAACATGAAAAAGGATAAAAATAAAAAATATTAGAAAAACTACTACAACAAAGCACAGCTCTGTCAACGGAATATTGGCCGTGGCCAGGTAGTGCTCAGCTGCTCCCTATTAATATGCAGTACCCAGCTGCGGCCACTATACAGTTGCTGGTGCTAAGCTGCGCAGCTCCACAACTGAGTATTTCCTGTTAATGTCGTTACGTCGGCACAAGGAGCAACTGATTGGCGGATGTGCCTGGTGTCGCTCCTCCACCGATCAGACATTGATTACCTATTCTATGGATAGTGAGTTGATACACACGGCACTTCTGGAGTGGGGCTCAAGTAGGGTCCAAAACCGTCTCAAGTAGATGTAGAAACTTGGCACTCAAGATCAATGTGAATAGTGTTTTTATTGTGAAGAACTTGTAGGACCAGCACAAGCAGAGACATTTCAGTCAAAGACCTTCATCAGTGTGCGTGCAGAGGGACCTCAGAATGTATAACAACTTCCCTGTCCACCACTGTCTATGTGGCAATGCCACTTCTACGCTTGTGCTGGTCCTACAAGTTCTTCACAATAAAAAACACTACTCACATTGATCTTGAGTGCCAAGTTTCTACATCTATTCTAAGGGTAGGTCATCAATATCAAAGTCCTTGACAACCCCTTTAAAGCTCTTTAGAACACAGTCAAAATAGAAAAGGTTTTTTAAAAGGAATGTCATTATATTTAGTCTGTCCATGGTTCAGGGAGAAGAAACTACCAGCGCAACTGCAGCCAGATGTGGTATACTCAAAAACACTGAAGCACTGAAATACCCTAGTGTACATAATATGACAATGCACTCACTGAATGTGAAGGGGGGTTACTCACTTTGCTTGTATCTTAGTTGCATTGAGGCATTTATGGGAGGAACTTTGTAGATAAACGTCCAGGCTGCTTTATTCAAAATCCACAAAGCATGCCATTAACACAGTAAATAAACTGCCTTTAAATACAAAAACAAAACAAAATGCCAGTCCAGTATATAAGTCCAAGCATAAAGACTTCTCACAGGAGGTCTTCTTACCTCCACACACTGAATCTGGTCGGCAAACACTCCTCTGCATGAGGTTCTTTCTGACAGACTGACCATGTGCCAAATAAACAGTTTTATTAAAACATATGAGACACAACCATGGGTGGAGCTATGTAGATAGTCAGATCCACCCATTTCTCCAGCTATCCGTAAACCTGGCCCTTGTGAATGTCTTGACAAAACTCTGGCTCTACAGTCATGGCCAAAAGTTTTGAGAATGACACCAAAATTATATTTTCACATGTTCTGTTGCCCTCTGTTTTTTAATTGTGTTTGTCTGATGTTTACATCACATACAGAAATATAATTGCAATCATATTATGAGCACCAAAAGGTTATATTGACAGTTAGAATGAGTTAATGCAGTAAGTCAATATTTGCAGTGTTGACCCTTCTTCCTCAGGACCTCTGCAATTCTCCCTGGCATGCTCTCAATCAACTTCTGGACCAAATCCTGACTGATAGCTGTCCATTCTTGCATAAGCAATGCTTGCATTTTGCCAGAATTTGTTGGTTTTTGTTTGTCCACCCATCTCTTGATGATTGCCCACAAGTTCTCAATGGGATTAAGATCTGGGGAGTTTCCAGGCCATGGACCCAAAATCTCTATGTTTTGCTCCATGAGCCATTTAGTGATCACCTTTGCTTTATGGCAAGGTGCTCCATCATGCTGGAAAAGGCATTCTTGGGCGCCAAACTGCTCTTGGACAGTTGGGAGAAGTTGCTCTTGGAGGACATTCTGGTACCATTCTTTATTCATGGCTGTGTTTTTAGGCAAGACTGTGAGCCGATTCCCTTGGCTGAGAAGAAACCCCACACATGTTAACAGTTGGCATGAGACAAGTCTGGTGGTAGCGCTCACCTCTTCTTCTCCTAATAAGCTGTTTTCCAGATGTCCCAAACAATCGAAAAGGGGATTCATCTGAGAAAATGACTTTACCCCAGTCCTCAGCAGTCCACTCCCTGTACCTTTTGCAGAATATCAGTCGGTCCCTGATGTTTTTTCTGGAGAGAAGTGGCTTCTTTGCTGCCCTCCTTGAAACCAGGCCTTGCTCAAGCAGTCTCCGCCTCACAGTGCGTGCAGAAGCACTCACACCAGCCTGCTGCCATTGCTGAGCTAGCTCGGCACTGCTGGTAGTCCGATCCCGCAGCTGAAACAGTTTTAAGATATGGTCCTGGCGTTTGCTGGTCCTTCTTGGGCGCCCGGGAGCCTTTTTGGCAATAATGGAAGCTCTCTCCTTGAAGTTCTTAATGATGCGAAAGATTGTTGACTGAGGTGCAATCTTTGTAGCTGCGATACTCTACCCTGTTAGGCCATTTTTGTGCAGAGCAATGATGGCTGCATGTGTTTCTTTAGAGATAACCATGGTTAACTGAAGAGAAACAATGATACCAAGCACCAGCCTCCTTTTAAAGTGTCCAGTGGTGTCATTCTTACTTAATCATGACTGATTCATCGCCAGCCCCGTCCTCATCAACACCCACACCTGTGTTAATGGAACAATCACTAAAACAATGTTAGCTGCTCCTTTTAAGGCAGGAATGCAATGATGTTGAAATGTGTTTTGGGGGTTGAAGTTCATTTTCTTAGCCAATATTGACTTTGCAAGTAATTGCTGTTAAGCTGATCACTCTTTATGACATTCTGGAGTATATGCAAATTGCCAATAGAAAAACTTAAGCAGTAGACTTTGTAAAAATTAATATTTGTAGCATTCTCAAAACATTTTGCCATGACTGTACAGGTATGAGCATAGACATTCCAGATTTACATTCCTGAGGACAACTGCATCTAAGGTACATACCAGGCATTCACAATGTAGCTGGTGGCCATCTTACAATAGGGAGAGACCTGCTAATCAATTGGAGTGTGGCGAGAAGAACTCGGACTAATTAGGTAATTTCGATCATTCAGTTTACTCTAAAACACCAGCGCATTTCACAGTAAAACATATCTTGCTGCAATCACAGAGACTATGTTTGATTTATGCTACCTGTGGTTCGGGCAGCAGAAATCTAATGGAATGTTCCCTTTATTATCTTGTTTCTATGTCAACAGATGATCATGTAAAGATACAGGCCCAAAGGCTGAAGTTACACTACTGAGAGGCTCAACAACTCCTCTTCTGAGTTTTTTCTGACTTCAATAGAGTTTTGAAAGGAAATTTGTGAGTTAAGGGCGCTTTACACGCTGCGATATAGATATCGATATCGCTAGCGAGCGTACCCGCCCCTGTCAGTTGTGCGTCATGGGCAAATTGCTGCCCGTGGCGCACAACATCGCTTACACCCGTCACACGGACTTACCTTCTCTGCGACGTCGCTGTAGCCGGCAAACCGCCTTCTTTCTAAAGGGGCGGTTCGTGCAGCGTCACAGCGACGTCACACGGCAGCCGTCCAATAGAAGCGGAGGAGCGGAGATGAGTGGGCGAAATATCCCTGCCACCTCCTTCCTTCCTCATTGCCGGTGGATGCAGGTAAGGAGATGTTAGTCGTTCCTGCGGTGTCACACATAGTGATGTGTGATGCCGCAGAAACCACGACCAACCAGCGGCATGCACCACCAACGATATTATGAAAAGGAGCGACGTGTCAACGATCAACGATTTTTGATGTTTTTGCGATCGTTGATCGTCGCTCCTAGGTGTCACACGCTGCGATGTTGCTAACGGCGCCGGATGTGCATCACTAACGACGTGACCCCGACGATATATCGCTAGCGATGTTGCAGCGTGTAAAGCACCCTTAAGATTTCCCCTGCCCCCCAATCTGTTTATATGTGCACGTAGCTCTCTCAAAGACAAGATCAGCTTTACCTTATGTTAGCCAGTCCGTTCCTCCATCATAAAGAAATCGGCATTTGAATGAATATGCAAATGAGGCTGAAGTGCTTTGGGTGTGGCAAAGCACTTCCCAATCCTCGGTCTCTCCAGCTCTATTTCCTGCCCAGGAACACCTTTTCCTCTTCTTTGACTACCGGCTCCTTAGCTTGAAGTCACACAGCAAAGAGCTGTCAGTCAAGCAGGATTAAAGGAAAGGAATGATTAGCTGATAAATTGTCTTTTCTCTTCAAGAGCTACATGCACATATCAATAGTTTTAGGGGGTCAAACCAATCTAACAGATCCCTAAATGGTGAAAAATATATGTGTGGACACAAGTTTAAAGGGAACCTGTCTCCAAGTTTTCCCATTATCAACTAAAGCCACCAGCTTTATATGCACTACTCTGCAACCCATCCAAGCCCTGAATGCCCGTGATCTGCATATGCTAAAAAATATCTTGGCATATGGCATATGGCGCAGTCCAGTCCGATAGGCATCTTTTTTCTTTTCTCAGCACTGCAAAATCACTATCCTTCTGGCTTGATTGATGTGACAGATCACTGCAAATCTTATAGCTTCTCAGTGCAGGCCTGTTCACGTGCTCTATACTCTGCCCTACTAAGAGCAGAGCAAAATTCTTTAGTGTGCTGGCACTGGCACCAATTAACAAAAAAAGACAGTTGCACTCTGAAATGCTAACACATGCAAACAGTGAATGCAAGAATATAGATATGAATAACTGCTCAAGGAAATCTAGAAAAAATTGAGATATTTAGCATACAAAAATGGCCATTTCTATATCTGCCCAGTAGCCACGTCAAGGCCTATACGTATTGTATACTGGGAACCTACACTGAACTGAAGCCTCTCTCTGGGTTACAAACCTCCATGGGCAAGTAGGAACCTGCTACTTGAGAATAAAATCTCACCTGTGGATAATGGCACCTATTAACCCACAAGAGAAATTGGTGCCAGTGCATGCTCAGTGCAAAACTTTATTTTGCTCTTAGTGGGGCCTGCACTGGGCTGTGCTTCAACTGTGCAGGTACCATATTTGCAGTGATCTGTGGATGATATAGGTTGTGTCATCCACATCAATCAAGCCAGAAGGACAGTTTTTTTGCCCCTATCGGAGACACCAGCAACAGAATAAAGATTCACATCAGACTGGACCATCCCAGAAGTATATAAAAAAAAATTCATATGGAGGGGCAGGGCTTACATACATATTGGTAGACCGCAATAATAGAGCAGATAATGGTAATGGCTAGAGTATATAATGGGAAAACCTGACGACAGGTCCCTTTAAATGCATACAAAGTAGCAGATAGATCATGTGCTTTTTGGCGGACTGAGTGTATTTGTGCACAGATCAAGCTCATCCACTAAATTGGTGCTTGAAAAAAAATAGACAGCACCTGGATACCATCTGAGTTGCCCATAGACATAAGGAGGGGGACAGTAGCTACCAGGAGGAGGACAGTAGATACCAGAAGGGGAACAGTATGTACCAGGAGGGCCCAGTATCGGGACATATGTATGTGGCACCCCAGTGGTCATGGGAGCCACAGTGGCATTGTTCTTCTCACCGGGGGGCCAATGCGATGCCTGGAAGTAGCGAGGAACTGTTACATTGCCACCGGATTCTGCTCCAGCGACTTCTGCTCCGATCGCCAGGCGACACCGTGTTCCTGCCGTGGATGGTGCTGGTGATGGGAGAGGAGTCGATGCCAGCAGCACTGGTGGGCGTAGGCGCCGATCATCCACTGGGCTGGGTTATCTTGGGAACCTGCAGTACCACTGGCTGACTGTGGGTGGCGTGTGTCTTCCAGCAGAAGTTGCCAGCGTTCAGCTACAGCCAATGTGAAGACACCACACCCTTCTTAGTTCCCTTCCTGTCTGCTGACCTCTGCCAGAGATAGTTCTGATTTCCTGGCTCCTGGTCTGCCCTATTCTATTTTGTGATTCCTGTGTGCTGACTTCTGCGCGTTTTCTGACTACCCTTCTGCCTGCTGTTTTTGTACCTCACTGCCCGATTCAGAATTGACCTCTGCTACGTTTTCTGATTATGTCCTTGTCTGCCAATTCTGTTCCTGTTCTGCTATTCCTGGTTTGACCCTGCCTGACGACTACTCTCATCGGACTGCAGCCTTCCACAGGTAGTGATCTCCAGGGCCCTGTGTAATTCCAAATACCTGTATAGGGATTAAAGGGTTTCAGGGTTCTGGGGGTCCTGCTTGGTGAGTGGCTTCCCTCTAGTCTGTCTATTACATCCCACCTGAGTCTGTTGATCCAGGCAGGCATTACAGGAACTCTCTGTGTTAGGTAACATCATATGCAGCACTTCCCAATCCAGGCCAGAAGGGGCAGCTCAAGTCTGTTAGGAGCCAGCTTCCCTGAATATTCTGGGTTCGGGAGGGGTTAGACACAGGAGGAGGAAGGAAAAACTTTAGAACAGTAGTGGCGAGGAAAGACACCGGTCGCTGTCTGGGAGCTTACTCTGAGCTTTTCAGGACCTAGCACTGAGATCAGGACACCAGGGTCCTCGACTGTCGGTTACTAATGACCCAGCAGTAAAACCCGGAGGACAGGACATTTACATTTTACATTGTAAAAGATAATTCCAGCTAATGCATAGAGTGCAGTGTAATCCGGCGAGTCTGCATCGCCATCCCGCGACTCAGAGGAGGAGCAGACCATGGCTGGACACTGGAGAAGATGGCCATCAGTAAGCATGTTAACACACTGACACAACAATATACTAACATTTGATCACTTTTATGATACTCCTCGGGGCCACGAAACCGGACAGAGCCATCCGTGACATCCCGAGACCTGACATCATCAATCCCGCTGATGAGTAAAGTTAAACCCTTGCCCCGTGGGTGCTACATATAACAGGATGGTAACATATATACCAGGATGGGGGACATATACATATCAAGATGGACGGACATATATGCCAGGATGGGGGACATATATATCAGGAAGGAGGCACATATATGTCAGGATGGGGGACATACCGGTAATTACCAGGGTGGGAGTCATATATACCAGGATGGGGGACATATTTACCAAGAAGGAGCCTGGGATGGGGGACATTACTACATAATGGGGGGGAACTCATATGTCTTTGTAGGATTTAGAACTCTAAATGTATACATACATATGCATACATCTGACCAACATAAGGGGGGCCACAGGTCCAAATTTTGCACCAGAGCCAATTGAACTCTAGTTACGCCACTGCCTGACTCAAGTGTGCAGAGCCAGTCAATGCATTGGCCTCCATAAAACACAAATATATGTCTGACAAGACATGCATAACCAAATATTACTTATATCTCATAAATATACTATATGTAGCTTATTAAAGTATTTTTTTTATTTTAAAATAATGAAATCATTTTATAAAAAAGGAAAGGTATAATGACAGAAGCGGCAAATCCAAATAGATTAGTATCCAGACATCATTACTTCCTTACATGTCAAAGCATCACTAGGAATGGGATACATATCAGAAGGTTGTACTCCCTCATATTGCTGCCTATGGGGAAACTTTTTAAGTATAGCCCTTTTAACATTTTTTTTTTCGCCCCTTCAATGTATTGAATGTATCCAAAAAAAAGTGGCACCAAATAATTAGAGTAGTGTCAAGAAAGGTTAAGTCTTTCTTCAATTGTGATTTGTGAGCAGAAGTTTAACTGGAAAAACTAATAGCAGTTAACTGAATGTGATATGGTGTCATTACATGGCAGAGGATAATAATGCAATTTCATCTGCACTGCAATTATTCATGCTCCAAAGGTGAAAAGAACCATTTTTTTTCTGATTTAATCCTGTGATGTACGTATTGTATGGGAGCAGAATAATAGCCATACACCATTGTAATGGAAGAGCCACTTCTCCTATGCTAAAGAAACTCTCGAAACCATTTTATATTTTTACTTTGGGCCCAAAAACTAACAGACAGGTACTTTCTAACTGCCTATCTACTCTGCCCTGCGTAGACCTCTGCCGGCACAGAGCGGTCATAGACCTGTAATGCCGACGATTCTACGGCTTCTGGGCACGTCACGTTGACAGAGCACAGGCTTCTCTTCTGCCATGCTCTGTTGACGGGGTGTGACTGCTGACATCAAGCTGATTGACAGCTGGCTCCTTGCTCCCTAACTTTGGGAACCTGGGTATTAATCATTAAGAGCAGCTTTGTTAATGTGAAGCAGCAGAACTGTGGCAGGAACGGTTGGTGAGTTGACCTCAGGTATAAACTGCCTGTTAGTTTTTAAGAACATACTGTATTTTTTCGGTTTATAAGACGCAGCGGATTATAGGATGCACCTCAAATTTAGAGGAAAAAAAGGTAAAAAAGGGTCCGTCTTACAATCCAGTGGTGTCTTACCGGGAGCGGGTGGCAGCGGTGGTGGTGCAGGGTCACAGAAGCCAGGGGTGGTGGTGTTATAGGGCGATGTTGCAGGCACTGTGCAGGAGCTGGATGATGTGCTGGAGCCAGAGTCGGACTGGCTACCAGAGAAACTGCCAGTCTGGCTGCGGTTACCTGCATTGAACTCCGGAGCTCTCACCTGAGCTCCGGAGTTCAGCCTGGTCTGTCCGCAGCTGTCATGAACTGAACCGCAATCGCCGGGGAATTAGTCGATGCTCGCGGTTCAGTTCTGCACACCCTGAGTTTAGTCCAGGCTGCACTCCGGAGCTCAAGTGAGAGCTCAGGAGTTCAATGCAGGTAACCGCAGCCAGGCCTGGTATTACTGGCAGTTTCTCTGATAGCCAGTCTGACACTGGCAGGAGCTGCAGGCAATGTACTGGAGCTGCGCTGTGCTGGAGCTGCGGGCGATATGCTGAAGCTGCACTATGCTGTGGCTGTCGGCCGAGGGGTCTGTGCTTTGCGGGGTCTGTGGGCACCATCCTAAAAATGTTGGCGGTGCGGGCTTCAAATAATGGCTCCCAGCGTCAGCGCGTGCACAGATGGAACTCTCAGCTCAAGATCTCATCTGCGCACGCGCCACTTCCAGTCCATTGATTAAGCAGTGGACTTAAGGTGGTGCTTGCGCAGATGAGATCTTGAGCCGAGATCTCCATCTGCACACATGCCGACTCTGGGCGCTATTAATTTGAAGTCCATAACGCCAAGATTTTCAGGATGGCGCCCGCAGCACCAGCAGAGCACAGTACCAGCACATCGCCCGCAGCCCCAGCACAGCAAAGCGCCCTTGGCATGCAACCCCAGCACAGCGCAGCTTCAGCATAACGCCTGTGGCATTGCTCCTGCAACCCCTCTTCACCTTTCTTGGTAAGCAACATTCGGATTATAAGGTGCACCCGTCAGTTTCCTTCCAAATTAATCGGAAAAACACGTTAATAAAAAAATAAAATTGGCCTGGATAACCCCTTTAAATTTTTACTCTACCTGTGTAAATATTAGTATATTCTAGTGTCAGTTTGTTAATATACTCACCGATCATTGTCTTCTCCAGAATCAAGCGCTGCTCTGATTCTCTTCTACTTCTCCTGATGGCAATTCTCACTCATGGGGTCACACTGTGCTTTATGTTACCCTAAAATTGCTTTTACAATGTAAATCTATGGAGCCTCAGAAGAAGGCTCCATAGACTTACATTGTAAAAGAGAATTCCAGCTAATGCATAGAGTGCAGTGTAATCCGGCGAGTCTGCATCGCCATCACGCGACTCAGAGGAGGAGCGGACCATCGCTGGACACTGGAGAAGATGGCCATCAGTAAGCATGTTAACACACTGACACAACAATATACTAATATTTGCTCACTTTTATAGTAATTATGCTAATAACACAAGGTTTTGGGTTTTTTCACTGCAGCCAAATAAGCGGCCAAGTAGAATCAGAGAATATATAGATTAATTTATAAAACAAACATTTGTTCAACCCCAATTTTTTTTTTATACCTCTGTTTCTACATTATGCTAAACTACGAAATATGAGTTAGGGTACTTTCACACTTGCGTTAATTACCTTCTGGCGCAATCCGCCCTTTTGATAAACAGCGGAATCCGTTAATGGAGTCTGCTGTTTCCCATAGACTTGTATGGATGACGGATTGTGGAAAAAGTACCTGCGTTGTTCCGCTGGGCGACGCTGCGTTGCTTCCGCTGGGCGGAATGAACGTAGCATGTAACGTTTTTTGAGCGGCGGAATCCTTTATTTTTCACTGCGCGCATGCTCATCTTTTTTTTTTTTTTAAACACAGAAACTTTATTTTGTCTCTCGGTGGCCAAACGTTCAGCTGAGCGCCCGGCAGCCGGCTTTTGAGAGTGCTCAGCTAAGTGCCCGGCAGCCGGCTTTTGAGAGCGATCAGCTGAGCGCCCGGCAGCCGGGTGATCAACTGATCGTTCACAATAGTCTGCTGCCGGTAAAACTGTAAAGAAGAAAAAAAAGCTTTCCGTTGTTTTGTACGATCCGTTGCATCCGTTGTGCCATTATATGCAACGTATCCGTTGCATCCGTCACACAATGCAATGCAACGGATGCCGTTCAACGCAAGTGTGAAACTAGCCTTAGTAAAAAGTAAGGAAGGATTGAAATGAAGCATGAATACAGGGCCAGACTACATCGTGTGTTTTTAGGCTTTAACTATGTAGATACAAAGCTTTGAATAGTTATTGTAAACCCAAAACAAAATAGGCTCATTTTTCAATTGGGGAACTCATAAAATTCGCAGATGATAGGAGGAGTAGCACACACGAGAGAGGAAAGAGAGCGTATTCAGAAAAATCTATACACATTCGAACAATGGGCCAATGCGAACAGAATGGTTTTTAACAGGGACACATGCAAAGTCCTACATCTGGGTAAAAGAAATGTAAAAAGCATATATAGTATGGGAGGACTAGAACTAGGTGATAGCACCGGGGAAAAGGACTTGGTCATAATAGTAGATCCCAGATTCACCATGAGCCAACAATGTGGAGCTGCAGCTAAAAAGACCAACACAATTCTGGAATGTATCAAGACAAGCATTGAATGTAGATCAAGAGTGGTAATTATTCTCATATACTCTTGTGACGCCCTGACAAAATCAGGGTGTCACAGATGACTGCACCCCTCTTCTGGTGCAGGAGTCCCTCCTCTTTGGTTCTCCATCACAAACCCCATCTAGGTACACAACATCAGCCAGCAAAGCCTAGTAACCCACCATGACAATATGGACACACCAGTAAGCGGGACCAAGCGGATGGCGACACCCACCAAGGGGTTCTGAGTTGTTTTGGGAGGGGCCAGTTCAGTGAGTCAGAGAGAGACAGAGAGTCAGAAAGTGACAGGAGTGAAGAGAGGAGTGTGAAGTGACAGGGTAGTCAGGGGTTGGAGCTCCTGGACTACCGGACAAACTGACTAGGTGGCAGTCGGCAGACAGGGCCACAGTCGACGGAGATCCGGTCGCGGGAGACCTTAAGTTGACCGGGGCAGGTTTGTAGCCCGCCGGTACTGACAGCGGGAATCCGGTCCGAAGGCCATGCACAGACAGGGTACCTGGACCCTAGAGCAAGGACAGCTTCAGGCACCTTACTAATTGACCTGCCAGGGACAAGATATCAGGTCTTGTCCCACAGGAGGCCCAGATAGAGAGTGACAGAAACCCAACGAGGGGGATAGGGCTCCACAATTGCCTGTTAAGATCCCACGGGTCAGTGCTCGCGGGCCACAGCTCCCCAAATACAGTATCACCGGGAGTGGACTTCCCCGTTTCATGCGGAGTAGTTGACAAAAAGGACACAAACACTAAGTGCAGGAGGAAGGGACCCCTGTCTGCTGTACCAGGGTGTGGGACCCGAACACACCCTCCGGAGGTCACCGGTCACTGGCAATTTGGTTTACCATCTGGACTCTGTGTGAATTTATTCAGGAGTACACCAATACGACCCGGTCCAACCCTGCAGATTACGCTCCGCAACACCATCCCACCTGTATTGGGGCCCCGGGACAACACCTCCCCTACCCGTGAAGGGAATAACATCCAGCTGCCCCACTCCATCGGTCCCGGGCATCACCTCCTGCAGCAGCGGCGGTGTCACCAACAATCACCGCACACCACGGGTGGCGTCATTGACAAACCTCCCCTGTATATATAACCCCCCTTTTTCACTTGCGGGCGACAGACGGGTGCTCAGGCCCGGGTTCGGCTTCCCCTCGAGCCACCGCCATGACCCCGGATCCGAGCGTCTCAAGCAGCCCTCCCTGCCGTGGTCTGTCCCCTGCCCGCAGCTCTCTGCCCTGGTCAGACCCCAACTGGAATACTGTGTACAGTTCTGGGCGCGACAAATCAAGAAAGACATCGATATATATTGGAGCAAGTCCAGAGAACCGCAACCAAGATGGTAGAAGGTCTGCAAAACATGTCATATGAAGACTGGCTCAAAGAACTAGAGATGTTTAGTTTGCAAAAGAGAAGGATGAGAGGAGACTTAATAGCGGTCTACAAATATCTGAAAGGTAGTTGCAGTGCAGAGGGAACCACCCTATTCTCATTAGCACAAGGAAGTACAAGAAGCAATGGGATGAAAATAAAAGGAAGAAAATTCAGATTAGACATTAGGGAAAACTTTCTGACAGTGAGGGCAGTCAGGGAGTGGAACAGGCGACCACGGGATATAGTGAGCTCTCCATCAATGGAAATCTCCAAGCGGAAGCTGGATATACATATAGCTGGGATGATCTAGGAAAGCCTGCACTCGCAGGGGGTTGGAGCCGAAGGCCCTTGAGGTCCCTTCCAACTCATATATTTTATGATTCTATGATGCAAAGGGAACCTTTAACCAGGTTTTCCCCTTATAAAGTACGGTCAGCACCTGTAAGCCCTCTGTTACAGCATTGTAGAGTGCTGCATATATATGTGACGCCCTGGAATCCCAGGGGTCACAGGTCACTACACACACCACACACACCCCAGACCCCAGTAAGGTACCATCAGTCAACAAAGACCTCCCTCAGAGTCAGACAGGTACACCAGGTAGGCGTAGCCAGGCGGTTAGGCACGCCCTCCAAGGGGTCTGCTGGCCTGAGGCAGGAAATACAAGCAGTCGAGTGAAGTCGAGTTCAGGGAGAGGAAGAGAGAGGAGTGAGGAGGACAGTTCTGTGACGGGCCTGGGTTGGAGCCTAGGACCCCCCGATCAGTCAGGCAGGCAGACGGTAATGGCCGCCTGCAGGGGTCCGGGAGGACAGAACTGCGGAACCGTAGGGACCGTGACCGGGTGGTGGCCCAACGGACCCGAATCGGGGAGCTAACTTGTTTACCGGAGCACCAGGCAGGGTACTCAGACCCCGAACCAGCCTAGAAGCTACTAGGTGTAGTCAAATTTACTGATTGTGGTCTGGACCTCAGGGGTTCATTCCCACCCAAAGTCCCGATTGACGGCAAAAGCCCTCTGATTCTGGATAAGAGCCACCGCCAGAGGCCAGAGATCCCCAAAACGGCTGTCTGTGGATGGATACCATGTTTGGTATAGGTGGTCTCCTTGACTGGAGACTGCCGTTCCCGTGGTTGTTCCTTCCCGGTGAAAGACCTGGCTAGTTTCCTGCCAGCATTGAGAAACATGTGATGGTGTCTCCGCGGCTTTCTCATTTGCATACTTCCCAGGGGGCTTTGCTCTAGAACCACTGCGTTGAGAAACACGTGATGGTGTCTCCGCAGTGGATATGTTGATCTCCCTAAGGTCAACAATGCTTGCTTAAGTAGTCTTTTACTAGGCATTGCCCCCACTAGCCAGATTCCTACTCCACACTGATGAGGGGCAAATACCCCGAAACGGCTGTCTGTGGATGGATACCATGTTTGGTATAGGTGGTCTCCTTGACTGGAGACTGCCGTTCCCGTGGTTGTTCCTTCCCGGTGAAAGACCTGGCTAGTTTCCTGCCAGCGTTGAGAAACATGTGATGGTGTCTCCGCGGCTTTCTCATTTGCATACTTCCCAGGGGGCTTTGCTCTAGAATCACTGCGTTGAGAAACACGTGATGGTGTCTCCGCAGTGGATATGTTGATCTCCCTAAGGTCAACAATGCTTGCTTAAGTAGTCTTTTATTAGGCATTGCCCCCACTAGCCAGATTCCTACTCCACACTGATGAGGGGCAAATACCCCGAAACGGCTGTCTGTGGATGGATACCATGTTTCCTATAGGTGGTCTCCTTGACTGGAGACTGCCGCTCCCGTGGTTGTTCCTTCCCGGTGAAAGACCTGGCTAGTTTCCTGCCAGCGTTGAGAAACATGTGATGGTGTCTCCGCGGCTTTCTCATTTGCATACTTCCCAGGGGGCTTTGCTCTAGAATCACTGCGTTGAGAAACACGTGATGGTGTCTCCGCAGTGGATATGTTGATCTCCCTAAGGTCAACAATGCCTGCTTAAGAGGCCAGAGATCCAACGGGCCGGCGCCTGCGGGCAACAGGGGCTCCTCCGGCATCTAAAAGTCGGGGAGCGGACTACCGTTGCTGAAGCATAGGAGTCACATACACAATTAGAGGTGCAGGAGAAAGGGGACATCACCACCCTTACTGGGGACTCACGCAGCCGGCTGCGGGCACCGATCTTCACCGAACTTGGTTTACCAGTGACTCTGTGTGATTTAATCGTGAGTACAACAGTGCCATCAGGCACCGCACCGCACCGCAAACCTGCGCCCTGCAACCTCACTACCGGACCCCGGGACACACCGCCCCTACCCACGGAGGGGTTAACACCAAGCTGCGCCGCTACACCGCTCCCGGGAGCCCCCACCTTCACCGCAGCGGTGGTGTCCACCATACAATCACCACAACCCGTGGGTGGCGTCACGAACATTACCTATTCCACCAAACCCCTGCGTGCACCACCACTACACCCTCTTTTAGAGCGACGTGACCTCCCAGGTCCGTGAGAGGCTCGAGCCACCAACCGCAGCACACGAGCATGGATCTGAGCGGCTCGGCGGCCGCAGCCAAGGCCGCAAGGTGGTACATATATCCCCAATACACTCTGCAAGGCAAAACCCTATAATTATACTCATCTATGGGATGGATTGATCTGATGGGCATTGCTGGTCTTGATCCTTTGCTTCTTATTTTCTTGCGATCGCTCTCCTCCTTCCCTGCTTTGTGTGGATGTGTCCTACGTCATTCACACAGTGTCTTCTATCATGGTGCTGCACACGATCATCTTCTCTTTGTCCTGCTGGGGGCAGAACAAAATACTCTAGTGTGCATGCGCGGGAAAGACCAAAGAATCGCAGCACATGTGCACTATAATACTTCACTCTGCCCTCAGTAGGATATACAGAAGTTCGCATGCACAAGAGCCTGGTAAAGTAAGCTGTTTGGATCACGTAGGGTGCATCATCCACAGAAAACAGGGACAGAGAATTTTGAGTGTAAGAAGAGCGAAGGTGCCATTTCAAGACCGACGACACCCATCAGACCAGACTGCCCCGTAGATGAGTATAATAAAAAAAATGTTTTGCTTTGCAAAGTGGATTAGAGACATACAGTATATATGTGACACCCTGGTAAAACCAGGTATTCACAGAAAGAGTTAATCCTCCTTGGCAGCTACACAATCCCCACACAGATGTACAGCAGCCAATCAGGGCCCTACTCGCCCCCTCCCCAGGAAAAGGGAGGGGGCGAGGGGAGTTAAGGAAGTGGCAGAGCAGAATTTAGTTCAGTTGTGCTGTAGCCATTGGAAAGCTGACAGGGGAGGCTTGCAGCTCCCCAGAGAATGTGGTAGCTGGGGTTGGAGCCCTGGACTACCGGACTAGGTGGCTGTGAGGGCCACAGGCGATGGAGATTCGGTAGCGGGGAACCTGAGGCGACCGGGACAGGTAGCTCGCCGGTGCGGGGAGAGGGACCCAATCCGGAGGCCGTTCAAACGGACTGGTCCAGACAAGAGAGAGACAAACAGAGAGTGTGGAAGGAAGGGCCCCTGGCTGTACATCTGGGTGTGGGACCTGAAGACACCCGCCAACGGTGACCGGCCATTTGGCAAGTTGGTTTACAAAGGAATCTGTGTTTTCTGACCACACACATCAGCCTAGCTTCATCCAACACCAAGACAACCGAACTGTGAGTTTCCTGCTCCCTGCAATCCCTGCCACCACCATAACTCCCAATTGGGCCCCGGGACTACAGCTCCTCTACCCGTGGAGGGGATCCCATCTTGCTGCCCCACACCATCAGTCCTGGGCACGGTCCCTAGAGGCAGCGGCGGTGCCACCATCTCATCACTGCAACCCACGGGTGGCGTCACAGACAATCCCCCTTTACATATTCCCCTTTTGTTGTGGAGCCTGGGATCACAGACCGGGTCACGCCACCGTGATACCTGTAGAAGCGACCCCATTGGCCCGGCTCTGAAAACCCACTATCCCTGGGCGACACATATACAGCATTGCACAATGCTATAGCAGAACTTAAAACTATTTGCAAAGTTGCTTAATTTGTATCTCATATAATAGGAACAATAGCAAAAACATTTCAATGACATCTACATACCCTAATCTTTAACAGACAACTGCTTTCATAGCAAGATGTTACATAAGATGGAGAAATCTTGATAATTCAATTTCATAACTTTTTATCTATGGTACCTGAAGAATGGAACTTAGCACCACACTTTTTTTCAAAAGGTTCTGAGAAATTACTTTATAGTATATGCCTTATATAATATCTCTAGATGTGTCAGACTACAAGTATATTCTTTAATTGATGACAGTACGTGTTCACATCACAGAGTTTGTGAGCTACTTTTATAAACTATTCTAAAGGCCCTGTCACACGTAGCAATATCGCTAGCGAGCGTACCCGCTCCCGTCGTTTGTGCATCATGGGCAAATCGCTGCCCGTGGCGCACAATATCGTTAGGAGCCGTCACACAGACTTACCTGCCTAGCGACATCGCTGTGGCCGGCGAACCGCCTCCTTTCTAAGGGGGTGGTTCGTGCAGCGTCACTAAGCGGCTGCCCAATAGAAGAGGAGGGGTGGAAATGAGGGGCCATAACATCCCGCCCACCTCCTTCCTTCCTCATTGCTGGCGGCCGCAGGTAAGCTGTAGTTCGTCGTTCCCGCGGTGTCACACGTAGCGATATGTGCTGCCTCAGGAACGACAAACAACCTGCGACCTCAAAAGTCAACGATTTTTTGAAAATGAACGACGTGTCAACGATGGACGATTTGGTGAGTATTTTCCATCGTTAACGGTCGCTCGTTGGTGTCACAGGCAACTACATCACTAACGATGCCGGATGTGCGTCACAGAATCCGTGACCCTGGCGATATATCGTTAGATACGTCGTTGCGTGTGACGGGGCCTTTAGGTCAGATCATCAATATCAGATCTGTGAGAGTCTCATACACAGCACCCCCACCGAAAAACTGTACTTGGTGACGGTGGCGGCCAAATGGGATCAGTTGCGGGCTGGAAAGAACAACATTGACAACGATATAGTGCCCATAGCCTGGTACCTGCACATCCTTCATTGGACTAGAAATCCATTGGGGTCTCCCCGCGCAAGTTCGAATCCTGACGACTACTGAACCTAAATCCTTCATTAGTTGAATGAATGGGAATGAATCTGCAGTACTCTGCTGCAGAAACTATACGACTGACAAAGCTGTGCTATTTTGCTCCACAACTGATCACATCCAGCTGGCACAAAGACTGGGACAGCTGATCAGTGCGTGTGCCAGGTTTAGAATTGTTATTATTTATTATTATAGCACCATTAATTCCATGACGCTTTACAGATGAAAAGGGGTATACATAAAACAAGTTCAGCAATCATCAACGTTACAAAAACAGACTGTTACTGGAGGAGAGAGGACCCTGCCCACGAAGGCTCACAGTCTACAAGTTTTGGGTGAGGATACAGTAGGTGAGGGTGGAGATGGTCGTGTGACGCTATAGTGGACTAAGGGTTACTGCAGATTCTAGGATTGTCAGAAGAGGTAAGTCTTCGGGTTCCTTTTGAAGCTTTCCAAGATAGACATGAGTCTGATGTGTTGGGGCAGAGAGGATGAGAGGATGCACGGGAGAAATCTTGTATGCGATTGTGGGAGGAGGAGAAAAAAATGGAGTAGAGAAGATGTTGTGAGGATCGGAGGTTACATTCAGGTAAATACAGGGAGACTAGGTCACAGATGTAAGGAGGAGACAGGTTGTAGATGGCTTTATATGTCAAGGTTTAGAATTGGAGTCGTTGGGCAATGGGAAGCCGGGGAAGGGATTGGCAGAGAGGAGAGGAGAGGTTGGGAATAGTGGGGTGATGGGTGGATTATTCCGGCAGCATAGTTTATAATAGATTTTAGGGGTTCGAGAGTGTTCAAAGGAAGGCCATAGAGCAGAGGATTGCAGTAGTCCTGGTGGGAGATAATGAGGGCATGTACTAGTGTTTTTACTGCTTCTTGGTTAAGAAATGTACGAATCTGGGAAATATTTGCGAGTCGTAGTTTGAAGGTTTGAAAGTTTGTGGATATGTGGTTTGGAGGAGAGAGCAGAGTCGAGCATCAACACCTATCTGATATTGATGATCTAACCGGAGGAGACATCATCAATAGAAAAGTAGTGGACAACCCCGATTACACACCTGTCCTAACTCCGAGCTTTTCTCCCTTCACACTGGTCCGCTGAACTCTGTTTTGTCAAACTTTGCAGGTGGCCAAGTGTGCTCTCATGTAATCCTCTGCTAGTACCTATATAAGGCTTAGCAAGATACATAACGGAATCTTGGTAATAAGACTGAGTATTCATGAGTCCTGTCTGCCTGCAGCCTCCAGTGCTTTTACTACCTGCATCCCAGTCTCCTGTCTGACCGTGGCTTCCTTTGCTTCTACTTCCTTCTTCCAAGTCTACTGTCCGCCTACATCCTCCACTGCTTCTACTACGCACTTCCTAGTCTCCTGTCTGCCTGTGGCCTCCACTGCTTCTACACCCTCCTTCTCGGTCTCCTGTCTGTAGCTTCCACTGTTTCTACAACCTCCTTCTCAGTCTCCTGTTTGCCTGCAGCATCTGATGCTTCTACAACCTCCTTCACGGTCGCCTGTCTGTCTATGGTCACCAGTGTTTCTACAACCTTCTTCCTGATCTCTATACCAGCAGCTGCCAGTGCTACTACAACCTCCTTCACAGTCTCCTGTCTGCCTGCAGCATCCAGTGCTTCTACAACCTCCTTCCTGGTCTCCTGTCTGTCTGTGGTCCCAGTGCTTCTACAACCTGCTTCGCGGTCTCCTGTATGTGTCGCGGGCAGAGGAGGGGACGCTGCGCTCTCCCACTGCTCGGGTCCGGCTGCTGCTGCTGCCGCTGCTCGGTGGTGGCTCGAGCGGTGGGCCGGATCCTGGGGACTTGAGCGGCGCTCCTCGCCCGTGAGTGAAAAGGGGATTTTTGATTGTGGGGATTTGATTATTGTCTGTGACGCCATCCACGGTTGTGGTGATATTGGTGACACCACCGCTGCTCTAGACGGGGATCCCAGGAGCGGTGACAGGGAGCAGCCTTGTTGTTAGTTTTCCCCTCCGTGGGTAGGGGGTTGGTTGTCCCGGGGCCCGGTGATGGGGGTAGGGATGGATGGCAGGCGGGTTACGGGGCCTGGTGAGGTGCAGGGTCGCGGGGGCAGCGCTGTGCCGCACGGCACGGTGGTACTCACTCAGCCAATGATGAGGACACAGTTCTCGGTAAAACACACAGCTGGATGGACGGGTCCCACAGACGGATGCGGTGTTGTTTGTCCCGGCAGGTTGATGGTGACTGCCTTTCCCTGCACCTATGTACGGTAGCTTGGATATGGGCTGGAGGAGCCCCTTTTGCCCGCAGGCTCTGGCCCTGGGAAACGGTTGCCTTGGCGGTGGCGGTGTCTCCCTCTCTTGGTTGGACTGTTGCCTTCTGTCGGGACTTGGCTGCTGGGAAACCCAGGAGGTTCCCTTCACTAACGAATTTGGCAAATTCACTGCGACTCCTAGCCTTGCCGGGGTCCGTAAGCCCCTGCCAGATGGTGCTGGCTTCTCTTTGCATACCAGTCCGGTACCGCCGGGCCACCGCCCGTCCACGGTCGTTACGGTAAGCTCTGATAGGCCACTCCTGCAGACGGTCACCACCGTCTGCCAACCTTGCTGCTCCGTCCGGGCCACACACCAGGACCGACTTTAGTCTGCTCAGCTGCCACTTCACTCCTTCCACTTTCACTTCCCTAGCTGAACTCCTTACTTTTCCCGCCTCCAGGACTGTGAACTCCTCGGTGGGCGGGGCCAACCGCCTGGCCCACACCCTGGTGTGGACATCAACCCCTGGAGGAAGGCAACAAGGGTTTTGTGTCTGACTTCGGTGTGCCTGACCAGGAGTGTGGGGTGTGTGGGTGTTGTGCTCTGTGGCCCCTGGCTTGTCCAGGGCGCCACATATGCATGCAGCCTCCAGCGGTACTACATCCTCCTTCCTGGTTTCCTGTCTGCCTGCAGCAGTCAGTGCTTCTACATCCTCTTTCCCACTCTCCAATGTGCCTGCAGCATCCAGTGCTTCTACTTACTCCTTACCAGTCTCCTGTCTGCTTGCAACACCCAGTGCTTCTGTGTCGTCCAGGGAAGGGGGTACTCAGTCCCGGGCAGTAACAAATGGGAATGTCACTCTGGTGGCCGTTGCCCAGTCCCGTGCCCTGGGGACGTTTAATGAAATGCTAGAGGCTATATACAAGGAATAATGAAATTAATGTTCGTGACACCACCTGCGGTAGTGCAGCAAGGGAATAGGTGCTGCTGCTGCTGCTTATGAGGGACTGGGGCTGATGGAATCAGCAGCAAGTGTGTTAACCCCCTCCGCAGGTAGGGTAAACCCCAGTGTCCTATAAGTGCTGGATGAGGTGGATAGTGCAGGACCAGGCTATGAGACCTTTTGGTGTTGGATGAGGTACACAATGCAGGAAACAGGGACACACACTGCTGATTACCGTGGTGCTGAATGAGATGCAGGCTGAAAGGAATCCAAACGGGCAAAGTCCGAGTGAAACAGGGAGTCTTTACTGAGGATTTTTACTCACAGGTTACACTCCCCTCGTGCTGGGGACAGATTCCTGGTTCCCTTTGTCCCGCCTCTGTCTTTGTAGCCTGGCTATGGCCCCCTCTGTGCACTTCTCTTGCATAGCTCTGTCAGAGTCCCCTGCAGACCCCGCAGCCAGATTCTTCTCCCCTTGGCATCGTGCCACCTAAGGCCTCGCACCCAGACCTGGCACCCAGCCGGGTGTCCTCCTCCCTCCTTCTCCTCACTCTGTCTCTGTCTGGACTTGTCTGATTTTCTCCTCCACTTCACTCACCAACCCCTCCCCTTCCCTCTAGGTACCTAGCTACAGTAGGGTTGGATTTACACCTCCTAGGCAACCTCCACTTCCTTGACAGGCTTTACACCATAGGACGGCCAACCCTCTTGTGGTTCAGGGTTCTGTGAGTGTTTTATTAAGTGTGTGCAGGTTTAGCCAGAGCTAGGACTCCAGGAACCAGGTTGCAAATTTTAGTAACATAACCGCAGGGGCGCTACACTTCTACTACCCATTTCCCGCATGCCTCACCTGCCTGCTGCAGCAACATCTGTGGCCCATATACCGTCCCAGACTTTGGGCTTGCAGGATCCACCTCAACTGTGGAGCTGAAATAACCCCTTTAAGTCCACCTTAATTCTGGGAAATGTATGTCCAATATATGATCCTTTCAGCATAAATGATGGCATTGTTAAAAATAATCTAACTTCTGGATGACAGGCTGCTAAATTATTGCTAGACTCCTCAAATCCTTGCAGCCATGTACATCAGTCAGAGAGATTTTAGACCTCTTGCTTTCAAATAGGAAAAAAAACATAGTTATAATATATGAAAATTGTCATTAATTTTCTATGCAGCATCTAGAATCTTTCCACTTGCTGCTAGAAATCAATGAAGCCCCTAATATAGCCCAAGAATGGTGATCAGATTTACAGAGATTGAACAGACATCAGCGTGATGATTGCTGCCCAGTATGTTTGGTATTTGTGCAGTTCACCATTCATTCATAGTGAACGAGGACGGTGGCAATATGTTAATTAAGGTTGAGTGCTGGTGTGCGCCAGGCTATTACGTTTTACAACAGCCATCATCTTTGCGCTTGCAAGATCTGTAGAATGGAAGAGAAAACTCATTGGGAAAAAAGAACTAAATATCACAATATGACTGTTGGATAACAAGGGATGTCCCTCACACTAGGGGGCCCTGTACTATCCTTATTCTCAGGCGACTCCTAATGGTGGAGACGCCTGAGTCACATTCCTGACCATGCTCAGACTGACCAGACCTAATCTGATACCCCCCTCCCACCAGGAAAAAAACAGGGCAGGAATGTGATGTTAACCACATGTAAAGACAGACAAAGGAAAACTAAAACTCTGACACTGCACATATCACGGGCGGAGGAGGGGACGCTGCACTCTCCCTACAGCTCGGGTCCGGCTGCCGCGGCTGCTGCTGCTCGGTGGCTCGAGCGACGAGCCGGATCCTGGGGACTCTAGCGGCGCTCCTCGCCCGTGAGTGAAAAGGGGATTTTGGGTGTGGGGAAATAGTTTATTGTCCGTGACGCCACCCACGGTTGTGGTGATTGAGTGTACACTACCGCTGCTCTGGCTGGGAATCCCGGGAGTGATGGTGTGGAGCAGCCAGTTGTTGTGTTGCCCCTCCGTGGGTAGGGGTTGGTGATCCCGGGGCCCGGTGATGGGGTGTTGGAATGGTGGGCAGGCGGGTAGGGGGCCTGCGGAGGTGCAGGGGCAGCGCTGTGCCGCACGGCACGGACGTACTCACTCAGCCAGTAAACACGACACAGTTCTCGGTAAACAAACGGCTGGTTGGACGGGTCCCTCAGACGGTTGCACTGTTGATATCCCCTGCAGGTGACGGTGACGGTCTCTTTCCTGCACCTATGTGTTGTTGTTTGGTTGCGATGGGTTCCCACCGGTAACCCGCTCCCCGGCCTGGTTATGAACCGGAGGAGCTCCACTCTTGCCCGCAGGAGCTGGCCCTGGGAAACTGGTGCCTTGGCGGTGGCGGTGTCTCCCCTCTACGGTTGGACTGTTGCCTTCAATCGGGACTTGGTTGTTGGGAGACACTCGTCCCCTTCACTGACAGATTTGGCAAATTATGGCGACTCCTAGCCTTGCCGGGATCCGAAAGGCCCCTGCCCTGGTGCTGACTAATCTTCGTATACCGCTCCGGTACCGCCGGGTCACCACCCGTCCACGGTCCTTTCGGCAACCTCCAATCAGTCTCGCCTGCAGACGGTCACCGCCGTCTGCCAACCTTGCTGTTTCAGTCCGGGGCACACACCCGGACCAACTTCAGGCTTCTTTCTGTCCCTTTCTCTGTCACTTTCAACTCTCCTCTTACTCTCCCTGTTTACTCCTTCACTTCCCTAACTGATCTCTAGCTCTTCCCTGAGCTAACTGCCTGGTTTTCCCGCCTCCAGAGCTGTGAACTCCTCGGTGGGTGGAGCCAACCGCCTGGCCCACCCCCCTGGTGTGGACACCAGCCCCTGGAGGAAGGTAACAAGGATTTTAGTTTGACTTCGGTGTGCCTGCAGGGAATGTGGGGTGCGTGTGGTGTAGTGACCTGTGACCCCTGGCTTGCCCAGGGCGTCACACACACACACGCACACACACACACACACACACACACACACACCCACACACACAGGATTAGACAATAAGAGATTCAGGAGGAAAACAAGACCTGAAAGATAGCTTCAACAGACAGCAGGGGTAAACTCCACCCACTATCCCACAAGTCAATAAGCCCTGCTTCCAGCAGATAATCTGGAACAATACACCTCACCAGACAAAATAAGATAAACTATAGCTGGCATAAGTGGAAGGATTCAGCCAGCATAAATAGGAGGGGAGCAGAAGGGATTGGCTTCCTCCACAACATGTGATCAAAAAAGACTATCAAGCAGACTAGCAGAGAGTAACTCTTGCTAGCCTGCCTATGAATTAGCACACAACAGGTTGATGCCTGAGTCTGCCTCTGTTGATCCCAGACACCAGAGAATTTCTCAGGCAGAGTATCAGAATATGTAATCTAAACAAAACCTGATGGTTGGTGAAGTTTGTTAAAATCTCTGTGTGACACTAAAGGGTGCTTTACACGCTGCGATATCGCTAACGATATATCGTCGGGGTCATGTCGATAGTGACGCACATCCGGCGTCGTTAGCGACATCGCAGCGTGTGACACCAAGGAGCAACAATCAACGTGCACAAAAACGTGAAAAATCGTTGCTCGTTGATACGTCGTTCATTTCCTTAATATCGTTGCTGCTGCAGGTACGATGTTGTTCGTCGTTCCTGCGGCAGCACACATTGCAATGTGTGACACTGCAGGAACGAGGAACCTCACCTTACCTGCGGCCGCCAGCAATGAGGAAGGAAGGAGGTGGGCGGGATGTTCCAGCCTCTCATCTCTGTCCCTCCTCTGCTATTGGACGGCTGCCGTGTGTCGTCACTGTGACGCCGCACAAACCGCCCCCTTAGAAAGGAGGCGGATCACCCACCAGAGCGATGTCACAGGGAAGGTAAGTCCGTGTGACGGGTGTAAGCGAGGTTGTGCGCCACGGGCAGCGATTTGCCTGTGTCGCACAACCGACGGGGGCGGGTACGCTCGCTAGCGATATCGGTACCGATATCGCAGCGTGTAAAGTACCCTTAAACCTGACTGTATCTTAAAATGGACACCAAGATCAGGTTTCAGAAGTTTTCTTAAATTTTTAGTATTTCATAGCTAAAAAACACTTCTCTCCTCAGTGAGTATTTTACAGTTAGGTCCAGAAATATTTGGACAGTGACACAAGTTTTGTTATTTTAGCTGTTTACAAAAACATGTTCAGAAATACAATTATATATATAATATGGGCTGAAAGTGCACACTCCCAGCTGCAATATGAGAGTTTTCACATCCAAATCGGAGAAAGGGTTTAGGAATCATAGCTCTGTAATGCATAGCCTCCTCTTTTTCAAGGGACCAAAAGTAATTGGACAAGGGACTCTAAGGGCTGCAATCAACTCTGAAGGCGTCTCCCTCATTAACCTGTAATCAATGAAGTAGTTAAAAGGTCTGGGGTTGATTACAGGTGTGTGGTTTTGCATTTGGAAGCTGTTGCTGTGACCAGACAACATGCGGTCTAAGGAATTCTCAATTGAGGTGAAGCATAACATGCTGAGGCTGAAAAAAAAGAAAAAATCCATCAGAGAGATAGCAGACTTGCTTGGAGTAGCAAAATCAACAGTCGGGTACATTCTGAGAAGAAAGGAATTGACTGGTGAGCTTGGGAACTCAAAAAGGCCTGGGCGTCCACGGATGACAACAGTGGTGGATGATCGCCGCATACTTTCTTTGGTGAAGAAGAACCCGTTCACAACATCAACTGAAGTCCAGAACACTCTCAGTGAAGTAGGTGTATCTGTCTCTAAGTCAACAGTAAAGAGAAGACTCCATGAAAGTAAATACAAAGGGTTCACATCTAGATGCAAACCATTCATCAATTCCAAAAATAGACAGGCCAGAGTTAAATTTGCTGAAAAACACCTCATGAAGCCAGCTCAGTTCTGGAAAAGTATTCTATGGACAGATGAGACAAAGATCAACCTGTACCAGAATGATGGGAAGAAAAAAGTTTGGAGAAGAAAGGGAACGGCACATGATCCAAGGCACACCACATCCTCTGTAAAACATGGTGGAGGCAACGTGATGGCATGGGCATGCATGGCTTTCAATGGCACTGGGTCACTTGTGTTTATTGATGACATAACAGCAGACAAGAGTAGCCGGATGAATTCTGAAGTGTACCGGGATATACTTTCAGCCCAGATTCAGCCAAATGCCGCAAAGTTGATCGGACGGCGCTTCATAGTACAGATGGACAATGACCCCAAGCATACAGCCAAAGCTACCCAGGAGTTCATGAGTGCAAAAAAGTGGAACATTCTGCAATGGCCAAGTCAATCACTAGATCTTAACCCAATTGAGCATGCATTTCACTTGCTCAAATCCAGACTTAAGATGGAAAGACCCACAAACAAGCAAGACCTGAAGGCTGCGGCTGTAAAGGCCTGGCAAAGCATTAAGAAGGAGGAAACCCAGCGTTTGGTGATGTCCATGGGTTCCAGACTTAAGGCAGTGATTGCCTCCAAAGGATTCGCAACAAAATATTGAAAATAAAAATATTTTGTTCGGGTTTGGTTTATTTGTCCAATTTCTTTTGACCTCCTAAAATGTGGAGTGTTTGTAAAGAAATGTGTACAATTCCTACAATTTCTATCAGATATTTTTGTTCAAACCTTCAAATTAAACGTTATAATCTGCACTTGAATTCTGTTGTAGAGGTTTCATTTCAAATCCAATGTGGTGGCATGCAGAGCCCAACTCGCGAAAATTGTGTCACTGTCCAAATATTTCTGGACCTAACTGTATATTGTACAGTTCTACCTGCCATCCCCTAAAATCATTGTTAATTCTATTCTTACCCTCCCCCTTGTTATTCCTATTTTGAAACTAATGAAAAGATACCATTATCCGTTCTACTTTTCTCTTTTCTAAATAAAAAATGCCTGAATTGGATACTCTTTAAATACTTTCCAACAATAAAAATAAGTTAATCTCCAAAGGTGGACTTTTCTCTTTCCGAGTTTTTTTAATTCTCGTTTTGTAATTCCGTGAGTAATGAGAGGGCAGCAGCTTCAAAATACATGAGATCGAAAGAACGAAACATAGTTTATTCTTATCATGAACAAAAAAAAAGAAGCAATACTGTGACCTTCATAGTATAGTAAAGATGGTAATAACTGTGGGATAATGATGGCTTAAGAACTGATACTGAATGAATCTTGTGCAAAGCCATTCAGCACAATGCGCCCTAGATGTTGAGTTTATGACCCAACAAATGATGTAGTTAAAGAAAAGAACAAAAGACACGTGGTAACCAAGATATAGTGATGAATGGAGATAGCAATGCCAAGGTCTGGTGTACAAAGACGAGACACTGTTAGACAATATGGTCTTGAAAGCCGTAATGCTACATTGTACAGTAGATCACAGAAGTGAGTACACCCCATAACATTTTTCTAAATATTTGATATTATTTCATGAGAAAACACTGAAGATCTGAAACTCTGATACAATGTACAGTAGTCAGTGTGCAGCTTGTATAACAGTGTCAGTTTGGTGCCCTCTAAATAACTCAACACGCAGCCTTTAATGTCTAAACCGCTAGCAATACAAGTGAGTACACCCCTAAATGAAAAAGGACAAATTGTGCACAAAGTATTTGGCACAATTATTTTCAAACATTGCCTTAACTCTCTTGGGCATGGAGATCACTAGAGCTTCAAAGGAGCCACTAAAGTCCTCTTCCATCCTCTATGATGACATCACGGAGCTGGTGGACATTAGAGATCTTGTGCTCCTCCACCTTCTGTTTGAGGATGCCCCACAGATACACAGTAGGATTTAGGTCTGGAGACGCTTGGCCACTCCAGCACCTTTTCCTTCAGTTTCTTTAGCAAGGCAGTGGTCATCTTGAAGATATGTTGGGGTTGTTATCATGTTGGAATACTGCCCTGTGGCCCAGTTAACAAAGCGAGGGGATCATGCTCTGCTTGATTATGTCACACAACATGTTGGCATTCATGGTTCCCTCAATGAACTGTAGCGCCCCACAGCCGTCAGCACTCATTCAGCCCCAAACCATGACACTTCCACCACCATGCTTGACTGTAGGCAAGACACATTTATCTTTGTCCTCCTCACCTGGTTGCTGCCACACACACTGACACCATCTGAACCAAAATTGTTTATCTTGGTTTTATCAAACTACAGGACAATGTTCCAGTAATCAATATCTTAGTGTGCTTGTGTTAAACAAACTGTGTGCTGGCTTTAGTGTGCATCATCTTTAGAAGAGGCTTCCTTCTAGGCCAACAGCCATGCAGATCAGTTTGATGCAATGGGCAATGTATGATCTGAGCACTGACAGGCGGATCCCCACCCCTGTAACCTCTGCAGCAATGCTGGCTGCACTCATAACCTATTTTGAAAAGACAACCTCTAGATATGACACTGAGCTTGAGCACTCAACTTATTTGGTCAACCAACGTGAGGCCTTTTGTGGGTGGAATCTGTCTTATTAAACTGCTGTATGGTCTTGGCCACCGTGCTGCAGCTCAGTTTCAGGGTGCTGGCAATCTTCTTATTGACTTGGACATCTTTATGTAGAACAACAATTTTTTTTTTCAAATCCTCAGAAAATTCTTTGCCATGAGGAGCCATGATAAACTTCCAGTGACCAGTATGGGAGAGTGTGTGAGAGATAACACCAAATGTAACACACCTGCTCCCCATTCACACCTGAGACCTAATGAGTCACATTACACCTGATGAGAGAAAATGGCTAATTGGGCACAATTTAGTCATTTTCATTTAGGGATGTACTCACTTTTGTTGCTAGCAGTTTTGATATTAATGGCTGTGTGTTGAGTTATTTAGTGGGCATCAAATTTATACTGTTATAAAAGCTGTACACTGACTACTTACTGTACATTGTATCAAAGTGTCAGATCTTCAGTGTTGTCCCATGAAAAGATGTAATAAAATATTTACAAAAGTGTGATAGGTGTACTCACTTTTGTGATATATTGCATGTGTAACCAAGAAAAATAAAATAGCCAACAATCAGACATTTAGAGTACAACTTAAAGATAATGCTAAAAGTCCAGACAATGTTATTAACTGCTAGTCTAACAATCATTAGATCTTGGGTTAATCACAATGTCATCTTCATAAAAACGTCACAAAACAGAAATCAAAGTAAAACACGAAATTATAGTAATTGACAAGATGAGAACATGATAAAAAGATTAAGTTCTAAAGGGGGCTTTACACGCTGCGACATCGCTAATGCGGAGTCGTTGGGGGTCACTGAATTTGTGACGCACATCCGGCCGCATTAGCGATGTTGCTGCGTGTGACATTGATGAGCGATTTTGCATCGTTGCAAAAACGTGCAAAATCGCTCATCGGTGACATGGGGGTCCATTCTCGATTATCGTTACTGCAGCAGTAACGATATAGTTCGTCGCTCCTGCGGCAGCACACATCGCTATGTGTGACGCCGCAGGAACGAGGAACCTCTCCTTACCTGCCTCCCGGCTGCTATGAGGAAGGAAGGAGGTGGGCGGGATGTTCCGGCCACTCATTTCCACCCCTCCGCTTCTATTGGGCGGCCGCTCAGTGACGTCGCTGTGACGCCGCACGGACCGCCCCCTTAGAAAGCGACGTCGCCGGGCAGGTAAGTATGTGTGATGAGTCTGCGCGATGTTGTGCGGCACGGGCAGCGATTTGCCCGTGTCGCACAACAGATGGGGGCGGGTACCTGTTACGAGGGGGACCCGGGGAAGCGTGCCAAGATGGTATATGGACAGCTTCCGCCGGTCAAGGTCCACTGTGCGGTGTAAGGGACCGCTGCTATGGTGGGAGAAGAGTGAGCGGGTTGCTGCTAGCGATCATCTGGAATGTCACAGACGATCTGCGTACACCTGTCCGCCCTAACCCATGAGGGTTGTATGGCACAGGGCTCACAACTCGGTGTACCTGTTGCACGGGGACGCACAGAGGTGCCTACGCTTGTGTGCCAGCGGGAGTCACAGGAATATGGCACGAGGGTAGCACAGAGGTGCCCACGCACGTGTGCTTCAGAAACCAGGTGAGTCCGACAGAGATTCAAGGAGCTCACCTGGGACAGGAACACAGCCTGTTAAACGGAATACTGCCGGAGCAGCAAGGCAGGGGCGAGACCTGCAAAATACAATGACGTCTGTACAGTGGCGTGGCAGCACGCTGCCAGACATCCAAACATAGAAGGACGGTCGCGCGCCGCCATGATGGCAGGAGGGGTTTTTAAGGAGATGTAGCTCCAGCCAAGGGCGGGCGCGAGATGGATGTGACCCAATCATGATCTGTGACGTCCTGGCCCGGCCAGTCAGGATTCAGCACATCACCAGCCTCGTTATCTGGCCGTGTGATACCAGTGAGCGAATCAGAAGACGTCACGTGGGGCACATGCTCAACCTCCTGCCTCTGGGTCATAAAGGCGGGATCTTCGATTTCACAATGTGCAGAGCTAAGGGAAGTCTTGCTGCTTCCCTGAGCATCTATCCTTTGCACACTGTGCAACCACTCCGACCCTCTGCGATGCTGAGCAGGAGGACACGTGGCAGGCAAGGGATGGGAGACCACTCCATTCCTTACAAGGAGTAAACCACTAGGTGTCACCCTTCTGCTGCATCTAGGAGGAGGAAACTCCTGCAGTCTCCCAGGCCTTTGGCGCTGCTGAGTAGGAGGGCTCGCGGCAGACAAGGAATGGTGGACCACCTCATTCCTTGCAAGAGGAGAGCCACGAGATGTAACATTAGGGCCCCCCCGCCGCCTGTGCTCAAAGGCTGCTACCAAACCCGGAGCGTGGACATGATCCTCCAATTCCCAGGTCCTATGCTTCGGTCCACGACCGACCCACTCCACGAGGAAGTACCTCTTGCCCTGAACGATTTTTGTTTTAACCAACCTCGCTACTTCAGGGTTGTCGGACGAGGAGTCGGCCGTCGGCCACCAATCATGCCTGGCCTCTAGAACTCTGGTCTTTTTGGACCTGAAGAGGCCCACGACCTTGGAGGTATGGTCCCAGGAAAGTACATCGTTCCGTAACCTAGGGGGAACGAGGGTCTGGCCAGGTGGCACCAGGTCTAGGGGAGTGGGTGACCCGGTGGTCCCGAGGTGTTCTTTACATGACCCTGCCCAGGACGAGATCTCCCCTGTTGTCCAGTTGAGTATCGGAGCATGCCGTTTCAACCAGGGGAGTCCTAGTAGGATCTCATCCGTCCCTCCTGGAAGCACCAGAAAGGACACCTGCTCATGGTGGCCTGGTGGTACATCCATCCTGAGAGGGACGGTGATCTGGGTAATGGGTTTGACAAGTAGGGACCGGTTGCTACCTGGACACTGATTGGTTTAGGCAACAGGACCAGGGGAACAGAGTACCTAGTTGCCAGGGAGGCTGAAATGAAATTGCCGTCAGCGCCAGTGTCTAAGCAAGCCAGGGCAGGGAAGACAGTGGTGCCGAACTGCAACTGGGCACTGAGGGTTAATTTAGAAGGAGAGGCAGCGTCTAGGGTTCCTCCTCTGATGGAAACCAGACTTTGTCTCTTTTCCGATGGTTTTGAACATCGGGTAGCTACATATCCCCTCTGCCCACAGGCAAAGCAAACGACCGGCGGCCGAGAGCCTGTGGTAGAGGAGACCACCTTGGAGACTTCCATGGGCTCCACAGAGTCATCAACAGAACTGGCTGGGAGACTGGTCTGGTGGGGAAGGAGAGTCAGAGGCTCTGTAGGCCAGGTAGACGTGGGTGCCGAAGAGACCTCGAGCCTCCGCTCCGCGTGGCGGATGTCTATGCGAGAAGCAAGCCGTATCAAGGCCTCTAAGGTGGTTGGCACATCACGCGTGGCCAGCGCGTCTTTGACGAACCCTGCCAGACCCTCCCAGAACACAGGGACAAGGACTTTATCTGGCCAGTTCAGCTCTGCGGCGAGTGTCCTGAACTGCACCGCAAAGTCCCCGACTGAAGTGGACTTTTGCCGAAGGCGTAGGAGTCGCAGCGCGGAGTCGTGGGTGACTTGAGGCCCGAGGAACACCTTTCTCATGGCCTCAAGATAAACTGGAAGGTGATTCACCACCCGATCTCCGCGCTCCCACAACGGCGTGGACCATTTTAGCGCTCTCCCTGTGAGCAGGGACTGGACGAATGCTACTTTCGCCTTCTCAGTAGCATAAAGAGTGGCGGACATCTCCAAGTAGGTGGTAACCTGGTTTATGAAACCACGGCACTCGGAGCTGTCCCCGTTGAAGCGCTCTGGGAGCGCAAGGCGAGGCGACTTTCCGCTCAATTCCACAGCCTGAGTAGCCGCTTGGGTGGCAATTGTCGCTAGAGCAGCCTTATCGGGGGAAGACCGCTCCACAGCTGCCAATCGTGACTCCAACTGCTGCACATAACGCAGAAACTGCTGCTGCTCTTCTGCCATAGCCAGACCTTTGGCGCGACCGTAATGTTACGAGGGGGACCCGGGGAAGCGTGCCAAGATGGTATATGGACAGCTTCCGCCGGTCAAAGTCCACTGTGCGGTGTAAGGGACCGCTGCTATGGTGGGAGAAGAGTGAGCGGGTTGCTGCTAGCGATCGTCTGGAATGTCACAGACGATCTGCGTACACCTGTCCGCCCTAACCCGTGAGGGTTGTATGGCACGGGGCTCACAAC